>NC_080170.1:66983485-67357029 GCF_950295315.1 Erinaceus europaeus
ACCGCTGTACCAAGGAGGCCGGCGGGACCCGGCTGCGCCGCCTGTGGCGCCCGAGCTCAGCCGGCCCCGGCGACTCCGTCAGCCCCTGCCCGGCGGCCTTACTCGCCTCCCCTTCCCTTCTCTGCAGAGCCGCCCAGACCCGCCCGGGACCCCGGCCCGCTGTCCCGAGCGCGTTCTCGCACGGCTGGTGCGAGGGGCCGGGGACGGAACGCGCCACCTCGGGCCTTTCGGTTGGAACCGCTCCGGCCGCAGCGCCCCCTGCTGGCCGCACAGCCAACGCGTTTATGTCTTTGCCACGAGCTAGAAAGTCTCATTCCCCCTTCGGGCGCCAGAGGGCCCCAGAGCAGCCGCCACCCGCTGCGCAGGGCGGCACCAGGAGCCTCAGGCCCTGGGCTCAGCTTCACGGGTCTCCCCAACAGGGTCCCTGGGAAAAGCCGGCGCAGGCGCAGTGTCCACAGAGCAGTGGGAACCAGGCGTAAAGGCGACAACCCGCCGGGCCTGGGTGCGTGGTGTCCACTCGGCCTGACTTATGAGGAGCGGAAGGATACGGGTGCCGTGGCATGGGTGGTTCAGTGGTAGAATTCTCGCCTGCCACGCGGGAGGCCCGGGTTCGATTCCCGGCTCATGCACGGTCCACATTATTTTGACACTCCCCGCCTGTCCCGTCCCCGGGCGGCACAGACCCGTCCGTAAGGGGTGTGGGGTGGCCACAGTGTCCCCTCCAGACTGAGCCCGAAGCCGCACTTGCCTCCAAGGCCTCGCGCGCAGCAGCCGCGCGGGCGGCAGGCACTGGGTTTGCGGGTTCCAGTCCCGCTCCCGACGTGCTGGTCTGTCCCTGCCTCCTCCCCAAGGGACAGGGGTGCTCCTGGCTAGCCCAGCACCCAGCACTCAGCACCCCTTCACTGCTTCTTGCTCCATTCCTGGGGGCGCTGCATCTGCGGACTGTCTGCAGCTCTAGTCCACACGCCACCTGGACCCACCTGGGCCCGGCCACTGACTCGGGTCACCCAGGACCCGCCAACTCAACTCGGAGCCCCCAGACTGCAGTCCCAGGGGGCAGTGAAGGTCACACGGTGTGGGGAAGGGAGGACCCAGCAGACAGCAGTGACACACAGGCGCATCAGACTTACGCACAAAAGAGAGTGTGTAGATTAGAGGGGCGAGAAGGTGTGTCAGGGATCACAGGAGCCCTCAAAAGGCCTCTGGAGCCTGGGCAGTGAGGAAGAAAGAGAGAGAGAGGGAGAGAGGGAGAGAGGGAGAGAGGGAGAGAGGGAGAGAGGGAGAGAGGGAGAGAGGGAGAGAGGGAGAGAGGGAGAGAGGGAGAGAGAGAGAGAGAGAGAGAGAGAGAGGGAGAGAGGGAGAGAGAGAGAGAGAGAGAGAGAAAGGAAGGACGGAAGAAAGAGAAAACCCTACCTCGGGAGCCGGGCTGTAGTACAGCGGGTTAAGCGCAAGTGATGCGAAGGGCACAACGAGCGGAAGGATCCGGGTTCAAGCCCGCGGTTCCCCACCCGCAGAGGAGTCGCTTCACAGGCGGGGAAGCAAGTCTGGAGGTGCCTCTCTTTGTCTCCCCCTCTCTGCCTTCACCTCCTCTCTCCATTTCTCTCTGTCCTATCCAACAACAATGACATCAATAACAATAATAATAGCTACAGCAATAAAACAAGGGCAAGAAAAGGGAATAAATAAGTAAATATTTTAAAATATTTAAATTAAATTAAAATATTTTTAAAAAATTTAAAAAGAAAAGAAAAAAGTCGGCATAAATTGCTAAGTGTAAATTGTTAAATACATTATGCTAAGCATAAAAGACGGCATAAATTGCTAAGCAAAAATCTCTGTTTCCCTGACCGGGAATCGAACCCGGGCCGCGGCGGTGAGAGCGCCGAATCCTAACCACTAGACCACCAGGGAGCACCGAGTGACACACCTGCGCATCCTCACACCACCTCAACACCACCTCAACGCAGCCCAAGGCCACTCTTCCTCCACGCACCCCAAACTCGCTCCCCTTCTGCGTGGCAACCCCCTGACGGTCACCCCGCTCACACCCAGGCGGCTCCGCAGGCCACACGTAGCCCAGCGTGTGCCCCGCCTGAGGGGAGCCCCACGGCCCAGCGCCCCAAAAGCTGTGCGCCGGATCAGGACAGCCGACCCGAGAGCTCAGAAGCTGTCAGCGCTGAGGGGGCGCGCGGCCGGGAGGCTCTCGCGAGAAGACCCTGCCAGAACGCGCGAGAGGGGCGGGATCTCGATCTGGATGCGCCCGGGAGCTCACTGCTGCTGAGCACCGCGGGTGGCCGAGCGCTCTAGGCGGCTGGCTTAGTTCTCGTCGCATCTCCCCTGGCAGCGTGGGTTTGAATCTCGCTTCTGGCAGCTTTGTCCTTTCCTCTTTCTTCCTCCACCAAGGACGCCAGTATTGTCAGCTTAAAGCAGCAGGCCGTGATCGCTTTTCGTTGCGAACTTCCCGACGACCTTTCACTTTTGTCGCCTCTCTGCAACCCCAGGCTAGCCCCCAGCGGAGACACCCCTTCCCCCATTCAGAACCATAAACACGCTGCCGGCCAGCGACGGGATCTCGCTGGATGATCTTCACATGAGCCATACGTCAGATAAGAGGATAATAACCAACAAATATGTAAAGAGCTCACCAAAGTCAGCAACAGCCAGGCGGTGGCACACCTGGTCAAATGCACAAATTTCAACGTGCAAGGACCCAGGGCCCCCCACATGCAGGAGGAAACCTTCACAAGTGGTGAAGCAGGGCTGCAGGTGTCTCTGTTTTATTCCTTCTCCTGTAGGAACTGAGCATAATAATAATAATAACAATAACAATAAATGTAAAATGGTATATGAACAGACAAAGGAACCTAGACTCGGGCAACCCAAGGGTTAAATAAGCAATTACAAGACAGGCCTGGGAGTCTGCAAGGCCGGAGACAAATACAAGGCCAGACTCTGAGAAAACAGCCTGGGAACCTGGAGTCAAGAAAAAGCGGTAACTCCAAGGACAAAAAAGACCCCCTCCCCTTCCCTGCACCTGTAGGCTATACATGTAAAACTGTCAAGTAACCACATTGTGTAGCTGAACCTTGTCACGTAGCCATGTAATGTGAAAGGTATCTAAACCTTAATAGGACTTGGGTACGGGGTCCATTACCAGAGAGCTGGTGTGTCAGCCCCTCGGTAACTAGAATAATAAAGGTTCTCTGCTTTTACATCACCTTTGGTTCCTTGTGGATTTCTTTATATCACGGACCCAGGTACAACACTCTCACTCCTTCTCCCCTCTTAGTTTCTCTCAGTCTCTTTCCAATAATAAATAACAAGATTTAAAGAAAAAAATTCTGCAACAACAACAGAAAAACAAACAAATGACCCCATACAAAAATGACGCCTGCGGGGTGCTCGTGCTGCTCGTGCTGCTCCTGCTGCGTCGCGCTGTCCGAGCTGTCTGTGCGAGAGGGAGAGGCGGGTAGGCCGGCCGGGACGCGAAGGGACGCCGGCGATCTCCGGAGTCCACAGGCCAGAGGGTGCGGGGACACCGCCGCAGAGGGGGCTAGAGTCTAGCTGCCATTGCCCAGGTCACCAGAGTCCGGGTTCTCCGCAAAACTCACGGCGTTGGCCGGGAATCGAAGCCGCGTCAACGGCCAGAAAGGCGGCTCTGCTCACCCCTATCCCACCCGCGCCAAACCCCGCCACGGTCTGCGTCTCCCGGTCCCCCGGACAGACCCCACAGACTCCGCAGACCCCGACTCCAGCGCTCGCTTCACCTGCACCGCTGCCTGGGGTCGGCGATGGCTGGCAGGAACTCTTGGTTTGCTACGTCCCCCGAAAACCACAGAAAAACCGACGGGGCTCCGCACCGACGCCGCTGTAAGATAGACAGCACCGAAGGGGCGGACCGGCAGAAAGTGGACTTGTCCGGGGGTCACGGGTCTGAGGGTGGGGACGCCCCCCCAGCGGCCCAGCAGACGCTGCGCCCCGCCCCCCCCCCCTCCCGCACACAGCCTCTGGGGGGACCCCGTCTGCCCCCAAGTCGCGGGGGTGGGAGGACGCCCAGGGGTGGCCGCACGCGGGGACTGTGGAGGCCGAGCAGTGACCTCGCGGGGGCCCCAACCGGCCGGGGGCGGGGATGGGTGTGGGTTGTGGGTCGTGGGGCAGAGCAGAAAGAGGGGCCCCGACCAGCTGCCTGAGCAGGAACCCACCTCCCTCCGCCTCCCGCAGAGTTGCCCCGCAGCTGGGTGGATGGTCCATCGCTCCGGACCGCTGTCTCCACCGCCATCACCCTGGGAGCCTCCCGGGTCCTGGACACCTGTCTGCACCCCAGGCCGCCCGATCCCCCGGAACCCCAAAGGACAATAAGTATCTCAGGAACGAAGCGGGTGGACGGTTTAGAAACAGGAGGAGGCATGACTGAGGAGTCCAAAACTTCAGGCACCTCCCCGTCGGGGAATCGAACCCCGGTCTCCCGCGTGACAGGCGGGGATACTCACCACTATACTAACGAGGACTAGGTTATCCACAATCCTGCTCCCTCTTCTTTCTGGAATCTACACTGCCCGCCCCGCACCCGCCTTCCCCCCTGTGAAAACTGTTCAGCTCTCTGACCCGGACAGACCCGAGAGCAGGCAGGTGGCCGCAGCCCTGGGAACACAGTGTGGTCGCCCTGCAGCTGCCCTCCGGATGGATCCCCGTCTCCTCCCTGCTATTCTCAGACCTTCACGTCCCTGGGGGGACACACCCAGGAATTACCTCCCTCTGGGTGGTAGCCCTCTCTCTCGCAGTGGAGATGGGAAGCAGTTTGGGGAGTTTGGAGGACGTATAGCTCCAAGGCAAAATGAGCAGGCACAGAGATGGGGGAGCCAGAGTAGGTAGTGGGGCGACCTTTGGGGGTGCTGCAGGTGTGGAAGTGGGCTGCAGCAGCACTCAGCTCTGACTCAGGGGACATATACATCGACTTTGACCAGAGAGTGGTGAGTCTCCCCTGGAGTCCGGACTGCACCCTGAACTCAGAGCTTATGGAGGCACAGGGCTGGACGTGGCATCCGAACTACAATGCGTGAATCTCAGAGGGTTGCTGGAGGCGTTGGTGGTATAGTGGTGAGCATAGCTGCCTTCCAAGCAGTTGACCCGGGTTCGATTCCCGGCCAACGCATTACTGTTGCCTTTTGTCTTCTAACACCTTCAGAAATAGTCTCAACATCTGCATCACAGGAGCTTAAACTAACTCATCCCATCCTCACCTCTCTGACAGCCACCTCCTTCCTTACCACCTTTTGGCAGCACTTCCTCCTCACCCCACCTCTTGTCTCTTCCTTCTCCCCGAACTCCCCTCCCTGGTACCCGCCTTGCTCCTGCTTTTTCTCATCCCCAAATCATGTTAAGTGATATAAGTCAGAAAGAGAAGGGTGAATATGGGTTGATCTCTAACTGTCCTTGTCCTCAAAGTATCACTGAGCTCTTGTAATGGGATAGAATTCTCCACACAGAAATCACAATACTCCACACCAAGTAAGGTGGTTGAGTATGAATTTTATATATTGCACTATATACAAATTTATATTGCACTATATACAAATTTAAGGCAACCCCATATCAAGATCCCATCCATTTTTTAAATTAATTTTTTATCTAAATTTCTTTGAGAAAGACAGCCAGAAACTGAGATGGAAAGAGGTGATAGGGAGGGAGAGATAGAGAACACACCTGCAACACTGCTTTACCACTTGAGAAACTTTCCTCCTGCAGTTGGGGACCAGGGGTTGAGCCTGGGTCCTTGCGCATTATAATATGTATGCTCAACCAGGTGTGCCACCACCCATCACTCCCACCAATTTTTTTTTTTTTTTTTTAGGAGAGTAGAACAAAGGACCCTGGCTCCACAACTGCAGAGCCTTCACTTCACTGGCACTATCTGTGAAGCAGATCTGTAGGTGTCTATCTTTCTCTCCCCCACTCTGTCTTCCCCTCATCTCTCCATTTCTCTGTCCTACTCAACAACAGTAAGGGCAGCAAAATGGAAAAAAAATGGCCTCCAGGAACAGTGGAACATTAGTGCAGGCACTGAGACCCAGCGATAACCTTGGAAGCAAAAAAACAAAACAAACAAACAAATGAAAAAAACAGAAATAAAATTTAAAAACTTAAAAGAGAAAACAGAGAAATGTCACATATGTATAAATTATTGTATTTTACTGTAGACTGTAAACCATTAAACTTCCAATTAAGAAAAAACAAGGGGATCGGGCGGTAGGGCAGCGGCTTAAGCGCACATGGCACGAAGCACAAGGACTGGTGTAAGGATCCCAGTTTGAGTCTATGGCCCCTCAACTGTAGGTGGGTCACTTCACTATCAGTGAAGCAGGTCTGCAGGTGTCTATCTTTCTCTCCCCCTTTCTGTCTTCCCCTCCTCTCTCCATTTCTCTCTGTCCTATCCAACAACAATGACATCAGTAACAACAATAAGATGAACCACAACAACAAGGGCAACAAAAGGGGGAAAAAATGGCCTCCAGGAGCATTGAATTTGTGGTGTAGGGATCAAGCCCCAGCAATAACCCTGGAGACAAAAACAAACAAACAAACAACAAACAACAAACAAAACGGTAAAATAGAAAGTGCCTCTGAAATGGGGCTGGTATATTCAGCTCCCCCTGAGGCCCCTGTGTCAGTGCCCCCAGATGTGTAACAGGAAAAAATAGGTAAATAATAAGAACCTTCTCTGCCTGGGGAATTAGCTAGCTTATGAGGACACAGAGGTTCATGCCTCAGGTCCAGGGGTCACAGGGCCACTCAGTGGCAACACCTAATGCCAAGTTGTGAGATGTTCTGGTCATTTTGGTTCCTTCTCATTGTAAGAAATCTACTTTATTTGCTGGATTTTAATGAGTGTTCAATTTTTTTTTAATGTACTGACATTTCTTTTTTTCTTTTAATTTCTTTTTGGGGGAATTAATGGTGTACATTCAACAGTAAATACAATAGTTTGTACATGCACAACATTCCCCAGTTTCCCATATAACAATACAACCCCCACTAGGTCCTCTGTCATCCTTCTTGGACCTGTATTCTCCCCACCCACCCACCCACCCCAGAGTGTTTTAATTTGGTGCAATATGGATCAGCCAATTCCATTTCAGGTTCTACTTGTGTTTTTTGTTTGTTTGTTTGTTTGTTTGTTTTTCTGATCTTGATTTTCAACTTCTGCATTTCTTTCTTTTTTATCTTTATTTATTTGTTGAATGGAAACAGTCAGAAATTAAGAGGGAAGGGAGTAATAGAGAGGGATAGGGAAAGAGAGACACCTACAGCACTGCTTCACCACTTGTGAAGCATTCCCCCTGCAAGTGGAGACCAGGGGCTCCAACCTGGGTCCTTGCGCACTGTATCATGGGTACTCAACCAGGTGTGCCCCCACCTGGCCTCCAGTATTCAATCTTCTACAGTAAAATGTTCTGCCCCTGAGTTATGCCTCCTTGTTCAATTATCTTCCTGCCTTCCTTCCTTCCTGCTCAGCTCTGGCTTATGGTGGTGCAAGGAAACTGAAGCTGGGACTTTGGAGCCTCAGGCATGAGAGTCTCTTTGCATAACCATTATGCTACCTACCCCCACCCCCTTGTTTAATTTTCTAGACTGCATTATTCATCAACACATCAGCCCAGGGGACAAAGATGCAAACTCAACAACAGTGCCCCCCACCCCCAACACACACTTCTCGCTACCACTTCAGTTGCTGTTCTTCCATTTGCCACGAAAGGGAGCCCACATTAACAGGATGATCCACATCTGGGAGTCATGGCTTTCCAGATGACTCAGTCTCACATCTGACACCCAGCCCCCCCACACCACGCCAAACACCTGAACCCTGGAGTTGGGTCCTAGTGGCTATTCGGGATAGTGCCAGGCTCTGCAGAGCTTTGCAGTGCTGGGCAAAGGTAGGTTCACATCACACTTCTGGCATACTGCCTACTGCTCCCTGCTCCACAGATACACCCCCCTAAACACACACACACACACACACACACACACACACACACACACACACACACACACACTTAGTTTCCCTGGGAGTAGTTAGCCAGTGTAGTGAATATTATCACACACACACACACACACACACACACACACACAAACACACACACTCATACTGAGTAAAAGTCACTCTTCAAGGAGTGGGAATGAAAGCATCACTTTCCCTGACCAGGAATTGAAATTGAACCCGGGGCAGATGGTGAGAATGTGAATCCTGACCACTAGACCACCAGGAAACTCACTATTCACTCCCCGCCTCTCACTCCACCTCAATCCCAAAAGTCCACGCACCCCATAGTTTCTCGATGGAAACTTTCCACATCCACATCTCTCCTCCGCCCGCATTTGGATGAAAATACCTGCAACAAGAGACAGCACCTTCCCGCCAGCTCCCCACGACCCTGAAGGCCCACCCCCAAAATCTGGCACCCCACATCCAGTAAGTGACATGACCAGACAGAGTTCCCAGACAAAAGGTCTGCCTGTAGACACCACGATTAAAAGAAAGACTATCCTCCCCACCAGGGACTTGAACCCTGGTCTCCTTCATGACAGGCAGCGATACTCATCACTATACTAAAGAAAACCAAGTAGTTCTCTATCCTCTGTGCCTCCCGCTGGCTCACAAACACCGCCGATACAGGGCCCCCCCACAGTGGGGCCAGAAGGTGACACACCCGGGGCGCCAACCCGACATACACATGGGCACCAATCCCGGGGGACCCAGCATCACCGCTGTCACTGTTTGCAGGCGGATCCGCGCTTCCCTCCCGCGTCAGCCATGGCCGCTGCCAAGTGCCGCCCTCGCCGCCAAAGAGGCTCCCCAGCCCCTGGGGTCCGCACCCCAGATACACTAACCACCAGGGGCACCACCGCTCCTCTGCGGGGGACTCAGCGGGAGACGGACCCCGATGGGTGGCCGCACCTTCCCGCGTGGCAGCCTGCGGATGCTGCCACCAAGCAGCCCCAGACCTCCAGGTCCGGGGTCGAGGGCACCTGCTGCTCACACAGTCGCTCTCCAAGCCTCTACCCTGCGCTCCTCGATCACAAGGGGTGCCCTGCGCCGCAGGTCGGAGACTCAGCAGCACCAGGAGGGGTCTCTGCAGACAGAAGGAGGGAGGGAGAGAGGGGCAGAGAGAGAGACGTGGAGAGAGAGAGAGAGAGAGAGAGAAAGGGAGAGAGAAAGGGAGAGAGAGAGAGAAAGAGAGAGAGAGAAAGAAGAGAGAGAGGGACAAAGAGGGAGAGAGAAAGAGAGAGAGGAAGAAACTGAGAGAGAGGGAGAAAGAGAGAGAGAGGGAGAGGGAGAGGGAGAGGGAGAGAGAGAGAGAGAGAGAGAGAGAGAGAGAGAGAGAGAGAGAGAGAGAGAGAGAGCCGCACTGAAGGGCACTGACTGCGAGGACTCAGCAAGCGGGAGACTGCGGCCCGGGATGCGGGAGAGGCGGCGTGAGGGGCTGGGGGTGCGGTGGACTAACCGCTCAGGTCCCGCGACCCCGAGTCCTCGCAGGAGGAAACTCCACCAGGTGCCTCCCTGGATGTCTGAGCAGCACCTGAGGGACGGGCTCAGTCGCCCTTTACGAGGGTCCTCCTTTAAAGAATAAATAGAGAAGGAAATAAAATATAGAAATTGGGACCCGGGAGATTAGGGCACCCGCTGAGCCGTCACACACAGCCCCTCGCGGCCGCAGGCGCAGTGTCCGCAGAGCAACGTGAGCCAAAGACTAAGGTGACACCTTTCCCGAGCCCCGATTGCTCGGTGCAGGCGCGCTGAGCGATCTCTGCACGGGGAGAGAGAGGAAGCGGCAGTCCCGCTGTTGTCACAGGGCCGAGGGAACCTGGCCTAGGGGCGGACGATTCCCACCCCCGTGTGCGTGGTGTGGATGAGGTAGTGTGAGAATACCGTGGTGTATGGTGAGCGGAATAATGAGGATACCGTCGCATGGGTGGTTCAGTGGTAGAATTCTCGCCTGCCACGCGGGAGGCCCGGGTTCGATTCCCGGCTCATGCACAGCAGGACTCATTTTGACCCTTCTTCCTCTCAGTTCAGGGCCTCCTCCCGGCCACTTGTGCTCCTATACTGTCACCTCCACAAAGCCCACCCCTGAGAGGACAAGGCCATCCTGTCTTCCCCCTCGATTTTTCCCTTGCAAAGCAGGGGACCTCACTCACCCCGAGTGCCCAAGGGGCGTGCACCACTGCACACCCTTCCCCTACAGCTCCCAGGAGGGGAACAGGGGCTCCACTCAGGCTCCCGCCAAGCTCGACTTGGCTCCCAGCCAGCACCCAGCACCCCTTCACCGCCTTCACCTGGGGCCCTGCACCCCACCAGGACATGTCCCTGGGGCTTCCGCGCAGGGACCATGACTCGGGGCAGCAGATCAGAGATGGGGCGACATGCAGGAGGGGACGCGGGGAATGTCAGCTTCCCCAGCCCACACTGCTCACCAGTCCCCAGGACCCGCCAACTCTGAGGCGCCCGACTGCAGTGCGGCGGTCCGTGAAGGCCACACGGTGTGGGGGAGGGAGGACCCAGCAGACAGCAGTGACACAGAGGGATATCACACAAATGACAAAGAGCGTGTAGGTTAGGCGCGTGAGGAAGGTGTGCAAGGGACAAGGAATAGCCCCCAAAGGCCTTGGGAGTCCTGGCAGTAAGTAAAAATACTTCTTCCCTGACCAGGAATCAAACCTGCAAAGCTGTCAGGAGCTGCTTGTTGCTGGCTTTGAAAGTGACTGGGATCCATGTGGATTCAGTCGGCTAGGAAGTATCCTCAGTTTTCCCAATGAATGGGTACTCACGGGATGCACAACGAGAAGGTCGATCCAATGCAACCCAGGTAGATAGCATAATGGTTATCCAAAGAGACACTCATGCCTGAGTCTACAAAGTCCCAGGTTCAATCTCCCATACCACCTTAAGCTAGAGATGAAACAGTGCTCTGGTAAAAAAAAAAAAAAAAAAAAAAAAAAAAAAAATCCAAAGGGGGACTGGGAGGGTCCTCGATGGACCTGGTTGAGCACATATGTTCCAGTGTGCTTCTCAAGGGATGAAGAAATGCTACATGTGTCTCTCTGTCTGTCTCTACCTCCCACTTCCCTTTTGCTTTCAGTCTACCTAATAAATAGGTAAACATAATATTTTAAAATATGCATTTGAAAAAGTAGAAAATGGGTGGGGGTAGGTGGCATAATAGTTATGCAAAGAGACTCTCATGCCTAAGGCTGAAAGGCCCAGGTACAATCCCCTGCACCACCATAAGCAGGGCTGAGCACTGCTCTGGTTAAAAGAAGAAGAAGGAGAAGGAGAAGGAGAAGGAGAAGGAGAAGGAGAAGAGGAGGAGGAGGAGGAGAAGGAGAAGGTAGAATATATATATATTGACTCCAGGGTATTACTGGGTCTCGGTGGCTGCAGTAGGAATACTCTGCTGCTGGAGACTATTTTCCCCCTTGTTGCCCATCCTTGTCATTGTTGTTATTATTGTTGTCATTGTTGTTGTTGTCACTGTTGTTGGATAAGACATACAGAAATCGAGAAAGGAGGGGAAGACAGAGAAAGGGAGAGAAAGACAGACACCTGCAGACCTATTTCACTGTGAAGTGACCCCACTGCTGGTGGGGCTTAGGTGCTCCAATCAGGATCCCTGAGCGGGTCCTTACGCTTCACGCCATGTAGGCTTAACCCACTGAGCGACCACCTGACCCCCAATAATTTTGTTAAAGGCCAGGGAGATAGTATTGTGGTTATGCATGTAGCTTTGAGGACCCAAGTTCAGTCCCAGGCATCACCTTAAACTAGAACAGATCAGTGCTTTGATTAATAATAGTTATAAATAGATAAATAAGAATTAACTGAAACCATTTTTCTTTTCTTTTTTTGTTTGTTTTTGTTTTGCCTCCAGGGTTATCACTAGGGCTCTGTGCCAGTGCACTATGAATCCACTGCTCCTGGAGGCCATTTTTCCTGATTTTGTTGTCCTTGTTAGGATTGTTATTGTTGTTATTGCATAGGACAGAGAGCAATCGAGAGGGGAGGGGAAGACAGAGAGGGGGCAAGAAAGATAGACACCTGCAGACCTGCTTCACAGCTTGTGAAGTGGCACCCTCCCCCACCCCCACCCCCTCTACCCCTGCAGGTGGAGAGCTGGGGGCTCCAACTGGGGTGCTTGAGCTTGGCACCATGTGTGCTTAACCTGCTGTGCTACCACCCAGGCTTGAACTACTTTTTTTCTGTATCTGGCTTACTTCACTTAGCAAAATGTCTCCAAATGCCATCCATGTTGTAATAGGAGGCTGAATTCCTTACTCACTTAGACTGAATAATATAGATTGTGTGACCCTGGAGGTGGCACAGTGGATGAAACATGAAACTCTCCAATGAGGTCCTGAATTCAATCCCTGGCATTGGATGTGACACAGTGATGCACTGGTTCTCTCTCTCCCATCCTCTCTCTCATTAATAAGTATTTAATAAAACAATAATACTGAGGGAGTCAGGTGGTAGCACAGCTAGTTAAGCGCCAGTGACAAAGCGCAAGGACTGGCTTAAAAATCCCAGTTCGAGACCCTGGCTCCCCACCTGAGGGGAGTCATCTCACAGGTGGTGAAGCAGGTCTGCAGGTGTCTATCTTTCTCTCCCCCTCTCTGACTTCTTCTCCTCTCTCCATTTCTCTCTGTCCTATTCAACAACGACAACAACACTAATTACTACAACAATAAAACAACAAGGGCAACAAAGGGGAATAAATAAATTAATTACTTCATTAAATTAAAAAATAATAATACTTCAAGGAATTGGCGGTAGCGCAGCAGGTTAAGCTCACGTGGCGCAAAGGACAAAAACCAGCATAAGGATCCTTAAGGATCCGGGTTGGAGCCCTTGGCTCACTTCCCGCAGGGGAGTCACTTCACAAGTGGTGAAGCAGGTCTGTAGGTGTCTATCTTTCTCTCCCCCTCTATGTCTTCCCTTTCTCTCTCTCCATTTCTCTCTGCCCTAACAATGACGACATTAATAACAACAACAATGATAACTACAACAACAACAACAACAACAAAAAAACAAGGGCAACAAAAGGGGAAATGGATAAATAAAATATTAAAAAATAAATAATACTTCACTATAAGGACAGGCTACATTTGGCCAATCCGCTGAACTGTTGCTTCTGTGGCTTAGGTATTGTGAATTGTGAATGATGTTGCTGTGACCTTGGGTGTACAGGTATATACGGTTTTAATCAAATATTTATAATAGGCTCCAGGTAATATTGTAACCTCTGTGAATTCCTCAGTGAGAAAAAGAGGCAAAACCCCAAAGTGTTTACATGCTTGTGGATTCAAGAAAAACACACAGCATGTCCAAAAACCATAAGTACTAAGGGCAATAAGGAGGGAAGCAGAAGTGGACACGGGGTACTGTCCAACCTGTCACTAAAGGAGGCCCCAATCCAATGCTGATCACGCTCAGGTAACACATCCCATACACTTCTGACAAAGCCCCTGGTGGTTCCGGGCCTCGGTCACTACTGCCCACGCCTGCCCCGCCGATCACGCCCCCATCCAGTGAAAATCAAACCCAACCACAGATTGCCCCGCCCATTAACCCCACTCCGTTCATTACTGACCACGCCCTCCACCGTCACTTGCCCTTGTCATTTTCGGGCTATGCCCCCACCCCTCCTCTAATCCCATTTTAGTGGCACATATCAGGGCTCTGGGGACGCGGGACCCAAGAAAGTGCTCGCTCAGCAGTTCTATAATTCGTAGCCTTGAGTCTTTCATTGGCTAAACCGCATTTTATCATCATAATTAATATTCGGCTTTGCACAACCTTTGCATCAGGCTGAGTAACTTACGCCTGGCCTGTCATTTACTCATTGGACCGATTTTAGGAGATAATCACCCTCAAAACGTTACAGATGAAAGGATAAGATTAGAAAGGAGCATGCCAACCTGACTTCCGTGAGCAGATGACCTCACCAATATTTCCTGGAACCCTACCTCTCCAGAGCCCTCCATGCACCACTAGGGAAACACAGAAACAGACTGCGAGTGTGCACCCACCTGTCAACGCCCATGTCCAGCGAGAGGCAATTACAGAAGCCAGTCCTTCCATTTTCTGCCCCTCAAATGATCCTGGGTCGATTCTCCCAGAGGGATAAAGAACAGGAAAGCTTCCAATAGAGGGGCTTTCGTCATCCTGCTCCATCTTCTTTCTGGAGTCTACACTGCCCGCCCCGCACCCGCCTTCCCCCCTGTGAAAACTGTTCAGCTCTCTGACCCGGACAGACCCGAGAGCAGGCAGGTGGCCGCAGCCCTGGGAACACAGTGTGGTCGCCCTGCAGCTGCCCTCCGGATGGATCCCCGTCTCCCCCCTGCTATTCTCAGACTTTCACGTTCCTGGGGGGACACACCCAGGAATTACCTCCCTCTGGGTGGTAGCCCTCTCTCTCGCAGTGGAGATGGGAAGCAGTTTTGGGGGTTTGGAGGACGTATAGTTCCAGGGCAAATGAGCAGGCACAGAGATGGGGGAGCCAGAGTAGGCAGTGGGGCGACCTTTGGGGGTGCTGCAGGTGTGGAAGTGGGCTGCAGCAGCACTCAGCTCTGACTCAGGGAACATATACACAGAGCTTTGACCAGAGAGTGGTGAGTTTCCCCTGGAGTCCGGACTGCACCCTGAACTCAGAGCTTATGGAGGCACAGGGCTGGACGTGGCATCCGAACTACAATGCGTGAATCTCAGAGGGTTGCTGGAGGCGTTGGTGGTATAGTGGTGAGCATAGCTGCCTTCCAAGCAGTTGACCCGGGTTCGATTCCCGGCCAACGCATTACTGTTGCCTTTTGTCTTCTAACACCTTCAGAAATAGTCTCAACATCTGCATCACAGGAGCTTGGGCACACACCCTTGAAGTGTTACTCCCCCAGTCTAACTTAAACTAACTCATCCCATCCTCACCTCTCTGACAGCCACCTCCTTCCTTACTACCTTTTGGCAGCACTTCCTCCCCACCCCACCTCTTGTGTCTTCCTTCCCCCCCAACTCGCCTTGCATTAGCTTTTTCTCATCCCCAAATCATGTTAAGTGAGATAAGTCAGAAAGAGAAGGGTGAATATGGGTTGATCTTGACTGTAAAGTATCCTTGAGCTGTTGTAATGGGATAGAATTCTCCACACAGAAATCACAATACTCCACACCAAGTAAGGTGGTTGAGTATGAATTTTATTTAAGCCTACTCAGCTGAGGGTCCAGCCCAGGCAAAACTCTTGCAGGACCTACCTACCTAAGGACTGAACACCTAAGCACAGTTACAAGCATCTTTTAATACTTTTTGCAGCATCTGCCAGCATTGCTTGCATACAATGTTTTGCACAGTTTCCGGGAGAGGGAGAGGGATTATGAATAGATTATTCACCAAAGAAGAGATCCAGAAGGCCAACAAACATGACAAAAAAAAAAAGGCTTGAAGTCATGCATAGTCATGCATAGACAAGTGTAAGTAAAGACAACAGTGAGATCTTTTTTTAAAATATTTATTTTTTAACTTCTTTTCCCTTTTGTTGCCCTTGTTGTTTTTATTGTTGTAGCTATTATTTTTGTTGCTATTGATGTTTTTGTTGTTGGAAAGGACAGAGAGAAATGGAGAGAGGAGGGGAAGACAGAGATGGGGAAAGAAAGACAGATACCTGCAGACCTGCTTCACAGCCTGTGAAGCAACATCCCTGTAAGGGGGGAGCCGGGGGCTAGAACCGAAATCTTGACACTGGTCCTTGAGCTTAGTGCCACCTGTGCTACAGCCTAACTCCCTACAGTGAGATCTTTTTATTATTAATACTTTACCCCTGTGAGAATGTCATACATCAGAAAGGTAGTAACATCAAATGCTAGAGAGGATGTGGGGACAAAGGAAGCCTCCAGCAGTGCTGGTGGGAGTGTAAATTGATTCAATATCTGTGTAGAAGAGTTGGGAGAACCCTCACAAGGCTAGAAGTGGAACTACCCTATGATCCTGCAATTCCTCTCCTGGGGATATATCCTAAGGAACCATCCAAAAAGATCTATGTAGACCTATGTTGATAGCAGCACAATCTGTAATAGCCAAAACCTGGAAGCAACCCAGGTGTCAACACCAGATGAGTGGCTGAGCAAGTTGTGGTATATATACACAATGAAATACTACTCAGCTATTAAAAATAGTGCTTTCACTTCCTTCACCCCATCTTAGATACAGATTGAAGGAATCATGTTAAGTGAGATAAGTCAGAAAGAGAAGGCTGAATATGGGTTGATCTCACTCAGCGAGAGAAGCTGAAAAAATAAGAACAGAAGGGAAAACACCATGCAGGACTTGGACTGGGCTTGGTGTATTGCACCAAAGTTAAAGACCCTGGGGTGGGTGATAGTGTTTAGGTCCTGCAATATGATGGCATAGGAGGACCTAGGGGGTATATGAGGAAAACTGATAAATATTACATATATACAAACTACAGAATTTTATTGTTGACTGTAAACTGTTAATTCCCTCTATATGGGAAAAAAAAAAAAGTCCAGAAAGTGCAAGCAAAATGTGGCTGGCATATTCACCTCCTCCTTTAAAAAAATTTTTTTTTAATTTATTTATTAATGAGAAACATAGGAGAGAGAAAGAGCCAGACATCACTGTGGTACATGTACTGCCCGAGATTGAACTCAGGACCTCATGATTGAGAGTCTGATGCTTTATCCACTGCGCCACCTCACAGACCACTCATCACCTCCTGATACCCATGTCACTGCCCCCAATATGTGACAGAAAAAAAGTACTGGGAGTCAGGCTGTAGAGCAGTGGGTTAAGTACAGGTGGCGCTAAGCTCAAGGACGGGCATCAGGATCCTGGTTGGAGCCCTCGGCACCCCACCTGCTGGCGGGGGGGAGGATCACTTCACAGGAGGTGAAGCAGATCTGCCGGTGTCTTGTCTTTCTCTCCCCATCTCTGTCTTCCCCTCCTCTCTCCATTTCTCTCTGTCCTATCCAACAACGATGACAATAATCACTACAACAATAAAACAACAAGGGCAACAAAAGGGAATAAATAAATAAAATATTTAAAGAAAAAGAAAAAGAGGACTGTATTTGCCTGGGGAATTAACTAACTTATGAGGACACAGCAGTGCATGCCTTACATCCCAGGGGTCACTGGGCCACTCACCCGTACCACCTAATACCAGAGCTATGAAGTGTTCTGCTCCTTTTGATCCTCTTAAATTTTCTCTCATAAAAACAAACTAACAAACAAAAAAACCCAATTATGTTGTTGGTTTGACTTTAATGAGGGAGAGAGTTTCACATTTAACAGAAATATAATCCTTTATTGTATTCATTATATTTATTTATTCTTAATATTTATTTATTTATTCCGTTTTGGTTGTTTTTCCAGTTTTATTGTTGTAGTTATTATTGTTGTTATTGAGGTTGTCATTGTTGGAGAGGACAGAGAGAAAAGGAGAGAGGAGGGGAAGACAGAGGGGGGAGAGAAAGTTGGGACACCTGCAGACCTGCTTCACCTCTTGTGGAGGTAGGTAGGGAGCCCCTGCAGGTAGGGAGCCAGGGGCTCAAACCAGGACAGAAATATAATCCTAACATCCCACTCTCATTATCTTTCATTAAGATATATTTACTTATTTAATTAAATTGTTCATTTGACCTGACCACAAGGTGTTGATCCTGGGACATCAGAGCCTCAGTCATGAAAATTCTTATCACCCACCCCGTCAACTTATGAAGATCCCTTTAAATGAAAGAAAGAAAATGGACTTCTCAGAAGGATGAGTTCACCCAACCCACCTCCACCTCCAGTGAAAAGGAAGGAAGGTGGGGTACTAAGCTTTGTGAAAGTGCTGATTCCCAACTGGGGCATATCTGAGACCTGCCTGGATGCTTAAGACTCAGTGTGCTGTGTGTGACAGGATGTGATGCTGGAGAATTGGAGAAGGATCCTCAGGTCAATGACAGCAATCAGAAGCAATGGTGTCAGGATGGCCGAGCGGTCTAAGGCGCTGCGTTCAGGTCGCAGTCTCCTCTGGAGGCGTGGGTTCGAATCCCACTCCTGACACAGTTCCCCTTTTGCAATCCCTCCACTCATCTAGCAGTCTTGTACTACCACATTCTCACTTAAACCTCAGACCTAACATCTACACTCCCTTCAGGACTTCCTATGGCCTGGTGTTTAGACCCTCAGAGGGGGAATCTGGCGATAGCAGTGAGGGTTTAGCTCAAAGAGAAAGGACAAGCATAAAGAGCCAGCTTCCAGCCCCCTGCTCCCCACCTGCAGGAGGTCTGTAGGCTTATCTTTGTATCTGCCTCTCTCCATTTCTCTCTGTCCAATCCAGTAACAACTAAAACAAGCACAATAGTCCCCAGGAGCAGTGGACTGGTAGTCCAGGCACCAAGCTCCCGCAATAACCCTGGAGGCAAATAAATAAGTAAAACTAAAAAGAAGAAAAAGATATTCAGAGAGCACCTTTCCCCATCCTGTTTTGCCCTCATCCTCCTGGGAAACACCAGGTCACAGCTCTGAGACCTGGGGTTTGGGGACTGTGTGTTGAGGGAGGAGAGGAAGGGGTCAGCCTAGGAACCCCTGGCTCTTTTTTTTTTGAACCCCTGGCTTCTAAAGCAATGCACCTTCCCCTTCTCAGGGAGAGATCTCAGCCTCTCAGTACTAGTACTGTCCATGGGTGCTCCGTGGGTCTCCCAGGCTGACAGCAATGCGAGTTGACAAAGCTGCATGTCATGGTACCGTGGTTGAGGAGCCCTGGGGGAAGGACACAGAGACCAGCCATCACATCACCAGCACAGAGGACCCGTTAATAAACTGCCCTACACCTGCATGAGGACTAGCCCTTCATCCACAGGCAAGTCCTGGCTGTGTTGGGCGCAGCTCCCTGGTCCCGGGAGAGGCCATGTCTGGAGGTCCTGGGCTCTTAGTGAAAGACAACAGACCTGAGCCAGAAGGAGAAAGTGATGCCGGGTGAGCCTGCTCACAGACTGGCCTGAGGAACCTGCACTGTGACTCCACTGTGGACTGTGGTTCATTCAGGGACTCAGAAGGGGGAAGGGAAAGGCCTTGAGGGGAGGATGGGGACCTAAGTCCTAATGCTGGGCAGCTAAGGGTTTACTGGATGTGAGATGTGAGACTGACACCTCCTGGAGTAGAACAAAGGAGCCTAGCTCCACAACTGCAGGGGGTTCACTTCACTGGCACTAGTGGTGCAGCAGATGTGTAGGTGTCTATCTTTCTCTCTCCCACTCTGTCTTCCCCTCTTCTCTATCCTACCCAACAACAGCAAGGGCAGCAAAATGGGGAAAAAATGGCCTCCAGGAACAGTGGAACATTAGTGCAGTCACAGAGACCAGCAATAACCTTGGAAGCAAAGAACAAAACAAAAAACAAATGCACAAAACAGAAATAAAAATTAAAAACTTAAAAAGAGGAAACAGAGAAATGTCACATATGTATAAATTATTGTATTTTACAGTAAACCATTAAATTTCCAATTAAAAGAAAACAAGGGTGTCTGGAAGTAGCGCAGTGGGTTAAGCACACATGGCATGAAGAGCAAAGACTGGTGTAAGGATCCCGGTGTGAGTCCCCGGCCCCTCACCTATAGGTGGGTCGACTCACTAGCAGTGAAGCAGGTCTGCAGGTGTCTATCTTTCTCTCCCCCTTTCTGTCTTCCCCTCCTCCCTCCATTTCTCTCTGCCCTATCCAACAACAGTGACATCAATAACAACAATAAGAAGAACCACAACAACAAGGGCAACAAAAGGGAAAGAAATGGCCTCCAGGAGCATTGCATTTGTGGTGTAGGGACTGAGCCCCAGCAATAACCCTGGGAGAAAAAAAATTTTATATATAACAGAATGTGCAGGTGAAATGGGGCTGGTATATTCAGCTCCCCCTGAGGTCCCTGTGTCATCGCCCCTAGATGTATAACAGGACAAAATATAAGTAAGTAATAAGAACCTTCTCTGCCTGGGAAATTAGCTAGCTTATGAGGACACAGAGGTTCATGTCTCAGGTCCAGGGGTCACATGCCACTCAGAAGCAACACCTAATGCCAAGCTGTGAGATGTTCTGGTCATTTTGGTTCCCTCTCATTGTAAGAAATCTACTTTATTTGCTGGATTTTAATGAGTGTTTAATTTTCTTTTCTTTTTTTTAATGTACTGACATTTCTTTCTTTTTTATCTTTATGTATTTGTTGAATAGAAACAGTCAGAAATTAAGAGGGAAGGGAGTGATAGAGAGGGATAGGGAAAGAGAGACACCTACAGCACTGCTTCACCACTTGTGAAGCATTCCCCCTGCAAGTGGAGACCAGGGGCTCCAACCTGGGTCCTTGCGCACTGTATCATGGGTACTCAACCAGGTGTGCCCCCACCTGGCCTCCAGTATTCAATCTTCTACAGTAAAATGTTCTGCCCCTGTGCTATGCCTCCTTGTTCAATTATCTTCCTTCCTTCCTTCCTGCCTTCCTTCCTGCCTTTTTTCCAACTCAGCTCTGGCTTATGGTGGTGCAAGGAAACTGAAGCCGGGACTTTGGAGCCTCAGGCATGAGAGTCTCTTTGCATAACCATTATGCTACCTACCCCCACCCCCTTGTTCAATTTTCTAGACTGCATTATTCATCAACACATCAGCCCAAGGGACAAAGATGCAAACTCAACAACAGTGCCCCCCCCCCACACAACACACACTTCTCGCTACCACTTCAGTTGCTGTTCTTCCATTTGCCACGAAAGGGAGCGCACATTAACAGGATGACCCATATCTGGGAGACACTGGTTTCCAGATGACTCAGTCTCACATCAACACCCAGCCCCTCCACACCACCCCAAACACCTGAACCCTGGAGTTAGGTCCTAGTGGCTGTATGGGATAGTGTGGGGCTCTGCAGAGCTTTGTAGTGCTGGGCAATGGTAGGTTCACATCACACTCTGGCATGCTGCCTACTGCTCCCTACTCCACTGAGGCACCCCCCTAAACACACACACACACACACACACACACACACTCATACTGAGTAAAAGTCACTCTTAAGGAGTGGGAATGAAAGCATCACTTTCCCTGACCAGGAATTGAACCCAGGGCAGATGGTGAGAATGTGAATCCTGCCTATTAGACCACCAGGAAACTCACTATTCACTCCCCCGCCTCGCCTCTCACTCAACCTCAATACTTCCCAAAGTCCACACCGCCCCACAGTTTCTTGATGGGAACTTTCCACACCCACATCTCACCTCCCCTTCACCTGCTGGGCGAATACACCTGCAACAAGAGACAGTACTTTCCCTCTAGCTCCCCACGACCCTGAAGGCCCACGCCCCAAATTCTCGCACCCCACTTCCAGCAAGTGACATGACAGGACTGAGTTCCCAGGCAAAAGGTCTGCCGGTAGACACCACGATTAAAAGAAAAATTATCCTCCCCGTCGGGGAATTGAACCCCGGTCTCCCGCGTGACAGGCGGGGATACTCACCACTATACTAACGAGGACGACGTTAGTCTTGTCCTCTTCGCCTCCTACTGGCTTACAAAGACCGCCGGGACAGAGGGTGACACACCCAGGCCACAGCCCAACACATACAGGGGCACCAAGCCCGCCGGGCCCCCGCGTCACCGCCGTCACTGTTTGCAGGCGGATCCGCGCTTCCCTCCCGCGTCAGCCACGGCCGCTGCCAAGTGCCGCCCTCGCGGCCAAAGGGTCTCCCCAGCCCCCGGGGTCCGCACCCAGATTCACTAACCACCAGGGGCACCACCGCTCCTCTGCGGGGGACTCAGCAGGAGACGGACCCCGCTGGGTGGCCGCACCGTCCCGCGTGGCAGCCTGCGGCTGCTGCCCCCAAGCCTCCCCAGACCCCCAGGTCCCGGGCCGAGGGCACCTGCTGCTCACACAGTCGCTCTCCAAGCCTCTACCCTGCGCTCCTCGATCACAAGGGGTGCCCTGCGCCGCAGGTCGGAGCCCCAGCAGCACCAGGAGGGGTCTCTGCAGACAGAAGGATGGAGGGAGAGAGGGGCAGAGAGAGAGACAGAGAGAGAGAGAGAGAGAGAGAGAGAGAGAGAGAGAGAGAGAGAGAGCCGCACTGAAGGACACTGGCTGCGAGGACTCAGCAAGCGGGAGACTGCGGCCCGGGACGCGAGAGAGGCGGCGTGAGGGGCTGGGGGTGCGGTGGACTAACCGCTCAGGTCCCGCGACCCCTAGTCCTCGCAGGAGGAAACCCCACCAGGTGCCTCCCTGGATGTCTGAGCAGCACCTGAGGGACGGGCTCAGTCGCCCTTTACGAGGGTCCTCCTTTAAAGAATAAATAGAGAAGGAAATAAAATATAGAAATTGGGACCCGGGAGAGGAGGGCACCCGCTGAGCCGTCACACACAGCCCCTCGCGGCCGCAGGCGCAGTGTCCGCAGAGCAACGTGAGCCAAAGACTAAGGTGACACCTTTCCCGAGCCCCGATTGCTCGGTGCAGGCGCGCTGAGCGATCTCTGCACGGGGAGAGAGAGGAAGCGGCAGTCCCGCTGTTGTCACAGGGCCGAGGGAACCTGGCCTAGGGGCGGACGATTCCCACCCCCGTGTGCGTGGTGTGGATGAGGTAGTGTGAGAATACCGTGGTGTATGGTGAGCGGAATAATGAGGATACCGTCGCATGGGTGGTTCAGTGGTAGAATTCTCGCCTGCCACGCGGGAGGCCCGGGTTCGATTCCCGGCTCATGCACAGCAGGACTCATTTTGACCCTTCTTCCTCTCAGTTCAGGGCCTCCTCCCGGCCACTTGTGCTCCTATACTGTCACCTCCACAAAGCCCACCCCTGAGAGGACAAGGCCATCCTGTCTTCCCCCTCGATTTTTCCCTTGCAAAGCAGGGGACCTCACTCACCCCGAGTGCCCAAGGGGCGTGCACCACTGCACACCCTTCCCCTACAGCTCCCAGGAGGGGAACAGGGGCTCCACTCAGGCTCCCGCCAAGCTCGACTTGGCTCCCAGCCAGCACCCAGCACCCCTTCACCGCCTTCACCTGGGGCCCTGCACCCCACCAGGACATGTCCCTGGGGCTTCCGCGCAGGGACCATGACTCGGGGCAGCAGATCAGAGATGGGGCGACATGCAGGAGGGGACGCGGGGAATGTCAGCTTCCCCAGCCCACACTGCTCACCAGTCCCCAGGACCCGCCAACTCTGAGGCGCCCGACTGCAGTGCGGCGGTCCGTGAAGGCCACACGGTGTGGGGGAGGGAGGACCCAGCAGACAGCAGTGACACAGAGGGATATCACACAAATGACAAAGAGCGTGTAGGTTAGGCGCGTGAGGAAGGTGTGCAAGGGACAAGAATAGCCCCCCAAAGGCCTTGGGAGTCCTGGCAGTAAGTAAAAACACACCTTCCCTGACCGGGAATCGAACCCGGGCCGCGGCGGTGAGAGCGCCGAATCCTAACCACTAGACCACCAGGGAGCACCGAGTAACACACCTGCGCATCCTCACACCACCTCACCGCACCCCAAGGCGACTCTTCTCCACGCACCCCAAACTCGCTCCCCTTCTGCGTGGCAACCCCCTGACGGTCAGTCCGCTCACACCGAGGCGGCTCCGCAGGCCACACGTAGCCCAGCGTGTGCCCCGCCTGAGGGGAGCCCCACGGTCCAACGCCCCAAAAGCTGTGCGCTGGCTCGGGACAGCCGACCCGAGAGCTCAGAGTCTGTCAGGGCTGAGGGGGCGCGGGTGCCTGGAGGCTCTCGCGAGAAGACCCTGTAAGAGCGAGCGAGAGGGGCGGGATCTCGATCTGGATGCGCCCGCGAGCTCACTGGTGCTGAGCACCCAGATGGCCGAGCGCTCTAGATGGCATTAGCTCTCGTCGCATCTCTCCTGTCGGTGTTGGTTTGAATCTTGCTTTTGGCAGCTTTGTCCTTTCCTCTTTCTTACTCCACCTAGGACGCCGGTATTCTCAGCTTAAGGCAGCAGGCCGTGATCGCTTTTCGTTCCCTTCCTGGTTTCCTTTCACTTTTGTCGCCTCTCTGCAACCTCAGTCTAGCTCCCATCTTAGATTCGCCCCCCCCCCCCCAACCCACAGTGCCCAGCGACTGGCGAAACGCATCAGAGGAAATGTCACCAGAATCTGTCTTCGTCAGGCCCACACTGTCGGCAAGCAGCTTCTCTGTGCGGTTCTCTGACTGTAGCGGTTGGATCCTAACCTCCAGTGGACCAGAGAGGGCAAGGGACAGTCCCTGAGCCTCCTCACACATCCCACTGCACCCCCTAGTCTATGCATCCACCCCCTCAGGAAACTTGGGCAAACCCCTTTCATCTGGCTGGCGTCCCAACTCTGCACCTAGAGCGACCCATCAGCAGCTCTGCGATAGCACTGTCACTTGCGTTACAAAGCGAAAAAGGAAGGAAGAAAGAAAGAAGAAAGAGTCGCACTGTTTCTCCTCCCGCAGACAGCAGGCTTGTTGAGAAGCAGCGACCAAACAAGACAGGAGGTTATAATGCACCTATGGTACCTGAGATTAATAATTTAAAAAAAGACAATTGAAATCTCCCCGTCGGGGAATCGAACCCCGGTCTCCCGCGTGACAGGCGGGGATACTTACCACTATACTAACGAGGAAATGACGGGAATGTTGTTGACACTCATTTCCTCCTGGTTGGATTCTCTGGCTGTACAGGGCCCCGGTGGAACCTCACGGATCCCCAGCACCACCACAGCTAAGACTATGTGTAACATACACCCGGGGGAGTCGGTAAGATTGTCCTAGCACCAACCTCGCAGGGGTCCAGCATCTGGGGCGTCACAGTTTTCAGACGGACCCGCGCTTTCCTCTCAGTAACCACGGCCTCTGCCAAGCGCTTCCCGAATTGCTAAAGGGGCTCCCCAGACCTTCTTCCCAGACCTTGCACCCCAGGAAGATCCGTTGCCCTCCGGGCACTCCTCTGCGGGAGACTGTGTATTATACGAATCCGGGCTATAAGAGGGGTCATTTGCAAAGTAGGATGGAAAATACTAAGGACGGGTAAGAGAGTTGTGGAGGAAATGACAGGGAGCCTGGTAGAATAGAGCTTTTTGTGTTTCCTGATCGTTTAGTGGTGGTTAGGCTTCGCGGAATTTACTGTGTGCTTCCTGGGTTTGAATCTCTAGGGATCTACCAATAGTCTGCTGTTAGGCGTCCTGACCCCTCCTCTCTGCCACCTAGTCTTTATTTCTTCATTGTTTCCTTTCTTTCTTTCTGCTTTCCCTTATTTATATATTATATATAAGTAATATATAATATATTATTAATATTATATATTTCCCTTATATATATTTAAATGTAAATATTTACATATTTACTTATTTCCCCTTTTGTTGCCCTTGTTGTTTTTTTGTTGTAGTTACTGATGTCATCTTTGTTGGATAGGACAGAGAGAAATGAAGAGAGATGGGGAAGGCAGAGAGGGGAAGAGAAAGACACCTGCAGACCTGCTTCACGGCCTGTGAAGAGACTTCCCTGCAGGTGGGGAGCTGGAGGCTCAAATTGGGATCCTTATGCCTTTGCACCACATGCGCTTAACCCACTGTGCTACCACCCGACTCCCTATTTATATATTCTTATTTATTGAATTAAGATAGAAATGGAGAGGGAAGGGGAGATAGGAAGAGAGAAAGAAAAACACTATGGCTCGCACGGGTTAAGCTTAGCACGTGGCACAAAGCACAAGGACATGCGTAAAGATCCCCGTTGGAGCCCTCAGCTCCCCACCTGCAGCAGAGCCCCTTCACAGGTCTGCAGGTGTCTATCTTTCTCTCCTCCTCTCTGTCTTCCCCTCCTCTTTCCATTTGTCTCTGTCCTAACAATAGTATCTACAACAATAGAACAACAAGGGCAACAAAGGGGAATAAACAAATAAATAAATATTTTTTAAAAAGAAAAAGAAAAACACTACTGCTTGTGAAGCTTGCTCCCCCTATGGTTGGGGACTGAGGGCTCTAACCCCAGCCCTTGGAGGGTAACTGTGCTCTACCAGGTGTGCCTCCACCTAGCAACCCCCACTAGCCTTTTTGTCAAGGCTGTGCCCAGATCTGTCCAAACCAAGCAGTCCCCAACCCTGCCCAGTGCCCCCTCCTACCTGGGGAGCCCTCTTCGCTCCATGTTCCCTTCAGGTCTTTGGCACATTTTGCCACAAGCTCACTGGGCAAGGGCTGACTTCCTGCCCTCATCCCTGTATCGAACTCTCCAGCTCACCTTCATTCCTCCAGCCTTGGGAGCTCAGCTCTGTTAGAAGCAGTAACTCCAGAATTGCTTTAAGTAAAATTTTAAGCATGAGTTGTAAGTATAGTTGCTTTTCTGCCTTCAGTGGAAAATTCTTGTAAAAAAGGGGGGCTAGACAAAACCCACACACCAAGATGTAAGCCACCTGTTGTTTGTCTTAAAGAGAATAGCTAGCCTAACCAAGTCCTTGAAACCCAACCACTTGCTCAAGGTCGAGGGAGCTGATAGCCAGGTGGTCTTAGCTGACAACGATAAAGTGTGGTGACCCTATTTTGCATAAAGGCTTGAAATTAGACAATTCTTATAGGCTGCTTATGGTATTGCAATGTCTGAAATGATTGGATCCTACGTTTTCTGTAAAATGCTATTGAGTGTGTGATAAAATTCTAGTTTTGCATATTCCCCACCCAAAATGTATTCTAAAATCCTATAAATTGTGTGGTTTGAGCCTTGTTCAGGGTCGAGCCGGTGGACTGCTGACAGTCACCTCTCGGCCCGGATTTGAATTCGTAAATAAACATCTTTTGCTTCCTTGCAGTGGATGGTGGTTTGATTTTTGCTCGCTAACAAGCTCCACGGCAAAGGAATTAGAAATATTTGGGTAATGGGATATGCCAACAGCAGGGGCAAAAACCATGACAATCTACAAGGGCTGGGAATTGAACCACCCCCCTACCCCACCCCACGCACCCCCCCACCCCCCGCATGGCAGGAGAGAATTCTATCACTGAACCACCCATGCAACAACACTAGAGTTGCCTAAACAAGGCTACATGATACTTGAGACTACATCACTGTAAGTCTTACAGGACTACAGGACTTACAGGACATGTGACTTATAGGACATGTGACTTAACCTCTAGAGCATGTAGGCAGAAGCAAGAGTCTTGGAGATGAATGGGCAGAGTCACAAAGGTCTAGAGCCTGTCTCTGCTCATCCAAAGTAGTCTCCACTGTCCCAGATGGCAGAGACACTTGCTGGTGTCACCAGAGAAAGCCATCAGACACAGGAGACCGACCAGGACAGCAAATCTGGTGTGAGTGTATGCAGCTGAGTCTCCACCTTTCATTCTATAACAACCTCCCCTGCCCCCAATCCCAGAGCACTGGCTTTCCCTACCTTCAGGGTGAGGTAGGGAAGGGCCATACTTGGGTCACGTGGTCCTGGAGGTGGCACAGCAGACCCAAGGCCAGATTCCCTCTAAAACCTTTGCTGTGATCCTCATCAAAAGCCTCAAGACAGAGATTCTGACATCTGACCTCTAGACAACTGGGGGAACACACTTGTGTGGCTTTAAGTCACCAAGTCTGTGAGTCATTGTGACAGTGGCCATAGGGTTTAAGGACAGTAAGACATCTGTGATGTCTCCTCACCTGACCCTGATATCTCCACTCCCAGGTTCTTGTCCAATATGATTGATGGGGGTGGGGGACAGTTAGGGACTGTGCTGTCAGACCAACACAGGATAGCAAAAGGCCTCTATTCTAGTTGCTGCCTGGATTTGTAAAGACCAGGACATGCCAGGAGGACAATGGCAAGGACCATGTAGACGCTGACTGTTCAGATGTCCCCATTACCCACTTAGAGGTCCAGGCCTGTTCCCAGCCCCAGGCAGGGGATATCTGCTCAACCCCAGCCTCCTCCCACCCCCTCCTCTCCAGGGAAACCTGCTTGCTACACCCAAATCCTGCACTCAGACTCACTTCCCTTTCTGCCCTCCTGCATGGAAACCACAGGTTGAGTTGATGGGAGGTTCACTGGTTTAGGTTTCAATCTTGTTGCTTCGTGTGCATCGCATCAAATTAAGGTGATGGGAACCAGTTGACACCCATGCTGGAGCGGGATAGGGTGGTGGTTGGATGGGATTTAAGTAGCAACTGAGGAGCAGAAAAATAGATACTGCCCTGTCCTCATTAGCATAGTGGTAAGTATACCTGCCTGTCACTCAGGAGACTGATTTTTTTTTTTTTTTTAACCAGAGCACAGCTCAACTCTGGTTCTTGATAGTTTGGGAGATTGAACCTGGTACAGGGGAGTTTATTTGCATAACATTATGCTATCTACCCCCCTCTTGTTTACTTCTATCTTTAAATTCCCTTCATGCACCTTTCTCTCAGTTGTGCTCTCCCCACTCACATCTTTTTATGTTTTTATTTTTTAAACCTCATAACTTCTTTCTTTTAAAAATTTTTTAAATTAATTTTATTTATTTATTTATTTTGAGAGAGATGCAGAGAGAGAGACACACACACAGAAATACCAGAGTACTGCTCAGCTCTTGTTTATGGGGTGTGGGGGATTGAACCTGGGACTTGGGAGCCTCAGGCATGAGAGTCTGTTTGCATAACCATTATGCTGTCTCCCCCGCCCTACTCACACTTTTTTAGCCAACGCTGTGCCCCCATAGGTCAGCCCCCTCACCCCCCCCCCATTCCGCCTGAACCTCGCCCGCCTTGCTGCAGCCCTGGCACTGGGTTTGCTGGCTGCCCACGTGCAGTCTTCCCGTCCACACCACCTCCCCGGAGTCTCCACGTCAGGTCACCAGACCCAGCCATGCAACCTCCGTGCCTGCCTTGGCCTTTCCTAAGCGATCTTGGGCTGGGACCAGGGCAGCAAGTGAGATTAGTGATATAGAAGCCAGTGCGGTATCTGGTGTTGGTGGTATAGCAGTAAGTAAGCATAGCTGCCTTCCAAGCAGTTAACCCGCGGTCGACTCCAGGCCAACGCAAAGGTGTTTTTCTTAGAGTTTGGGCTGCACCGCCGGCCTTCTGTTAAACTAGTGGCAATCCATCGCTTCTCCAAAGATGCTGTACTTTGACCTCTTCTGAGCCAATTCTGCACCCCAAGGCTCCAACCTCAATCACTTCTTCCCTTCAGACTTCTTTCGTTGATGGTCCCGGCTCGTCCTTTCCCTTTGTGGCTTGTCTTGCTCCTTCTCTCCTTCAGCCCTAGTCCCAGCCAATAAAGGCCAAGCACCTCTGTCACCAGAAAAGATCCGTGCCCCTCGCCACCTGCCACCTCTATTTGATGTAGAACAGGGTCCCATTACTGCCAGATTGAGTACCTCCCTGGGTCCCTAGCCCAATCCCACCTCCTTCCTGCAACCTCTACATGCCACCCCCATCAGCAAGAATTTCATGTCTGTAGAGAGATGACTTTCTGTAGAGGGGAACAGGGACGAGGGGACTCTCCTAGGAAGAGCCTGTGACCAGTGTATTCTGGAGCTCCCCAAGAGGGCCTTTAAATAGTAGTACTAAAATGTGTTAACATTGCATGGGCCGGGAATCGAACCCGGGCCTCCCGCGTGGCAGGCGAGAATTCTACCACTGAACCACCCATGCACCTCTGCTCAGCTATGTTACCATTGCTCCTTTAGTGGCACTCAAAGGCTGGTCTAGTCGCTGCTCTCTGCTCTCTACTGTTCCCAAGTAATTGTCTCAAGGAAGTAAGAGACTGAAGGGTGACCTCTCCAGCTGCAAAGGGGCCCAGACTAGAGGAAAGTAGACAGCCCCGAGAGGTCTAGGACTCTCCTCTACCTCCAATGCTTCTGCTCTTCCAGAGCTGCTCCCTGCCGCCGGGGTTGCCCTGTAGCAGACATGGCCCTCAAGAAACATCCCATATCCAACCAAACCCACCCCCACCCCACACCCCCGCCCTCCTGTTGCCTCTTCTGCAAACCGGGATCCCCAAGGCCCTACCTGGCATCGGAGCAGCCCGCCTTCCTCCCTCCTAAACTGGGGGAATCTACACATTCCTTAACCTGGGGTCATCTGCCAGGTCTGAGCCTCTTCCCCAGGGCCCCCAGGGCTAGCCATCCCTCTAGAGTGGCAATTCCAGAAACATCTTAATTTGTTAAGCGAGTTTAATTAATATCCTTTGCAAAGATTTCCCATCATTGCATTACTTGGGTTGAAATGACACCTCCTACAGGTTATGTTTCTGAATATTAGAAGCTAGAAAATTTTAATATGAAGGCTTTCCTTGCATGTATTTGTCGGTCTTCTGAATTACAGTTGAAAAAAAAAGTAGAGTGCAAAAGCTAAATGTTTGTATTGTCATCTGTTAGGTGCAGTTCCACTGCTATCCTTACAACCTGTGGCTCTTTGTTTTGCTTTCAGACCCAAAGCATTGGACTGGCCTGCTAGATATTAACACATTATTCAATATTATGAATATATTAATAATATACTCAATATGTGTTATATATTAATAGTATATAATATGTTGATGTATTCAATATATGTTTTATGTTAAATATATGTTCTCTAAATATCTATGTATATACTCAATCTATCATCAGGAAGATAGCATAGTGGTTATGCAAAAGATTTTTATTCCTGAGGCTCCAAGATCCCAAGTTCAACCCCCAGCACCACCATAATCCAGAACTAAGCATTGCTATGGTTAAAAAAAAGAAAAAAAAAATCTATGTATGGGAATACTGACTTTATCTTATAAGTTATGGAGTATCTCAATACCAACAATTTTGACTGGATGATATTTAGATATAATTTTACTTGAAAAGAATTTTCATTTAATTTATTTATTCACCAGAGCACTACTTGGCTCTAGTTTTTGGTGGTGCTAGAGATTGAACCTAGAAGCTCAGAGCTTTAGCAACAGGAAAGTTGTTTGCATAACCACTATACTATCTCCCTAGCCCTAATTAGATATCATTTTGACTGTATTTGGTGGTTATTATTATTATTATTATTATTTAATTTGGTGGTTTTAAACTCCAGAGACTAAAATGTTAGTTGAAGGGAGACTGGGCCATCCTACTCTGCTTCTTGAGGAAAACTGGTCCTGAAATGAGTGTAGCCATGAATGTTCCCAACTGTGACCATGGAATACTACTCAGCTATTTAAAAATGGTGATTTGGGGGAGTTGGGCAGTAGTGCAGCCGGTTAATCACACTTGGCGCTAAGCACAAGGACCAGCTTAAGGGTCCTGGTTTGAGCCAAAGGCTCCTCACCTGCAAGGAAGTCACTTCATAGGTGATGAAGCAGGTCTGCAGGTGTCTTTCTCTCCCACTCTCTATCTTCACCTTCTCTCCATTTCTCTTTGTCCTAACTAACAATGACAACATCAATTCCAACAACAATAACTACAACAACAATCAAAAACAACAAGAGCAACAAAAGGGAAAATAAATAAATATTTTAAAAATTTTAAATGGTGATTTCACCATTTTCAGTCCATCTTGGATGGAGATTGAAGGAATCATGTTAAGTGAGATAATTCAGAAAGAGAAGGATGAGTATGGGATCATCTCACTCATAGACAGAAGTTGATAAACAAGGTCAGAAGTGAAAACAAAGTAGAACTTGGACTGGAGTTGGTGTATTGTACCAAAGTAAAAGACTCTGAGGTAGGTTGGGGACTGGGGGAGGGTTCAGGTCATGGAACATGATGGCAGAGGACCTAGTGGGGGTTATATTGTTATGTGGACAACTGGGAAATGCTATGCCTGTACAAACTATTGTGTTTACTGTTGACTGTAAAACATTAATCCTCCAATAAAGAAATTAAAAAAGATATGTGTATACCTATGTTCATAGCAGCACAATTTGTAATAGCCCAAACCTAGAAGCAACCCAGATGTCCAACAACAGGTGAGTAGTTGAGTAAGTTGTGGTATATATACACAATTAAATACTACTCAGCTATTTAAAATGGTGAATTCACCTTCACCTCATTTTGGATGAAGCTTAAAGGATCATGTTAAGTGAGATCAGGCAGAAAGAGAAGGATGAATTTGGGATGATCCCTCTCATAGTCAGAAGTTGAAAAATAAGAACAGAAGGGAAAACACAAAACAGAACTTGGACTGGGTTTGGTGTATTGCACCAAAATAAAGAACTCTGGGGTGGGAGGTGGGGGTGGGGGTGGGTGTTCAGATCCTGCAACGTGATGGTGGAGGAGGACCAAGATGGGGAGTTGGAGTGTTATGTGGAAAGCTGAGAAATGTTACATTTATACCAATTACTGTATTTTACTGTCTACTATAAACCATTAATCTCCCCAATTATAATTAAATCCTATACTCTTCCACTATGCCAACTTGAAGGCTACTTAGAAAAGTTGACACTGAATATACTCTTAGAATTATTACATAGGGGGTCAGGCTGTAGTGCAGCAGTTAAGTGCACATGGCAGGACAGGAGTAGGCATCCGGGATGGAGCCCCTGGCTCCCCACCTGTAGGGGGATCACTTCACAAGCAGTGAAGCAGGTCTGTACGGGTTTATCTTTCTCTCCCCATCTCTATCTTCCCCTCCTTTCTCCATTTCTCTCTGTCCTATTTGGCAACGACATCAATAACCACAACGATGATAAAAACAAGGGCAACAAAAAAGGGTAGTGCAAAAAGAGCGGCAGTGTACCAGGTTAAGCGCAGGTGTCGCAAAGCCAAAGGACCAGCTTAAGGATCTTGGTTTGAGCCCCAGGATTGAGCCCCGGGCTCCCCACCTGCAGGGGGGGTCACTTCACAAGCAGTGAAGCAGGTTTGTAGGTGTCTATATTTCTCTCCCCCTCTCTGTCTTCCCCTCCTCTCTCCATTTCTCTCTGTCCTATCGAAAAACAACGACATCAATAACAACAACAACAAGGACTACAACAAAAGAACAGCAAAGGGAATAAATGAATAAATGTTTTTTTGAAAAAGGAAAATAAATAAATAAAATATTTTTAAAAAGTTATTACATAGACTTCCTAACCAGTCAGATCTGCTGAATCTAATGTTGTTTTTTGTTGTTGCTTTTCAAAATTTTTATTTATATTTTATATAAAAACATTTTCTTATTTATTTATTTAATCGATTTATTTTCTAGCATTTATTTATTTATAATTTATTCCCTTATGTTGCCCTTGTTGTTTTATTGTTGTAGTTATTGTTGATGTCATTGTTGTTGGATAGGACAGAGAAAAATGGAGAGAGGAGGGGAAGACAGATGGGGAGAGAAAGATAGACACCTGCAGACCTGCTTCACCACTTGTGAAATGACTCCCCTACAGGTGGGGAGCCGGGGGCCTGAATAGTGATCCTCTTACACCGGTCCTTGTGCTTTGTGCCACCTGCGCTTAACCCACTGCACTACCGCCCGACTCCCTTGTTTATTTACCAGCGCACCTCTCAGCTCTGGCTTATGGCGGTGCGGAGATTGAACCTGGGACTTCGGAGCCTCAGGCATGAGCGTCTCTGCATAACCATTATGCTATTTACCCCCATTAATCAAATGTATATGGGGGGGGATAGTTACATAGGAAAATTATAACTGAAGCCAATTAATTTGAACTTAATATCCAGTATTCAATAAATGTGAACATTTTTTATTATTTTTTTCTTTATCTCCAGGGCTATTGCTGGGGTCTAGTGCCTGCACTATAAATCCACTGCTTCTGGGGGCCATTTTCCTCATTTTGTTGGCCTTGTTGTAGTCATTATTGTTATTATAGCTGTTGTTGGATATTGAGAGAGGAGGAGAAGACAGAGGAGAGAATGATAGACACCTGCAGACCTGCTGCTGAACCCTCTGCAGACAGGTGGGGAGCCAGGTGCTCTGTTGTTTTCGACGGGCTATGTTGTTTTCGCCGGGCTGGCTTCAAGGGCGGGTAACAGACGACCAGGGACTCATGGTTGAGCTGTAGGCAGTATCTCTTTATTCATGCAGGACACAGCGCAATTTAAGCCGAGCTAAGTTAAACTCAAAGTACAGTAAAACTCACAATGCTGTCTTTATATATACTTGCCAAATAGGGTGGAAACAGGATGTGACATAGAGAGGGTGGAGAGAAAAGTGACTGGTGAAAATCAGAGTGTGACAAAGAGGGGGCAGATTAGGCGAGAATCCTATCACTGAACCACAAATGCCCTGGAGGGAGGGTGGAACTTGTTAACAGTGGTTATGTAAATAGAATGAAGTGGTTATGTAAATAGAATAGTGTTAAGCAGGGGGGATTTAAACCAAATGAAACAGAAGGGGTCTCATGCATACCAACAGTGCTCGAACTGGGATCCTTGCTCTAGCCCTTGCGCTAGCCCTTGCCGCTTTGCACCATGTGTGCTTAACCCGCTGCTCTACTGCCCAGCCCCCCGAATGTGGACATTCTTATCTTCTTGTGTCAGTCTTGCAATTCTGCAAAATAAGGGTTCTATCTCTGCCACAAGGAATGTTTTGGTCTGGTAATTTTATTCTTGAATCATGGAAAGACAAAATAGCTGAGACAAGGGGCTGGGTGGTGGCGCACCTGGTTAAGCGCATGTGTTATAGTGTGCAAGGACCCAGGTTCAAGCCCCCGGTCCCCACCTGCAGGGGATAAGCTTCACGAGTGGTGAATCAGTGTTGCAGGTGTCTCTCTATCTCTCTCCCTGCCTATCACCCCCTTCCCTCTCAATTTCTGGCTGTCTCTATCTAATACATAAATAAAGATAATAAAAAAATCTTTAAAAAAATAGCTGAGACAATAAGCAGTGGGATATTAGAGTCCAAAATGGAGTCAAAAGTACAGAGTGAATGGATAGGACCATTGAAATATCTTACCTGGGTAGTGGGCTGCTCTGTCATGTACACGACTTTGTGACTCTGGTTTGTGCTTAGCCCCCACCACGTTGGAGGAAGTTTCAGTGCTGTGGTCTCTTTTATTTTTCTCTCTGTCTCTGTGTCTATAAAAAATGGGGGGCGAGGCAGGCAGTGGCATGCATGGAGCTGGCCCAGCGAAAGTAATTCAGAGTCCCTGAAGGAAAGGGGGGAGTCAGCGAGATGAATGAAGTGAGAGACACATCAGCTGTTTCAGGTGCAGGAGAGAGGCATTTCTGTCCTCTGTCTGCAGAGGTTTTTTATTTAAACACTTTTTGACTGGATATAGTTGATATTATGTAAGATTATTTTCATTAACATCAAGGATACAGATGACACCATGTATAATTGTTTTCATTAACATCAGGAATAACCTTAAACAACATTATTATTATTATTATTAGTAGTAGTAGTATGTTTTCCTTAGAAAGTTCCCTAGGTCTGGGGCATCATGATCTCCCCTTGAAAGTTTTTTGGGTCTGGGGTAGCCTAAATCTACCCTTGAAAGTTTCCTTGGTCTGGAGTAGTCTAAATTTTCCCTTGAAAGTTTCCTTGAAATGGCCATCTGTGTTTCCACCATCTCCCTATTCTGACCTTCTGTATGAATAAACATTTTTCTATGGAGCTAAATCTAATAGCTTTTCTTAACACATTCTTAGATGGGTATAACTAGATCATAGAAGGCTGTCCACCTAAAGAAATCTTTTCCTGTAAAGTAAGCACAGACCATGGGGGCTCTCTTCTGGTTAACCTTTGCATATATGAAAGTTCACTAACTTTTAGCTAATGAAAGTTTGCTTACTTCTACCCATATATCCTAACATTAGCTGTTTAACTACACGACCTAATACTCATCACAAATGCCTTTAAGTGGAAGCAGGGGGTTTGTGGGTGAGGGTAAGCAATAGAGCCTCTTTATATGTTTAGATGGAAACCACAGTCTGCCACTCATGCTACAAGCCACCCATAGTTCTGGTTTTTGGTCCAAGTCCAGCTAATAGAGAAGCTGTAATGGTGACAAAATGGCTCCTTTTCTGAAAACCTCTCAATGGGTACAGCAGCTTCAGCTTTTAGGCCATTTTTAGTCTTGTTACACTCACTGTCATAATTGTTGTCACAATGTAGTTCCCCCAGGGATCTCCTTTTATTGTCCCCAGGTATATTTGTGCATATCCAATATAGCCAATAGGTCTTTAAATTATCAATGTAAGAAGAAATGGTTTCCGTTTAGTCCAGGACTTCCTGCTTTGCAGTTAGCCCTAGCCCTAGTTTGGGAATGAGGAAGTGAGATTATCAGCAGGTACACAGGGAGAGAGAGAGAGAGAGAGAGAGACCTTTGGGGTTACTCCTGTCACTCCTTGCTCAACCTCTCGGTAGAGAGAGAGAGAGACTGACAGAATAGACGCACTCCTCAGGTCAAGCCCTGCCAGGCTCTACCACATCCTCACAATTCCCCAACAGGTCAGAAGCATCAAAATCATCCCATGCTTGAGGCTCCAGTTTTAGCTCTGTAAGCAAATAAATAAGACACCTTTCTTCCCACAAGAGCTCATAAGAAGCTGATGATTTCACAACATCACCTTTTTGGGTGGTGTATCTTGGTGAGATAAATGACTAAGACGCTTAAGCCACTCACCTCTGAACCCTGCCTTTTCTTTTCTTTTCTTTTTTTCAAATATTTTATTTATTTATTCATGAGAAATGATAGGAGAGAGAGAAAGAACCAGACATCACTCTAACACATGTGTTTCCAGGGACTGAACTCAGGACCTCATGCTTGAGAGTCCAAAGTCTTATCCACTGTGCCACCTCCCGGACCACAGCCAAACAAAAATCACCAATATATTTCTCTATATTTTAGGGCGAATACTGAAGGAACTGGTGTATATAAAGGGGGAAAGGTTTTTACCTCTTGCAGTCTCCTAAAAAATTCTGCATTATTGGTATTGCTTGTTCCATTATGATCAGTCTTACAGAGTGCAGTGCACGTTTTGTCATTACTTTTGTTATCAGTCAGGCTCTGAGCCTGGCCATAGGTAAATATTATTAAGACCACACAAGCTTTATCCCAAGCCCTAGACATGGCAAATGGCAAGATGGTTTCAGTTTGGCCAGCCGTGCTGAACTTGCTGTGAAGCTGGTACTCTGTCAAGCAGCTCACATGGCGACACCTGTGCCAACTCAACTGTTTCTGTTTTGTGTGTGTGTGTGTGTGTGTGTGTGTGTGTGGTGGAGGTGGGTGGGGAACTTGTATATGACTTGCAAATAGTTCACTGTTTTCTTACAAATTACTTCTGTAATTCCACCTCACAATTCTCTTACTATCCTTAATGTATTGGTATTACAGCTCTAAGACCTTCATTTGTGTTTTGTTCAGTTTTCTAGACTGCATTATACATCAACATATTCACGGTGAGCTTTTCCCCACTCCCTGTACATACTGACTACAGGGGTCCCCTCCAACACTTCCTCTGTGGCTGAGGAGAACAATACAGCTGTGCGCTGAGGTTCAGTGTTAGAATTCTCAGCTGCCACGTGAGAGGCCCAGGTTGGATTCCGGGTCCATGCAGTTTGGGGAGCTCTTTTGACCCTCCTGCCTCAGGCTGTCTCCAGGCCAGCTGTGTTACTGTACTGTCACCTGTGCCAAACCAACCTGTTCAGTCTGTGTGGTACTGCAGAGTTCCTCCCTGGCATCCCTGCACTTAGCTGTCTGACTGCAAACACTGTTTTCCCTAGCCTCACTGTAGGGAGTAAAACCTAAACTTGATAAAAGGCCATCCCTGACGGTGAGTCAAACCCAGGAAGCAAGGGTATGAGCACTGAACCCTAACCACTTGACCACTGCGGACTCACCAGATATTGGTTTCCCCTATCTTACTCCGCTTCACTGCACCGGAAAGTCCATGACTCCCCACACTGCGGGCACCGGAACCGTCCACACCCATATCTCACCCCCACCAGCACCACGTCCCCCGCCACCTCCATACGACCCTGAACCTCCAACTCCCAAAATTCTCGCACCCTATTCCAGCAGTGACAAGAGCCCGACACAGTTCTCAGGCAACGGGTCTGCACGTAGCCACCACAATTAAGATAAAGAGAATTTTCCCCGCCGGAGAATCGAACCCCTTTGATTCCCCCGTCTCCCGCGTGACTATACTAAGGAAGATGAGGCTGTTCTGAGGCCTCTGCTCCTCCTGCCGGTTCACAGACACCACCGGCACAGGGCCCCGGGGCGCCCCAGCACACCTGCAGCAAGGACAGTGGATGAAACACACCTGGGCAGCAAGCCTTCTGGGACCCCGCGTCACGAGCGGGGGGGGGGGGATGCCACCTGGATGGAAGTGGTCCCAGGGCCCGGGCGGGGCCAGTGTTTGATGCATTGGATGGGGTGGGAGAGATTGATAAACCTCGAAAGGTTTATTGAAACCTCGCTGAGGTTACCCCACAGGACCTCCAGGACCTGGACCTGTGGGGAGGGGTCCATTCCAAAAGACTGGCGTCAAGGAATCAATCTCCCCCCTCGCCCCCCTTCACCCCGAGACAGGGTGGGGATCCTCATCATTAAATTAATGACTACCAGACGGGGTTTAATCACTGCTCTCCAATGCTGCTTTCAGTCCCCTTGTGGCCGTACCTCTCCTCCCCCCGGAGACCCCAATACAAGCTCCCCAATACAGCGGTGGGGGCTGGCATTGGGGTGTGTGTGTTAGAGCAGTGGTGAGAGAGGAGGTGCCCCTCCCGCCGCCCCCATAGCCTGTGCCAAGTAGCACACAGAATTGGAGAAGGATCCTCAGGTCAATGACAGCAATCAGAAGCAATGGCGTCAGGATGGCTGAGTGGTCTAATGACCTGTGTTCAGGTTGCAGTCTCCTCTGGAGGTGTGGGTTCAAATCCCACTCCTGATACAGCTCCATTTTTGCAATCCTTCCACTCACCTAGCAGTCTTGTACCACCACATTCTCACTTAAACCTCAGACCTAACATCTACACTCCCTTTGGGGCTTCATATGGCCTGGTGTTTAGACCTTCAGAGGTGGAATCTGGAGGTAGCAGAGTGGGTTTAGCTCAAAGAGCAAGGACAGGCATAAAGAACCAGCTACCAGCCCCCTGCTCCCCACCTGCAGGAGGTCTGTAGGCTTATTTTTGTATCTGCCTCTCTCCATTTCTCTCTGTCCAATCCAGTAACAACTAAAACAAGCACAATAGTCCCCAGGAGCAGTGGACTGGTAGTCCAGGCACCGAGCCCCTGCAATAACCCTGGAGGCAAATAAATAAGTAAAACTAAAAAGAAGAAAAAGATATTCAGAGAGCACCTTTCCCCATCCTGTTTTGCCCTCATCCTCCTGGGAAACACCAGGTCACAGCTCTGAGACCTGGGGTTTGGGGGCTGTGTGTTGAGGGAGGAGAGGAAGGGGTCAGCCTAGGAACCCCTGGCTCTTTTTTTTTTGAACCCCTGGCTTCTAAAGCAATGCACCTTCCCCTTCTCAGGGAGAGATCTCAGCCTCTCAGTACTAGTACTGTCCATGGGTGCTCCGTGGGTCTCCCAGGCTGACAGCAATGCGAGTTGACAAAGCTGCATGTCATGGTACCGTGGTTGAGGAGCCCTGGGGGAAGGACACAGAGACCAGCCATCACATCACCAGCACAGAGGACCCGTTAATAAACTGCCCTACACCTGCATGAGGACTAGCCCTTCATCCACAGGCAAGTCCTGGCTGTGTTGGGCGCAGCTCCCTGGTCCCGGGAGAGGCCATGTCTGGAGGTCCTGGGCTCTTAGTGAAAGACAACAGACCTGAGCCAGAAGGAGAAAGTGATGCCGGGTGAGCCTGCTCACAGACTGGCCTGAGGAACCTGCACTGTGACTCCACTGTGGACTGTGGTTCATTCAGGGACTCAGAAGGGGGAAGGGAAAGGCCTTGAGGGGAGGATGGGGACCTAAGTCCTAATGCTGGGCAGCTAAGGGTTTACTGGATGTGAGATGTGAGACTGACACCTCCTGGAGTAGAACAAAGGAGCCTAGCTCCACAACTGCAGGGGGTTCACTTCACTGGCACTAGTGGTGCAGCAGATGTGTAGGTGTCTATCTTTCTCTCTCCCACTCTGTCTTCCCCTCTTCTCTATCCTACCCAACAACAGCAAGGGCAACAAAATGGGGAAAAAATGGCCTCCAGGAACAGTGGAACATTAGTGCAGTCACGGAGACCCAGCGATAACCTTGGAAGCAAAGAACAAAACAAAAACAAATGCACAAAAACAGAAATAAAAATTAAAAACTTAAAAAGAGGAAACAGAGAAATGTCACATATGTATAAATTATTGTATTTTACTGTAAACCATTAGACTTCCAATTAAGAGAAAACAAGGGTGTCTGGCAGTAGCGCAGTGGGTTAAGCACACATGGCATGAAGAGCAAAGAAGGAAGGTGGGTTGCTTCACTAGCAGTGAAGCAGGTCTGCAGGTGTCTATCTTTCTCTCCCCCTTTCTGTCTTCCTCTCCTCTCTCCATTTCTCTCTGCCCTATCCAACAACAGTGACATCAAAAACAACAATAATAAGAACCACAACAACAAGGGCAACAAAAGGGGAAAAAATGGCCTCCAGGACTGGGGGGGGTGGAGAGCACTCAGAATGGGGAAGGAATTCAGCTTCCATTTGTGGTGTAGGGACTGAGCCCCAGCAATAACCCTGGGAGCATTATATATATATATATAAAACAGAATGTGCAGGTGAAATGGCGCTGGTATATTCAGCTCCCCCTGAGACCCCTGTGTCAGTTCCCCTAGATGTATAACCGGAAAAAATATAGGTAAATAATAAGGGAAATTAGCTAGCTTATGAGGACACAAGGTTCATGCCTCAGGTCCAGGGGTCACATGCCACTCAGCAGCAACACCTAATGCCAAGCTGTGAGATATTCTGGTCATTTTGGTTCTCTCTCATTTTAAGAAATCTACTTTATTTGCTGGATTTTAATGAGTGTTTAATTTTCTTTTTTTTTTTAATGTACTGACATTTCTTTCTTTTTTATCTTTATGTATTTGTTGAATAGAAACAGTAAGAAATTAAGAGGGAAGGGAATGATAGAGAGGGATAGGGAATGAGAGACACCTACAGCACTGCTTCACCACTTGTGAAGCATTCCCCCTGCAAGTGGAGACCAGGGGCTCCAACCTGGGTCCTTGCGCACTGTATCATGGGTACTCAACCAGGTGCGCCCCCACCTGGCCCCCAGTATTCAATCTTCTACAGTAAAATGTTCTGCCCCTGAGATATGCCTCCTTGTTCAATTATCTTCCTTCCTTCCTTTCTTCCTGCCTGCCTGCCTGCCTTTTTTTCCAACTCAGCTCTGGCTTATGGTGGTACAAGGAAACTGAAGTTGGGACTTTGGAGCCTCAGGCATGAGAGTCTCTTTGCATAACCATTATGCTACCTACCCCCACCCCCTATTTCAATTTTCTAGACTGCATTATTCATCAACACATCAGCCCAAGGGACAAAGATGCAAACTCAACAACAGTGCCCCCCCCCCACAACACACACTTCTCCCTACCACTTCAGTTGCTGTTCTTCCATTTGCCACAAAAGGGAGCCCACATTAACAGGATGACCCACATCTGGGAGTCATGGCTTTCCAGATGACTCAGTCTCACATCTGACACTCAGCCCCCCATACCACCCCAAACACCTGAACCCTGGAGTTGGGTCCTAGTGGCTGTATGGGATAGTGTGGGGCTCTGCAGAGCTTTGCAGTGCTGGGCAATGGTAGGTTCACATTACACTTCTGGCATGCTGCCTACTGCTCCCTACTCCACTGAGGCACCCCCCCTAGACACACACAAACACACACACACACACACACACACTTTCCCTGGGAGTAGTTAGCCAGTGTAGTGAATATCATTCCCCCACACACACACACACACATACACACAAACACACAACTCATACTGAGTAAAAGTCACTCTTAAGGAGTGGGAATGAAAGCATCACTTTCCCTGACCATTAGAATTGAACCCGGGTGAGAATGTGAATCCTGACCATTAGACCACCAGGAAACTCGCTATTTACTCCCCTGCCTCTCACACCACCTCAATACTCCCCAAAAGTCCACGCTGCCCCATAGTTTCTTTTGGGAGCTTTCCGCACCCACATCTCAACCTACCCTGTACCTGCTGGGCGAATACACCTGCAACAAGAGACAGCACCATGCCGACAGATCCCCACGACCCTGAAAGCCCACCCCCCAAATTCTCGCACCCCACTTCCAGCAAGTGACATGACAGGACTGAATTCCCAGACAAAAGGTCTGCCGGTAGACACCACGATTAAAAGAAAGTTTATCCTCCCCGTCGGGGAATTGAACCCCGGTCTCCCGCGTGACAGGCGGGGATACTCACCACTATACTAACGAGGACGACGTTAGTACTTGTTCTCTGCGCCTCCTGCTGGCTTACAAACACCGCCGGGACAGAGGGTGACACACCCAGGGCGCCAGCCCAACACATACAGGGGCACCAAGCCCGCCGGGGCCCCCGCGTCACCGCCTTCACTGTTTGCAGGCGGATCCGCGCTTCCCTCCCGCGTCAGCCACGGCCGCTGCCAAGTGCCGCCCTCGCGGCCAAAGGGTCTCCCCAGCCCCCGGGGTCCGCACCCAGATTCACTAACCACCAGGGGCACCACCGCTCCTCTGCGGGGGACTCAGCAGGAGACGGACCCCGCTGGGTGGCCGCACCGTCCCGCGTGGCAGCCTGCGGCTGCTGCCCCCAAGCCTCCCCAGACCCCCAGGTCCCGGGCCGAGGGCACCTGCTGCTCACACAGTCGCTCTCCAAGCCTCTACCCTGCGCTCCTCGATCACAAGGGGTGCCCTGCGCCGCAGGTCGGAGCCCCAGCAGCACCAGGAGGGGTCTCTGCAGACAGAAGGAAGGAGGGAGAGAGGGGCAGAGAGAAGAGAGAGAGAGAGAGAGAGAGAGAGAGAGAGAGAGAGAGAGAGAGAGAGAGAGAGAGAGACGCACTTAAGGACACTGGCTACGAGGACTCAGCAAGCGGGAGACTGCGGCCCAGGATGAGGGGAGGCGGCGTGAGGGGCTGGGGGTGCGGTGGACTAACCGCTCAAGTTCCGCGACCCCGAGTCCTCGCAGGAGGAAACCCCACCAGGTGCCTCCTTGGATGTCTGAGCAGCACCTGAGGGACGGGCTCAGTCGCCCTTTACGAGGGTCCTCCTTTAAAGAATAAATAGAGAAAGAAATAAAATATAGAAATTGGGACCCGGGAGAGGAGGGCACCCGCTGAGCCGTCACACACACACACCCCTCGCGGCCGCAGGCGCAGTGTCCGCAGAGCAACGTGAGCCAAAGACTAAGGTGACACCTTTCCCGAGCCCCGATTGCTCGGTGCAGGCGCGCTGAGCGATCTCTGCACGGGGAGAGAGAGGAAGCGGCAGTCCCGCTGTTGCCACAGGGCCGCGGGAACCTGGCCTAGGGGCGGACGATTCCCACCCCCGTGTGCGTGGTGTGGATGAGGAAGTGTGAGGATACCGTGGTGTATGGTGAGCGGAATAATGAGGACATCGTCGCATGGGTGGTTCAGTGGTAGAATTCTCGCCTGCCACGCGGGAGGCCCGGTTCGATTCCCGGCTCATGCACAATAGGTGTCGTTTTGACCCTTCTTCCTCTCAGTTCATGGTCTCCTCCTGGCCACCTGTGCTCCAGTATTGTCACCTCCACAAAGTCCAGCCCTGAGAGTACAAGACCATCTCCCTCCTGGGTTTTTCTCTAGCAAAGCAGGGGACCTCGCTCACCCCAAGTGCCCAAGGGGCGTGCACCACTGCACACCCTTCCCCTATTGCTCCAGGAGGGGAACAGAGGCTCCACTCAGGCTCCCGCCAAGCTCGACTTGGCTCCCAGCCAGCACCCAGCACCCTGCACCCCTTCACTGCCTTCACCTGGGGCCCTGCACGCTACCAGGACACGTCCCCGGGGCGTCCGCGCAGTGACCATGACTCAGGGCAGCAGATCAGAGATGGGGCGACATGCAGGAGGGGACGCGGGGAATGTCAGCTTCCCCAGCCCACACTGCTTACCAGTCCCCAGGACCCGCCAACTCTGAGGCGCCCGACTGCAGTGCGGCGGTCCGTGAAGGCCACACGGTGTGGGGGAGGGAGGACCCAGCAGACAGCAGTGACACAGAGGGATATCACACAAATGACAAAGAGCGTGTAGGTTAGGCGCGTGAGGAAGGTGTGCAAGGGACAAGGAATAGCCCCCAAAAGGTCTCGGGAGTCCTGGCAGTAAGTAAAAATGTCCCTTCTCTAACCGGGAATCAAACCCAGGCCGCGGCGGTGAAAGCACTGAATCCTAACCACTAGACCACCAGGGAGCACAAAGTAATATATCTGCGCATCCTCACACCACCTCACCGCACCCCAAGGCGACTCTTCCTCCACGCACCCCAAAGTCGCTTCCCTTTTGCGTGGCAACCCCCTGACGGTCACCCCGCTCACACCGAGGCGGCTCCGCAGGTCACGCGTAGCCCAGCGTGTGCCCCGCCTGAAGGGAACCCCACGGCCCAACGCCCCCAAAGCTGTGCGAGGGCTTGGGCCAGCAGACCCGAGAGCTCAGATGCTGTCAGCGCTGAGGGGGCGACGGGAAGGGAGGCTCTTGCGAGAAGACCCTGCCAGTGCGAGCGAGAGGGGCGTGATCTCCCTGGATGCACCTGCGAGCTCACTGGTACTGAGTTGATATGTTACCTGGAAGATACATAACTGTGTCAAGGGTACAGTGAAGTTAGTCAGTGTGCAGTTATACAGAATTATACATTAATGGGGTCCAGGTGGTGGCACACCCAATTAAGCATAAATTAAGCATACATAGTATTCGTGCAAAGGACCCATGAAAGGATCCTGACTGGAGCCTTCCCACTAAACACCGGCAAGTGGTGAAGCAGGTCTCCAGGCTTCTGTCTTTCCCTATTTGTCTCTAACCTTCTCCTCTCAAATTCTTTTTTTTAATTCTTTTTTTAAATTTTATTTATTTATTTTATTTTTTTAACCAGAGCACTGTTCAGCTCTGGCTTATGGTGGTGTGTGGGATTGAACCTGGGACTTTGGAGTCTCAGGCAGGAGAGTCTCTTTGTATAACCATTATGCTATCTACCCTCTGCCCCTAATTTTTTTTAAGGAACTTTAAATTGTTTTAATTATCTTTATTTATTGAATGGAGACAGCCATAAATTGAGAGGGTAGAGGAGACAGAGAGGGAGAGAAAAGGGAGACACCTGCAGATCTGCTTCACTGCTTGTGAAGCTTTCCCCATGCAGGTGGGGACTGCAGGCTTGAACCTGGGTCCTTGAGCACTGTAACATGTGTACTCAACCAGGTGTGCCACCACCTGGTGCCTCTCCTCTCAAATTCTGTCCTATGCAGTAAAATGGGGGAAAATGGCTACTAGGAGCAGTGGATTCGTAGTGCCAGCACCGAGCCTAGCAATAACCCTGGAGGCAAAAAACAAAACAAAACAAACAAACAACAACAAAAAACCCCACCAGAATTACACATTAACTACTGATGAAACGTCAGTGCAGCCTGCTTGAAAGAGCTGAAGGAGGGTGGGGGTAAATAGCACAATGGTTCTCATGCTAGAGCCTCCAAAGTGCCATGTTCAATCCCCTGCACCACCATAAGCCAGGGCTGATCAGTATTCTGGAAAAATAAATAAATACATACATACATACATACATAAATAGTTGAAGGAGAAAATCAAGATGCCCATCCTGTAGCAAGGGGCAGTCAGGTGAAAACATTATGCAGATTGGTCAATATCAGCATTACAAGTACTTAAGCCAGACTAATGGTCTTCCCAGTCCTGGGGTGGAGGAAGTGCTAGTGTGGTCTGTGGTTCTTGTTCAGTTCTCAAAGGCTTCCCTCAAGCACAGAACTCAAGGAGATGGTTCAGCACGGAGGGCTCTGAGGTCCAGTTCAAGGTAGAACACTGCAAGCCTTGTCTTTCTCCACTACCTAAGGCCAAAGGTCCCAGGTTCAATGCCTAGTACCACCTAAGCCAGAGGTGAGCTATCCACTGGGAAAAACAAACAGCATATCCTACCAGTGTTTGTGGGGTTGTGTCTGAGTTGTGTTTGTGTGTGTGTGTTTGTGGGGGGGATGCTAGATACAGTAGTTATGCAAAAGATATTCACACTTGAGGCACCAAAGGTCTGTTTTAATACCCAGAACCACCATATAATAAGGCAGAGCTGAGCAGTGCTTTGTACTAAACAAAGGAGAGGATATGAACAGAATATTCACCAAATAAGTGATCCAAAAGGCCCACAGGCATCTGAAAAATGCCCCTGACAACAAATAACCCCATCCAAAAAATAGGGGGAGGACTTGGACAGAATATTCACCACAGAAGAGATCCAAAAGGCTGAGAAACATATGAAAAAATGCTCCAAGTCTCTGATTGTCAGAGAAATGCAAATAAAGACAAAATGAGATATCACTTCACTCCTGTGAGAATGTCATACATCCGAAAAGGTAACAGTAGCAAATGCTGGAGAGGGTGTGGGGTCAAAGGAAACCTCCTACACTGCTGGTGGGAATGTAAATTGGTCCAACCTCTGTGGAGAACAGTCTGGAGAACTCTCAGAAGGCTAAAAATGGACCTAATCTACGACCCTGCAATTCCTCTCCTGGGGATATAGCCTAAGGAACCCAACACATCCATCCAAAAAGATCTGTGTACACATATGTTCTTGGCAGCACAATTTGTAACAGCCAAAACCTGGAAGCAACCCAGGTGTCCAACAACAGATGAGTGGCTGAATAAGTTGTGGTATATATACACAATGGAATACTATTCAGCTGTAAAAAATGGTGACTTCACCGTTTTCAGCCGATCTTGGATGGACCTTGAAAAAATCATGTTATGTGAAATAAGTCAGAAACAGAAGGATGAATATGGGATGATCTCACTCTCAGGCAGAAGTTGAAAAACAAGATCAGAAAAGAAAACACAAGTAGAACCTGAAATGGAATTGGCATATCGCACCAAAGTAAAAGACTCTGGGGTGGGAGTGGGTGGGTGGGGAGAATACAGGTCCATGAAGGATGATAAATGATATAGTGGGGGTTGTATTGCTAAATGGGAAACTGGGGAATGTTATGCATGTACAAACTATTGTATTTACTGTTGAATGTAAAACATTAATTCCCCAATAAAGAAAAAAATGATAAAAAATTTTAAAAAATTAAAAATGCCCCAATCATTGACTGTCAGAGAAATGCAAATAAAGACAACAGTTTGATACCACTTCACTCCTGTCAGAATGTTATAAGTCAGGAAAGGTAGCAGCAACAAATGTTGGAGAAGGTGTGGGGTCAAAGGAACCCTCCTGCACTGCTGCTGGGAATGTAAATTAGTCCAATGGAGAGCAGTCTGGAGAACTCTCAGAAGGCTAGAAGTGGACCTATCCTATGACCCTGCAAGTCCTCTCCTGGGGATACATCCTAAGGAACTAAACACACCCATCCCAAAAGATTTGTTTATACCTATGTTCAAGGAGGCACAATTTGTAATAGCCAAAACCTGGAAGCAACCCAGGTGTCCAACGACAGATGAGTGGCTGAGCAAGTTGTGGTATATATATACAATAGAATACTACTCAGCATGTGATGTGGGAGAATCACAAACTGGTTTTTTAAAAATGCCTGCGCTTTACTAGCCAAATGAACTAATACTTCATATGTTATTTGGGTATTTAGTAATTTTTTGTCTTGGAGCTTTAATCATATGTGATTAAAATAACTTATTTAAAATAAAAATAATAATACTCAGCTATTAAAAATAGTAATTTCACCGTTTTCAGCCCATCTTGTATGGAGCTTGAAGAAATTATGTGAAGTGAAATAAGTCAGAAATAGAAGGATGAATATGGGATGATCTCACTTTCAGGCAGAACTTGAAAGACAAGATCAGAAGAGAAAACACAAGGAGAACCTGAACTGGAGTTGGTGTATTGCACCAAAGTAAAAGGCTGGGGTGGGTGAGGGGGAGAGTACAGGTCCTGGGAAAGGATGACAGAGGACCTAGTGGGGGTTGTATTGTTATGTGGATAACTGAGAAATGTTATGCATGTACAAACTATTGTATTTGCTGTTGACTGTAAAACATTAATCCTCCAATAAAGAAATTAAAAAGAAAAGAAAAGAAAATTCACTTGGTTCAAGTGTACAGATTTTTAGGTTTTTTTTGACTCTCCCAGTTTCTTTCTCAGGACGAGGTCTCCCCCTAGCGGAAGTCTTGTGTCATACCCGGTCCCCATGCCCATCCTCTAGCCCCCAAACCTTCAGTGGCCTGGGGAACCGGTTCAGGACAGAAGGGTGTGGCGAGGACAAGGGCCACAGGCAGTCAGATAAGGATAGCTAGATCTAGGAGGAAGTGGGGGGGAGGGGGAGGGCATGAGATTCGGGTGTGGAAGAGGAGCACTCAGAATGGGGAAGGAATTCAACTTCCTGTTGCTGAAGGAGTCCCTAAGCTGCTGTATCATCCACTCACAGCTCTGTTACTTGCATTATCCTTCTAGTTATTATTTCTATTATCCTTCTAGTATAAATTCCCTGGTCTTTCCTACATGGCATCCCCTAATGGTGTGCACTTCCTGCCTTCTATACTACTCCAACCTCTGAGAAGACCCTGCCCCTGGACCTCAGCTGTCACCTTACACAAAATATTTTGGGATCCCTGACACAGGAACAGTAAGAGCTGGGAACAGGAAGAACTCTGCAAATGTGGACACTTGTCAGAGCTGATAGCACCAGTGGGGGTGGGAGGTTGCTGGACTAGGGTAAGGATGTTTTAATAGGGCAGGTGCTCTCTGGGTTGGAGAGAACTCCACTGGAGCTAACTTGGGCTGCTGCTTACTCAGCAAGTGAGAGAGAGACCAGGAACTTGTGGAGAGGGAATGCAATGTCTTTATTGATCAGAGACAATTAATCTATTAGAACTGGAAGCGGCAAATCAGATGAGAAAATGGCTAGGAAAGGGGGTAAGGTAGAAACTCCCTTAGCAACTTTTGTGAAGGTTTTAATCAGTGGGATTAATTAATACCCTGCAGGCAGGGTGGGTCTGGAGGTAGAAAGAGGATAGATCAAAGGTGGGGATCTTTCAGGCAAAACAATGATTGTTTAAATAGGCCATAGTATCAGCAATGGAGGATGGGGGGGCAACAGAAGGTGCGTGACTGAGGGTGGGGACCTGCAAACTGGTGTCCCCCTGTACTCACTCAGGGAGGACCCAGGGGGCAAAGGCATGAGGAGGGATGGACAGAGAGCTCCCTGGTCAGGATGGGGTGAGGGGAACCCCAGCACCACTCAGGACTCTGTCCCCCAGGACTCTCCCAGAGCCTCAGTGAGCAGGAGGTGGGAGGAGAGAAGTTCTGTCCCTCACATGCAGATGGAAAAGAGGTTTAGTGTGGCCTCTGGGGTTCCTAGAGAAGTCACCCTGATGTGTCCTCAGGGAGGTTCCTGGATGGGGGAATTCCCTGGGGCTTGGCTGAACTCACCTCCTGAAAGCTGCTCAGGATTTCTCTCTTCTCTTCCCCCATTTAAAGTGCATCCTCCTTCAGGTGGGGACCAGGGGCTTGAACCCAGGTCTTGTGCATGGTAACAGGTGCACCCTACCTGCTCACCATCAGGGGTTCTATACCTAGACTCTCTGCCAGGCTCTGACCAGATTAGAGTTCATGAATACAACCCTATGTTGGCACCATTTGGCCCTCTCCCCAACCTGCTTCTATGATACCATCTTGACTTCTGTGGGCAGACAACCTCACCAATATGCCCTGAAACCTCACCTCTCCAGAGCCCTACCACACTTGGGGAAAGATAGAAACAGGATGGGGGTATGGATCCATCTGTCAACACCCATGTCCAACAGAGAAGCAATTAAAGAAGCCAGACCTTCCACCTTCTGCGGACTATAAAGATCTTTGGTCCAATGGAGGGAATGAGATATGAAACTTTGGTGGTGGAAATTGTATAAAATTGTACCCTTTATACCACAATCTTGTCCATTGTTATTAGATCACTTAATAAAAATAAAATAAAATAATTTTGATCCATACTCCCAGAGGGATAAAGAAAGAATAGGGAAGTTTCCAGTGGAAGGGATGGGACATGGAACTCTGGTGGTGAGAACTGTATGGAATTGTTATACCCTGTTACCTTACAATCATATTAATCATTATTAAATCACTAATAATTTTTTTAATTACCAATATAAAAACTTTAGGGTGGGGGTAGATAGCATAATGGTTATCCAAAGAGACCCTCATGCCTGAGGCTGCAAAGTCCCAGGTTCAATCTCCCACACCACCATAAGCCAGAGATGAACAGTGCTCTGGTAAAAAAAAAAAAAAATCCAAAGGAGGACTGGGAGGGTCCTGGATGGACCTGGTTGAGCACATATGTTCCAGTGTGCTTCTCAAGGGATGAAGCAATGTTACATGTGTCTCTCTGTCTGTCTCTACCTCCTCCTTCCCTTTTGCTTTCAGTCTATCTAATAAATAGGTAAACATAATATTTTAAAATATGCATTTGAAAAAGTGGGAAATGAGTGGGGGTAGGTAGCATAACAGTTATGCAAAGAGACTCTCATGCCTAAGGCTGAAAGGCCCAGGTACAATCCCCTGCTCCACCATAAGTAGGGCTGGGCAGTGCTCTGGTTAAAAGAAGGAGAAGGAGGAGAAGGAGAAGGAAAAGAAGAGAAGGAGGAGAAGGAAAAGAAGACAATGGAGAAGGAAGAAAAAAAAAACATACATACATATATATATATATATATATTTTTTTTTTTTTTTTTTTTTTTTTTGCCTCCTGGGTTATTGCTGGGGCTCGATGGCTGCAGTAGGAATCCTCTGCTCCTGGAGGTTATTTTCCCCCTTGTTGCCCATCCTTGTCATTGTTGTTATTATTATTGTTGTTGTTGTTGTCATTGTTGTTGGATAAGACAGAGAGAAATCGAGAAAGGAGGGGAAGACAGAGAAAGGGAGAGAAAGACAGACACCTGCAGACCTACTTCACTGTGAAGCAACCCCACTGCAGGTGGGGAGGGGGGTTGCTCAAACTGGGATCCCTGAGTGGGTCCTTGCGTTTCGCGCCATGCAGGGTTAACCCACTGCGCTACCACCCGACCCCCAATAATTTTTTAGAGGCCAGGGAGATAGTATTGTGGTTATGCCTAAAGCCCAGGCATCACCATAAACTAGAACAGACCAGTGCTTTGGTTAATAATAATAAATAGATAGATAAAAATAAAGTAAAACCATTTTTCTTTTTTGTTTGTTTGTTTTTGCTCTTCCTCCAGGGTTATCACTAGGGCTCTGTGCCAGTGCACTATGAATCCACTGCTCCTGGAGGCCATTTTTCCTGATTTTGTTGCCCTTGTTAGGATTGTTATTGTTGTTATTGCATAGGACAGAGAGCAATCGAGAGGGGAGGGGAAGACAGAGAGGGGGCAAGAAAGATAGACACCTGCAGACCTGCTTCACAGCTTGTGAAGCGGCACCCTCCCCCACGCCCACCCCCTCTACCCCCGCAGGTGGAGAGCTGGGGGCTCCAACTGGGGTCCTTGAGCTTGGCAACATGTGTGCTTAACCTGCTGTGCTACCACCTGGTCCCCGAACTATTTTTTTTATATATATATAACTGGCTTACTTCATTTAGCAAAATGTCTCCAAATGCCATCCATGTTGTAATAGGAGGCAGAATTTTCTTACTCTCTAAGGCTGAATAATATCGATGTGTGACCTTGGAGATGGCACAGTGGATGAAACGTGAAACTCTCCAATGAGGTCCTGAATTCAATCCCTGGCATTGAATGTGACACAGTGATGCACTGGTTCTCTCTTTCCCATCCTCTCTCTCATTAGCAAGTATTTAGAAAAAATAATAATACTGGGGGGTCAGGCGGTAGCGCAGCTGGTTAAGCACAGGTGGTGCAAAGTGCAAGGACTGGCGTAAGGATCCGGGTTCGAGTCCCGGGCTCCCTACCTCAGGGGAGTCGTTTCATAGGTGGTGCAGCAGGTCTGCAGGTGTCTTTCTGTCTCCCTCTCCACTCTCCATTTCTCTCTGTCCTATTCAACAACGACAACAACAATAATAACTACCACAATAAAACAATAATGGCAGCAAAAGGGAATAAATAAATAAAATTTTAAAAATGATAATACTTCAGGGAGTCAGTTGGTAGCGCAGCAGGATAAGCGAAAGTGGCGCAAAACGCATGGACGGTGTAAGAATCCCGGTTTGAGCCCTGGCTCCCCACCTCAGGGGAGTCATTTCACAAGCGGTGAAGCAGGTCTGTAGGTGTCTATCTTTCTCTCCCCCTCTCTGTTTTCCCTTTCTCTCTCGATTTCTCTATCCTATCTAACAATGACGGCATCAATAACAACAACAACAACAAAAAAAAACAAGGGCAACAAAAGGGAAAATGAATAAATAAAATATAAAAAAATAAATAATACTTCACTATAAGGACAGGCTACATTTGCCCTATCTGCTGAACTGTTGCTTCTTTGGCTTAGGTATTGTGAATTGTGAATGATGTTGCTGTGAACTTGGATGTACAGGTATTTATAGTTTTAGACAAACATTTGTAATAGGCTCCAGGTAATATTGTAACGTCTGTGAATTCCTCAGTGAGAAAAAGAGGCAAAACCCCAAGGTGTTTACACGCTTGTGTTTTCAAGAAAAACACACAGCATGTCCAAAGACCATAAATACTAAGGGCAATAAAGAGGGAAGCAAAGTGGACAGGCTACAGTGTGTGTGTGTGTGTGTGTGTGTGTGTGTGTGTGTGTGTGTGTGTGTGTGTGTGTGTGTGTGTGTGTGTAGCAAGTGGACAGGCTACAGTGTGTGTGTGTGTCTGTGTGTTTGTGTGTGTGTGTGTCTGTGTGTTTGTGTGTGTGTGTGGTGTGTGCCTGTGTGTTTGTGTGATGGAGCTTGCACTGTCCAACCTGTCACTAGAGGAGGCCCCAATCCAATGCTGATCACGCTCAGGTACCACATCCCAGACACTTCTGACCCTGGTGGTTCCGGGCCTCGGTCACTACTGCCCACGCCCGCCCCGCCGATCACGCCCCCATCCAGTGAAGATCACGTCTGGGCACGCCTAACCACAGATTGCCCCGCCCACCAATACGGCTCCGTTGGTAGCTGACCACGCCCTCCACCGTCACTTGCCCTTGTCATTTTCGGGCTATGCCCCCACCCCTCCTCTAATCCCATTTTAGGGGCACATGTCAGGGCTCTGGGGACTCGGGACCCAAGAAAGTGCTCGCTCAGCAGTTCTATTTTAGTAGCCTTGAGTCTTTCATCGGCTAAACCGCATTTTCTCATCATAATTAATATTCGGCTTTGCACTGCCTTTGTATCAGGCTGAGTAATTTATGCCTATCATTTACTCATTGGACGGATTTTAGGAGATAATCCCTCAAAACGTTACAGATGAAAGGATAAGATTAGAAAGGAGCGTGGTCTGGGAAGTGGTGCAGTGGATTAAGCATTGGATTCTCAACCATGAAGTCCTGAGTTTGATCTCCAGCAATACATGTACCAGAGTAATGTCTGGTTCTTTCTCTCCTCCTATCTTTCTCATGAATAAATAAATAAGTTAAAAAAAATCAGAAAGGAGCATGCCAACCTGACTTCCGTGAACAGCCGCCCTCACCAATGTTTCCTGGAACCCCATCTCTCCAGAGCCCTGCTCCACTAGGGAAACACAGAAGCAGACTGGGAGTGTGCACCGACCTGCCAAGCCCATGTCCAGCGAGAAGCAATTACAGAAGCCAGACCTTCCATTTTTTGCTCCTCATAATGATCCTGGGTCCATGCTTCCAGAGGGATAAAGAATAGGAAAGCGTCCAATGGAGGGGATGGGATAAAGGAACTCTGGTGGTGAGTTTAAGTTATATTTTATTTATTATTTATTTCCTTTTGTTGCTCTTGTTGGTTTTTTATTGTTGTAGTTATTATTACTATGGTTGTTGTTATTGATGTCGCCATTATTGGATAGAACAGAGAGAAATGGAGAGAGGAAGGGAACACAGAGGGGGGAGAGAAAGATAGATACCTGCAGACCTGCTTCACCGCCTGTGAAGTGACTCCCCTGCAGGTGGAGTGATTCCCCTGACACCAGTCCTTCTGCTTTGCGCCACCTGCGCTTAACCCGCTGCACTACCGCCCGACTCCCTGTACCCCTGTTCATCTAAGGTCTTGTCGATTATTATTAAATCAGTAAAAGGATTCGACTTCCGGAGGCGGAGCTACGAGCAGCAGATCGCTTTCTCTCCTCTCTTCTCCTCTCCCGGATCAACTAGGAATACCAAAGGAGACTACCCGGACCAAAACAAGACAGGACTAGAATGACCACAGAAACCCAGTAAATCACCCGTGAGTACAAACATGCGTGGCTGGTGACAGAGAGGAGAGAGGGGCCTAAGGAGAGACTAAGTGACTGCTAACAGTTCAACAGTTTGTCAGTGGAGACACCACCTCCAGTCTGCTCCACCAACAAGAGGACAGCTGAAGGGAGGAAAGGACTCCCCAGACACTCACCAAGTACAACTCTGAGTCTCCATTGCTACTACCCTCAGAATCTGGAGCAGCAACAGGGAGGGACACCAGGGGACAGAGATCTAACCGGGAAACTCAGGAGAAGACCTATACCTCGATGGCATAGCTGAGGGGCTGTGAAAGTCTCTTTGCATAACCACTGGATTATCTCTGCCACACCCTGCTTTATCTCTTGGTCAGGAGTCAGTGATTAAGCTAAGAAGCCTATTGATAGTTTAAAAGCCCTCAGGCTCCCATAGCCTACAGGGGAAAAAAAAAGGCTTTTACACCAACTCAGGGATTGAAAAAACTGTTAACTTATATAAAATGGTTAAAACAACAAGAAAAAATATTGGAGACTCGAACCAGGACAAGAGTCCAGCTAAAAGTCCTCCAGAGGGTGAAGCACAAAACAACGAGTTCAACATCCAAACATTAGCTAAGGAAATAATAACAGGAGTGAGTAAAGAATTTGAAAAAATTGTAATCAGAACTGCAGGAACAACAAATGAGAATATGGAAGAAAATTCTAATTATCTCATGGTTATTAGAGAGCTGAAAGCTGAAATCGCTGAGCTAAGAAGGCAACTAGCTGAACAAGCTAAAACAGTATCAGAGCAGGGCAACAAAATAGATGAACTCCAGAAACCAGTAGAGGGCAGAGAGAATAGAATCAATGAGGCTGAAGACAGAATTAGCAAGATTGAGGATGAATTAGAGACAACTAAAAAAGAAGTAAGAGATCTCAAAAAGAGATTAAGAGATGCTGAAAACAACAACAGAGTCCTATGGGATGACTTCAAAAGAAACAATATACGCATTATTGGCTTACCAGAGGAAGAAAGAGAAGGGGAGGAAGAAAGCGTTCTACAGGCCATAATAGCTGAAAATTTCTCTAGTCTAGACAACACCAAAGACATAAAGATTCAAGAAGCCCAGAGGGTCCCAAACAGAATTAACCCAGACCTAAAGACACCAAGACATGTCATACTTAGATTGGAAAGGAATAAGGATAAAGAAAGGATCCTCAAGGCTGCAAGAGAAAAACAAAGAGTCACCTACAAAGGAAAACCCATAAGATTAGCAGCAGACTTCTCCATACAAACACTACAGGCCAGAAGAGAATGGCAAGATATCTATCGAGTGCTCAATGAGAAAGGCTTTCAGCCAAGAATACTATATCCTGCTAGATTGTCATTCAGACTAGATGGAAGCATCAAAACCTTCTCAGACAAGCAACAGTTGAAGGAAGCAACCATCACCAAGACTGCCCTGAAAGAAGTTCTGAAAGGTCTCCTATAAATAACCAGACCACCACAAATAGGACATATATCAAAACACTCTAAAACTCTACAAGAATGGCGTTAAAATATCTTCAATCTTTGATATCAATAAATGTGAATGGCCTGAATTCACCTATTAAAAGACACAGAGTAGGAAGATGGATCAGAAAACACAACCCAACAATATGTTGTCTACAGGAAACTCACCTAACGCAACAAGACAAACACAGACTTAAAGTGAAAGGATGGAAAACTATCATTCAAGCCAATGGCCCACAAAAAAGGGCAGGAACAGCTATTCTCATATCTGACATGATAGACTTTAAAATAGATAAGATTAAAAAAGATAGGAATGGACACTACTTAATGCTCAGAGGATCAGTCAATCAAGAGGACTTAACAATTATTAATATCTATGCACCCAATGAGAAGCCATCTAAATACATCAAACTTCTACTGAAAGAGCTACAGCAATATATTAACAGTAACACAATCATAGTAGGGGACTTCAACACCCCACTCTCTCAACTTGACAGATCATCCAGGAAGAAAATCAGTAAAGACATAAGGGAGCTAAATGAAGAGATAGATAAACTAGAACTATTGGACATTTTCAGAGTCATTCATCCCAAGAAACTGGAATACACATTTTACTCAAATCCACATGGATCATTCTCAAGGATAGACCATATGTTAGGCCACAAAGACAGCATCAGCCTATTCAAGAGCACTGAAATCATCCCAAGCATCTTCTCAGACCACAGTGGAATAAAACTAACACTTAACAATCAACAAAAGATTAGTAACAGTGCCAAAATGTGGAAGCTCAACAGTACACTTCTTAACAACTTCTGGGTCAAAGAGGAAATCAAGGAAGAAATCAAAATGTTTCGAGAGTTCAATGAAAATGAAGACACAAGCTATCAAAATATTTGGGACACAGCTAAAGCAGTCCTAAGAGGGAAGTTCATAGCTATACAAGCACACATTAGGAAACAAGAAAAGGCACAAATAAACAGCCTGATTGCACATCTTAAAGACCTAGAAGAAGGGAGTTGGGCTGTAGCGCAGCGGGTTAAGCGCAGGTGGCGCAAAGCACAAGGACCGGCATAAGGATCCCGGTTCGAACCCCGGCTCCCCACCTGCAGGGGAGTCGCTTCACAGGCGGTGAAGCAGGTCTGCAGGTGTCTGTCTTTCTCTCCCCCACTCTGTCTTCCCCTCCTCTCTCCATCTCTCTCTGTCCTATCCAACAACGACGACAACAACAATAATAACTACAACAATAAAACAACAAGGGCAACAAAAGGGAATAAATAAAATAAAATATTTAAAAAAAATTAAAAAAAAAAAAAGACCTAGAAGAAGAACAACAAAGGAATCCTAAAGCAACCAGAAGGACAGAAATTACTAAAGTTAGGGCAGAAATAAATAACATTGAGAATAGGAAAACCATACAAAAGATCAATGAAAGCAAATGTTGGTTCTTCGAAAGAGTAAACAAAATCGACAAAACTTCAGCCAGACTCACAAAACAAAAAAGGGAGAAGACCCAAATAAATAGGATAGTAAATGAAAGAGGAGAAATCACAACAGACACTGCAGAAATTCAACATATCATGCGAGGCTTCTATGAACAACTATATGCCACCAAGCTAGAGAACCTGGAAGAAATGAATGATTTCCTAGATACCTACCAACTTCCAAAACTAAGTAAAGAGGAAGTGGATAACATGAACAGGCCCATCACAGCTAATGAAATTGAAACAGTTATCAAAAATCTTCCCAAAAATAAAAGTCCTGGACCAAATGGTTTTACAAATGAATTCTACAAAACTTTCAAAGAAGAACTAATACCTCTACTTTTAAAAGTCTTCCAGAAGATTGAAGACACTGGAATACTCCCTGCCAGCTTCTATGAAGCCAACATCACCCTGATACCAAAAACAGACAGGGACACAACCAAAAAAGAAAACTACAGACCAATATCTCTGATGAACATAGATGCGAAAATATTGAACAAAATTCTAGCCAACCAGATACAGCAGTATATCAAAAAGATTGTTCATCATGACCAAGTGGGGTTTATCCCAGGCATGCAAGGTTGGTTTAATATATGTAAATCAATCAATGTGATCCACCACATCAACAAAAGCAAGACCAAAAACCACATGGTCATATCAATAGATGCAGAGAAAGCCTTTGACAAAATACAACATCCCTTTATGATCAAAACACTACAAAAAATAGGAATAGATGGAAAATTCCTGAAGATAGTGGAGTCTATATATAGCAAACCTACAGCCAACATCATACTCAATGGTGAAAAACTGGAAGCATTTCCCCTCAGATCAGGTACTAGACAGGGCAGCCCACTATCACCATTACTATTCAACATAGTGTTGGAAGTTCTTGCCATAGCAATCAGGCAGGAGCAAGGAATTAAAGGCATACAGATTGGAAGAGAAGAAGTCAAACTCTCCTTATTTGCAGATGACATGATAGTATACATGGAAAAACCTAAGGAATCCAGCAAGAAGCTTTTGGAAATCATCAGGCAATACAGTAATGTGTCAGGCTATAAAATTAACATACAAAAGTCAGTGGCATTCCTCTATGCAAACACTAAGTTAGAAGAAATTGAAATCCAGAAATCAGTTCCTTTTTCTATAGCAACAAAACCAATAAAATATCTAGGAATAAACCTAACCAAAGAAGTGAAAGACTTGTATACTGAAAATTATGAGTCACTACTCAAAGAAATTGAAAAAGACACAAAGAAGTGGAAAGATATTCCATGTTCATGGGTTGGAAGAATTAACATCATCAAAATGAATATATTACCCAGAGCCATCTACAAATTTAATGCTATCCCCATCAAGATCCCAAGCACAGTTTTTAGGAGAATAGAAAAAATGCTACAAATGTTTATCTGGAACCAGAAAAGACCTAGAATTGCCAGAACAATCTTGAGAAAAAAGAACAGAACCAGAGGCATCACACTCCCAGATCTCAAACTGTATTATAGGGCCATTGTCATCAAAACTGCTTGGTACTGGAACATGAATAGACACACTGACCAGTGGAATAGAATTGAGAGCCCAGAAATGAGGCCCCACATGTATGGACATCTAATCTTTGACAAAGGGGCCCAGACTATTATATGGGGGAAGCAGAGTCTCTTCAACAAATGGTGTTGGAAACAATGGGTTGAAACATGCAGAAGAATGAAACTGAATCACTGTATTTCACCAAATACAAAAGTAAATTCCAAGTGGATCAAGGACTTGGATGTTAGACCAGAAACTATCAGATACTTAGAGGAAAATATTGGAAGAACTTTTTTCCGCATAAATTTTAAAGACATTTTCAATGAAACGAATCCAATTACAAGAAAGACTAAGGCAAGTATAAACCTATGGGACTACATCAAATTAAAAAGCTTCTTCATAGCAAAAGAAACCACTACCCAAATCAAGAGACCCCTCACAGAATGGGAGAAGATCTTTACATGCCATACATCAGATAAGAGTTTAATAACCAACATATATAAAGAGCTTGCCAGACTCAACAACAAGACAACAAATAACCCCATCCAAAAATGGGGGGAGGACTTGGACAGAATATTCACCACAGAAGAGATCCAAAAGGCCGAGAAACACATGAAAAAATGCTCCAAGTCTCTGATTGTCAGAGAAATGCAAATAAAGACAACAATGAGGTATCACTTCACTCCTGTGAGAATGTCATACATCAGAAAAGGTAACAGCAGCAAATGCTGGAGAGGGTGTGTGGTCAAAGGACCCCTCCTGCACTGCTGGTGGGAATGTAAATTGGTCCAACCTCTGTGGAGAACAGTCTGGAGAACTCTCAGAAGGCTAGAAATGGACCTACCCTATGACCCTGCAATTCCCCTCCTGGGGATATATCCTAAGGAACCCAACACATCCATCCAAAAAGATCTGTGTACACATATGTTCTTGGCAGCACAATTTGTAATAGCCAAAACCTGGAAGCAACCCAGGTGTCCAACAACAGATGAGTGGCTGAATAAGTTGTGGTATATATACACAATGGAATACTATTCAGCTGTAAAAAATGGTGACTTCACCGTTTTCAGCCGATCTTGGATGGACCTTGAAAAAATAATGTTGAGTGAAATAAGTCAGAAACAGAAGGATGAATATGGGATGATCTCACTCTCAGGCCGAAGTTGAAAAACAAGATTAGAAAAGAAAACACAAGTCGAACCTGAAATGGAATTGGAGTATTACACCAAAGTAAAAGACTCTGGGGTGGGTGGGTGGGTGGGTGGGTGGGGAGAATACAGGTCCATGAAAAATGATGAATGAAATAGTGGGGGTTGTATTGTTAAATGGGAATCTGGGGAATGTTATGCATGTAAAAAAAAAAAAGAAGAAGTAGAAACGCAAAGCAGAAATTGACTGAGTTTGGAGTATGGCACCAAAGTAAGAAAGCAGAAGTACACTAGAGTTTGCAGTGAGTACCCTCCCTAACATTTCCTCTCCACTTTTCCAAGCTTTGGGTCCATGATTGCTCAACAATTTGTTTGGCTTTGTATGTTAACTCTCTTTTCAGTCACCAGGTTCCAGGTGTCATCAGGATGCTGGCCAGACTTCCCTGGATTGAAGACCCCACCAATATGTCCTGGAGCTCAGCTTCCCCAGAGACCCACCCTACTAGGGAAAGAGAGAGGCAGACTGGGAATATGGACCGACCAGTCAACGCCCATGTTCAGCGGGGAAGCAATTACAGAAGCCAGACTTTCTACCTTCTGCAACCCACAATGACCCTGGGTCCATGCTCCCAGAGGGATAGAGAATGGGAAAGCTATCAAGGGAAGGGATGGGTTATGGAGATTGGGTGGTGGGAACTGTGTGGAGTTGTACCCCTCCTACCCTATGGTTTTGTTAATTAATCCTTTCTTAAATAAAAAAGAAAAAAAAAAAAGAAAAAAAATCAGTAAAAAAGAAAGTCCACTCCACATCCCTGGTGTCTCCCTAGAAAGTGATTGCCAGGGACTTCCAGAGGCAGGGCTACAGAGCAGCAGCAGCTATGTTTCTCTCCTCTCCTCTCCTGGTTCAACTAGGAATACCAATGGAGATACCAGGGACTACAACAAGGCAGGACTAGAATGACTTCAGGAACCCAACAAAACAATGGTGAATGCAAAAACGTGTGGCTCATGGACAAAGCTAAGAAGCATACTTATTAAAAGCCCTCAGGCTCCCATAGCCTACAGGGAAGAAAAAGAACAAAAGAGGCTTATAACATCCTCTGTGCTCCAAGTCAGGTATTGAAATAACATTGAAACAACTGTTAATTTCCACAATTTGAAAACTCTTTTTAAAAAATATTTATTTATTTATTCCCTTTTGTTGCCTTTGTTGTTTTATTGTTGTAGCTGTGATTATTGTTGTCGTCATTGTTGGATAAGACAGAGAGAAATGGAGAGAGGAGGGGAGGACAGAGAGGGAGGAGAGAAAGACAGACACCTGCAGACCTGCTTTACCACCTGTGAAGCAACTCCCCTGCAGGTGGGGAGCCGGGGGCTCGAACTGGGATCCTGACGCCAGTCCTTGCACTTTGTGCCACCTGCGCTTAACCTGCTGCACTACTGCCTAGCCCCCGAATTTTTTTTTAATATTGTATTAATTTATTAATAATAGGAATAGGAGGAGAGAGAGAAAGAAGCAGAGAGTGCTCTGGTACATATGCTGTTGGGGATTGAACTCTGGACCTCATAGCTTGAGAGTCCAACAGTTTATCCACTGCAACACCTCCTGGACCACAACTGTGAACTCTTTAAGTACCTTACTTAAACACAAGTCAATCCAGGCAACAGTGATCAGTAATTTGAAAAGTACTGAGAGAGGGAACTCATAACATACTATATAAAATGGAAAAACCAACAAGAAGAAATATTTGAGAAATGAACCAAGATAAGAGTCCAGCTAAAAGCCCCCCAAAGGTTGAAGCACAAATAATGAGGTCAACATCCAAACACTAGTTAAGGGAATAATCACAGGAGTGAGTAAAGAATTTGAAAGAATTGTCATCAGAAATGCAGAAACAACAACTGAGACTCTGGAAGAAAACACTAATTATCTCAAGGTTACTAGAGAGCTGAAAGCTGAAATCGCTGAGCTAAGAACACAACTAGCTGAACAAGCTAAAACAGTATCAGAACAGGGTAACAAAATAGATGAACTCCAGAAAACAGTAAAGGGCAGAGTGAATAGAATCAATGAGGCTGAAGACAGAATAAGCAAGATTGAGGACGAATTAGAGACAGCTAGAAAAGAAACAAGAGATCTCAAGAAGAGATTAAGAGATATGTAAAACACCAACAGAGACCTATAGGATGACTTCAAATGAAATAATATGCACATTATTGGCTTACCAGAGGAAGAAAAAGAGGGAGGGGAAGAAAGCATTCTTCAGGCCATAACAGCTGAGAACTTCCCTAATCTAGATAACATAAAAGACATAAAGGTTCAGAAGCCCAGAGGGTCCCAAACAGAATTAACCCAGACTTAAAGACACCAAGACACATCATATTTAGAATAGAAAGGAATAAGGATAAAGAAATGATCCTGAAGGCTGCATGAGAAAAACAAAGAGTCACTTACAGAGGAAAACCCATAAGATTAGCAGTAGACTTCTCCACACAAACAATACAGGCCAGAAGAGAATGGCAAGATATCTATCCAGTGCTCAGTGAGAAAGGCTTTCAACCAAGACTACTGTATCCTGCTAGACTGTTATTCAGACTAGATGGAGGCATAAAAACTTTCTCAAACAAGCAACAGTTGAAGGAATCAACTATCACCAAGCCTGCCCTGAAAGAAATTCTGAAAGGTTTTCTATAAACAGTCAGACCACCATAAATAGGCCATATAACAGAACACTCTAACTCTATAAGAAAGGCGTTAAAATATCTTCAATCTTTGATATCAATAAATGTCAATGGCCTGAATTCACCTATTGAAAGACACAGAGTAGGAAGATGGATAAGAAAACACAACCCAACAATATGCTGTCTACAGGAAACCCACCTAACTCAACAAGACAAACACAGACTCAAAGTGAAAGGATGGAAAAGTATCATACAGGCCAATGGTCCACAAAAAAGGGCAAAAACAACTATTCTCATATCTGACACGATAGACTTTAAAATAAATAAAATTTAAAAAGATAGGGATGGACACTACTTAATGCTCAGAGAATCAGTCAATCAAGAGGACTTAACAATTATTAACATCTATGCACCCAATGAGAGCCATCTAAATACATCAAATGTCTACTGAAAGAGCTACAGCAATATATTAACAGCAACACAGTCATAGTAGGGGACTTCAACACCCCACTCTCTCAACTTGACAGATCATCCAGGAAGAAAATCAATAAAGGCATAAGGGAGCTAAATGAGGAGATAGATAAACTAGAACTATAGGACATTTTCAGAGCCATTCATCCCAAGAAACTGGAATAAACATTTTACTCAAGCCCACATGGGTCATTCTCAAGGTTAGACCATATTTTAGGCCACAAAGACAGCATCAGCAAATTTAAGAGCATTGAAATCATCCCAAGCATCTTCTCGGACCACAGTGGAAAGAAACTAACAATTAACAATAAACAAAAGATTAGTAATAGTCCCAAAATATGGAAGCTCAACAGTACAATACTTACCAACTACTGGGTCAAAGAGGAAGTAAAGGAAGAAATCAAAATGTTTTCAGAGTTCAATGAAAATGAAGACACAAGCTATCAAAATATTTGGGACACAGCTAAGGCAGTACTGAGAGAGAAGTTCATACCCTATCTACATACAAGCACACATTAGGAAACAAGAAAAAGCATAAATAAACAGCCTGATTGCACATCTTAAAGACCTCGAAGAAGAACAAAGAAACCCTAAAGCAACCAGAAGGACAGAAATAACTGAAGTTAGGGCAGAAATCAATACCATTGAAAATAAGAAAACCATACAAAAGATCATTGAGGGCGGGGGAGACAGCATAATGGTTATGCAAACAGACTCTCATGCCTGAGGCTCCTAAGTCCCAGGTTCAATCCCCCGCACCACCATAAGCCTGAGCTGAGCAGTGCTCTGGTGTTTCTCTCTCTCTCCTCTCTTCATCTCTCTCAAAAATAAAATTAAAAAAATTAAAAAAAAAAGATCATTGAAAGTAAATGTTGGTTCTTTGAAAGAGTGAACAGAATTAACAAACCTTTAGGCAGATTCACAAAACAAAAAAGGGAAGATACCCAAATAAATCAGATCATAAATGAAAGAGGAGATATCACAACAGACACCACAGAAATTCAACATATTATTCGAGGCTTCTATGAACAACTATATGTCACCAAGCTAGAGAACCTGGAAGAAATGGATGATTACCTAGATACCTACCAACTTCCAAAATTAAGTAAATAGGAACTAGATAACATGAAGAGGCCCATCACAGCTAATGAAATTGAAACAGTTATCAAAAACCTCCCCATAAATAAAAGTCCTGGACCAGATGGTTTTACAAATGAATTTTACAAAACCTTCAAGGAAGAACTAATACCTCTACTTTTAAAAGTCTTCCAGAAGATTGAAGACGCTGGAATACTCCCTACCAGCTTCTATGAAACCAACATCACTCTGATATCAAAAGCAGACAGGGACACAACCAAAAAAGAAAACTATAGACTGATATCTCTGATGAATATAGATGTGAAAATATTGAACAAAATTCTAGCCAACCGGATACAGCAGTATATTAAAAAGATTGTTCATCATGACTAAGTGGGGTTTATCTTAGGCATGCAAGTTTGGTTTAATATATGTAAATCAGTCAACGTGATCCACCACATCAATAAATGCAAGACCAAAAACCACATGGTCATATCTATAGATGCAGAGAAAGCCTCTGACAAAATACAACATCCTTTTATGATCAAAACACTACAAAAAATGGGAATAGATGGAAAATTCCTGAAGATAGTGGAGTCCATATATAGCAAACCTACAGCCAGCATCATACTCAATGGTGAAAAACTGGAAGCATTTCCCCTCAGATCAGGTACTAGACAGGGCTGCCCACTATCACCATTATTATTCAACATAGTGTTGGAAGTTCTTGCCATAGCAATCAGGCAGGAGCAAGGAATTAAAGGAACACAGATCAGAAGAGAAGAAGTCAAACTCTCCCTATTTGCAGATGACATGATAGTATACACAGAGAAACAAAGAATTCAGCAAGAAGCTTTTGGAAATCGTTAGGCAATACAGTAAGGTGTCAGGCTACAAAATTAACATTCAAAAGTCAGTGGCATTCCTGTATGCAAAAACTAAGTTAGAAGAAGATGAAATCGGAAGTCTGGAGGTATCACAATGGTTAAGCACACGTGGCGCTAAGCGCAAGAACTGGCGGAGGTATCCCAGTTCGAGCCCCGGGCTCCCCACCTGCAGGGGAGTTGCTTCACAAGCGGTAAAGCAGGTCTGCAGGTGTCTATCTTTCTCTCCCCCTCCTCTCTCCATTTCTCTCTATTCTACCCCACAACAATGACGTCAATAACAACAACAATAACTACAACAATGAAAACAAGGGCAACAAAAATGGAAAATGAATAAATAAATAAATATAAATATATATTAAAATAATAAAATAAAAGAAGAAGATGAAATCCAGAAATCAATTCCTTTTACTATAGCAACAAAAAAACTAAAGTATCTAGGAATAAACCTAACCAAAGAAGGGAAAGACTTGTATACTGAAAATTATGAGTCACTACTCAAAGAAATAGAAAAAGACACAAAGAAGTAGAAAGATATTCCATGTTCATGTTTTGGAAGAATTAACATCATCAAAATGAATATACTACCCATATACAAAAATTTTTTAATATTTATTTATTTATTCCCTCTTTGTTGCCCTTGTTTTATTTTTGTAGTTATTGATGTCGTTGGATAGGACAGAGAGAAATGGAGAGAGGAGGAGAAGGCTGAGGGGGAGCGAGAAAAACACCTGCACATCGGCTTCACAGCTTGTCTAAGTGACTCCCTTGCAGGTGGGCAGCCAGGGGCTTGAACCAGTATCCTTACTCCAGTCCTTGCACTTTGCACCACCTGAGCTTAACCCGCTGCACTACTACCTGACTCCCACCATATACAAATTTAATGCTGTCCCCATCAAGATTCCAACCACATTTTTTTTTCTGTTCAGCTCTGGCTTATAGTGGTGCAGGGGATTGAACCTGGGACTTTGGAGGCTCAGGCATGAGAGTCTGTTTGCATGACCATTATGCTATCTATCCTCCGCTCAAGCACATTTTTTTAGGAGAATAGAACAAACGCTACAAATGTTTATCTGGAACTAGAAAACACCTAGACTTGCCAAAACAATCCTGAGAAGAAAGAACAGAACTTGAGAAGAACAGAACTGGAGGCTTCACACTCTCAGATCTCAAATTGTATTATAAGGCCATTGTAATCCTAACTGCTTAGTACTGGAACATGAATAGACACACTGACCAGTGGAATAGAATTGAGAGTCCAGAAGTAAGCCCCCACACTTATGGATATCTACTCTTTGACAAAGGTGTCCAGACTATTAAATGGGGACAGGGGAGTCTCTTCAACAAATGATGTTGGAAAAAGTGGGTTGAAACATGCAGAAGAATGAAAATGAACCACTGTATTTCACCAAACACAAAAGTAAATTCCAAGTGGATCAAAGACTTAGATGTTAGACCAGAAACAATCAGATACTTAGAGGAAAATATTGGCAGAACTCTTTTCCGAATAAATTTTAAAGACATCTTCATTGAAACGAATCCAATTACAAAGAAGACTAAGGCAAGTATAAACATATGGGAATACATCAAATTAAAAAGCTTCTTCACAGCAAAAGAAACCACTACCCAGACCAAGAGACTCCCTCACAGAATGGGAGAAGATCTTTACATGCCATACATCAGACAAGAGTTTAATAACCAAAATACATGAAGAGGTTGCCATACTCAACCACAAGAAAACAAATGACCCCATCCAAAAATAGGCGGAGGACATGGACAGAATATTCACCACAGAAGAGATCCAAAAGGTCGAGAAACACATGAAAAAAATGCTCCAAGTCTCTGATTGTCAGAGAAATGCAAATAAAGACAACAATGGGATACCACTTCACTCCTGTGACAATGTCATACATCAGAAAAGGTAACAGCAGCAAATGCTGGAGAGGTTGTAGGGTCAAAGGAACCCTCCTTCACTGATGGTGGGAATGTAAATTGGTCCAACCTCTGTGGAGAACAGTCTGGAGAACTTTCAGAAAGCTAGAAATGGACCTACCCTATGATCCTGCAATTCCTCTCTGGGGATATATCCTAAGGAACCCAACACACCCATCCAAAAAGATTCATGTTCACAGCAGCACAATTTGTAATATCCAAAACCTGGAAGTAACCCAGGTGTCCAACAACAGATGAGTGGCTGAATAAGTTGTGGTATATATACACAATGAAATACTACTCAGCTATTAAAAATAGTGACTTCACCATTTTCAGCCCATCTTGGATGGAGCTTGAAGAAATCATGTTATGTGAAATAAGTCAGAAACAGAAGGATGAATATGGGATGATCTCACTCTCAGGCAGAAGTTGAATAACAAAATCAGAAGAGAAAACACAAGTAGAACCTGAACTGGAGTTTGTGTATTGTACCAAAGTAAAAGACTCTGGGGTGGGTGGGGGGAGAGAGTAGAGGTCCAAAAAGGATGACAGAGGACCTAGTGGGGATTGTATTGTTATGCTTTGTGCCACCTGTGCTTAACCCACTGCACTACTGCCCAACTCCCAAGAAACATATTTAAACACCTAATCCTCCAGGTTCAAGCCCTGGTCCCCACATGCAGGAGGAAAAGTGCTGCAGATATCTCTCTGTCTTTCCCTCCCTCTCAATTTCTCTGTTTTATCAAATAAAATAAAATAAACAAAGTTTAAAAAACTAAACACCTAATCCTAAAATATCTATTTATCTATTTACTTACTTTAATGGTGGGGGGTGGCAGACCAGAGCACTGCTCAGCTCTGGCTTAAGTTGGTGCTGGAGATTGAACTTGGGACTTCAGAGCATGAGGCATGAAAGTCTATGTTATGTTAAATATGCTGTCACCCCAGCCCACTAAAACACTTCTATCATTTATGATGCTTCCCTCCCCCCAAGATAGAGACAGAGAAGCAGAGAATGAAAGAGACCACCACATTACAGGAGGCTTCCTGTAGTGTGGTCGGCTTAAACCTGGGTCTCACACATGGCAAACGGTGCACTGTCCAAGTGAGCTATTTCGCAGGACCCACTTAAGATTGTCTCATGTTGCCTTTGGAGCTCCCATGTGGTGCAGGAAACCCAACAGGCCTAAGGTGTCAGAGCCATGGCTTCTGCAGCTGAACTACTCCTTGGCCCCTACCTGCCATTGTTATAAGCAATTTCTAGCCCCTTAAAGCTAGAAAGGAGTTTCGAGGCCAGGTCTTTCATTCTTGGGGTGAGGAGGCTGAGTCTCACAGAATTTAATGAGTCGCTTGCAGGCACACTGGTTAGGAAGTGTCATCAAACAAGAGATGTCTTCCTTACGCCTGTCATCGTGCTTTGCGCCACATGCGCTTAACCCGCTGCACAACCCCCAGAATCCTGAGAGATGTACTCCTAATTACATGATCTTTCTATCAATCACCTCACCTTTTAAACAAAGAAGGAAAACACATGATAATAACACCTTATGTGTGCATAACCCATCTTTATACTTTCTCAATCTTGAAGGCTTGATTTTATCTTATAGCAACCTGTGAAGTAGGTATCATTTGGAGCTACTTGTTGAGATACCAGCTGTGATTATCCTCCATTTGTAAAACTGAGAGTGAAATAGGAATGGCTGGGTGAATTTGTCCAAGGACACGACTTTGTGGTAAAAGAACTGAACACAAGAATTGGAACAAAGGTCTTCAGGCTTCCTCTTCAAGGTTTTTGTTTTCTTGGCTTTTTTTTTCCCCTTACTCACCAAATATTTTCATTATGAAAGAAACAGGTGCTTATGATAACTAATCAACATAAAAATGCCCCCTGAAACGTTCCTCAGGAAAAAAAACATAACAGGGGGCCAGGTGGTGGTGCACTGGGTTAAGCGCATATAGTACAAAGTTCAGGGAGCAAGGAACCCACGTGGCTCCCTACCTGCAGGGAGGTCACTTCACAAGCGATGGAGTATGTCTGCAGGTGTCTATCTTTCTCTCCCCCTCTCTATCTTCCCCTCCTCTCTCAATTTCTCTCTGTTCTACCCAACAACAACAACAGTAACAACAACAACAGCAACAACAACAAAAATGGGGGAGGAAAGGGCTGCCAATAGCAGTAGATTCATAGTGGAGTCACTGAGTTCCAGAGATAACCCTGGAGGCAAAAACAAACAAATAAACAAATGAATAATAAATTAACATAACAAAATGGAAGAGCAACAAGAGAAAACAAAAACAGTTAAGCGCACATGGCGCAAAGTGCTTAAGGATCCTGGTTCGAGGCCCCAGCTCCCCACCTGCAGGGGAGTCGCTTCACAGGTGGTGAAGTAGGTCTGCCATGGTGTCTATCTTTCTCTCCCTCTCTGTCTTCCCCCTCTCTCCATTTCTCTCTGTCCTATCCAACAACGATGACATCTATAACAAGAGCAATAGTGACTACAAAAAAAGGGAATAAATAAATATTAAAAAATATATATATATATAGAATTACCTTTGAACAACAACAACAAAAAAAGACCAAATCTGTAGAGTACAAGAGTTGCAGGTCTAAGGCCTCGGAGGCCACAGTGGCCCCCAACTGGATCCCTTGCACTGTCCAATGCCAGTGCTGAGTGGTGCTCTAGTTTCTCTTCCTCGCTCATAAAAAAATTAATGAATAATCTTCAGGGGAAAAAAGAGAGACTAGGACAAAAGGAAGGATAAAGAAAAGAAAGAAAACAACTAGAAGGCTGGTGAAATATCTCATCTTTTTTAAAAAATATTTTATTTATTTATCAATGAGAGGGATAGGAAGAGAGAGAGAGAGAGAAAGAACCAGACATCAGTCTGGTACATGTGCTGCCAGGGATTGAACTCAGGACCTCATGCTTGAGAGTCCAGTGCTTTATCCACTGCGCCACCTCCCAGACCACAAAATAGATCATCTTTATAGTGTACTGCTTTGCCATATGCACAACCCAGATTGGAGTCCAGCCCACACAGCATTGAAGGAAGTTTCAGTGTTGTGGTTCCCCCATCCCACTCTCTATCTATCTCTATCTCTATCTCTATCTCTATCTTTCTCTCTGTCTCAAGAAAGAAGGAAAAAAGGGAGGAAGAAAGAAAAGGAGAAAGAAAGAAAGAACTAGAAACGTACACCAAGAAATAAAGTTAGCAGATGACTGAAAGAGTATAACACAGAGTGGCCACACATTGATATGCAAAAGACAAGCTCTAGTAGCAAAATGGGCAAAAGAAATGAACAGACAACTCACTACACATTAGTTCTGAGGCCCAGGAGGTGGTGCCATACATGGTGAGCTGGACTTACAAGTATGAGGCCCTGGCATCACATATTCCAGAACTTTGCTCTGGTTCTGTCTCTCCCTCAAAAGCCAGCATCTGAAAAGGGGTGAATAGATGAGAAACTGGAAATTAAAGGAATCATGATTTATCCATTCCCACCATCATACTGATAATAAAAAGAGTGATAGCCAGGATTGAAAGGATGAAAGTTCTGCTTAGACCTAGATACCCTCCTCACCTGCCTCCTATTACATGTTCCTCAGTCACTCCAAAGCTAATCTTGTCAGTCAAAGTAAGAAGTACAAAAGGTGAATAAGGGCAAGAGACTGGCATATGCTAATGACAACTCTTTAGTCACTACTGGGCCACCCCATCACCTAGGGCTGTAGTCAGGGAGTTCTGGGATTCCCACACAGACACAATGGGCCTAGACCTTTAACAGATCCCTCTAGCCACTGTCACTGGTCATCTCCATCAGGGACAACATAATGGACCCCTATAGGACCTTGCCCTCAACATGGATCAACAATGGTAAGGAATGTTCCATTCTCTGAAGGGAGGTTGGACAACATACTCTATCTACCACCTGAGGAAGATGGGTCCTGAAATTAGCACAGCCTGGAATGTTCCTAGCCGTGACCACAGAATGTGAGCTCAGACCTACAGGGATACAGAGGTTACATAGGCTCCTGTGCTGACTATGGGCCCCAGATCAGATCAATGGGGTTTACAGTTAACAATATTTATATACTTTTCCCATATTTGGGACTACTCTCTTCCCTCAGGCATGCAAATCAACCAGCTGAGCTATCCCCTCCCCTCTTCTCCACCACTTTTATTTATTTTTATTTTTTAATTTTTTTGCCTCCGGGGTTATTGCTGGGGCTCGGTGCCTGCACCATGAATCCACTGCCCCTTTTGTTGTGGTTATTATTGTTGTTGTTATTGATGTCGTTTTTATTGGATAGGACAGAGAGAAATGGAGAGAGGAGGAGAAGGCAGAGAAGGGGAGAGAAAGACCTGCATTTAACCACTTATGAAGACCTGCATTTAACCACTTATGAAGCGACCACCCTGTAGGTGAGGAGCCTGGGGCTGGAAACCTGGATCCTCACTCCAGAACCTGTGCGTTAAGCCTTCTGCGCTTAACCCACTGCGCTCCTTTTCTTTTCCCCTTTTGTTGCTCTTTTTTTTTTAACTGTTGTTGTAATTATTATTGTTATTGATATCATTGTTGTGGTTATTATTATTGTTATTGGATAGGACAGAAAGAAATGGAGAGAGGAGGGGAAGACAGAGAAGGGGGAGAGAAAGATAGACAGTTGCAGACGTGCTTCACCGCCTGTGAAGCGACCTCCCTACAGGTGGGGAGCCAGGGGCTGGAACAGGAATTCTTACACTGGCCACCTGCGCTTAACCGGCTGTGCTACCGCCTGACCCCAGTAATTCTACTTTTAAGACTGTTGATAGACAAGAGTGGATGGGGAAGGGCTGGCATTCAAGGCTTCCCTGCCAAAGAAGGTTTCCACCAAGCAACTTGCACGAGATGAGTTCATCTCCCAAGGAATCTCCCATCCAGGACCCTCCCTGAGGACACACACACCAGAGGCCACACTAAACCTCTTCCCCATCTGTGCGTGAGGGACAGAGCTTCTCTCCTCTCACCTCCTGCTCACTGAGGCTCTAGGGAAGCTCTCTCCCCACCCCTCCTCATCCCTTTGTCCCCCTGGGTCCTCCCTGAGTGAGCTGGGAGGCGGGGTGAGGGGGTGGGGGGAGACACCGCTCATTCCCTCCCCCCCCTCCCCCGCCCCCGCAGATGGTACTCCTCCAGCAACAGGAAGCTGAATTCCTTCCCCATTCTGAGTGCTCTCCACACCCCCCCCCCAGTCTCATGCTTCCCACCCCACTTCCTCCTAGATCTAGCGATCGCCTGCCGCCCTTGTCCTCGCTGCTCTGAACCGGTTCCCCCGGGGCTACTGAAAGTTTTGGGGCTCCAGCAAGAAGCTTTTGGAAATCATCAGGCAATACAGTAAGGTGTCAGGCTACAAAATTAACATTCAAAAGTCAGTGGCATTCCTCTATGCAAACACTAAGTTAGAAGAAATTGAAATCCAGAAATCAATTCCTTTTACTGTAGCAACAAAAACAATAAAATATCTAGGAGTAAATCTAACCAAGGAAGTGAAAGACTTGTATACTGAAAATTATGAGTCACTACTGAAAGAAATTGAAAAAGACACAAAGAAGTGGAAAGATATTCCATGTTCATGGGTTGGAAGAATTAACATCATCAAAATGAATATATTACCCAGAGCCATCTACAAATTTAATGCTATCCCCATCAAGATCCCAAGCACAGTTTTTAGGAGAATAGAAAAAATGCTACAAATGTTTATCTGGAACCAAAAAAGACCTAGAATTGCCAGAACAATCTTGAGAAAAAAGAACAGAACCGGAGGCATCACACTCCCAGATCTCAAACTTTATTATAGGGCCATTGTCATCAAAACTGCTTGGTACTGGAACATGAATAGACACACTGACCAGTGGAATAGAATTGAAAGCCCAGAAATGAGGCCCCACATGTATGGACATCTAATCTTTGACAAAGGGGCCCAGACTATTACATGGGGAAAGCAGAGTCTCTTCAACAAATGGTGTTGGAAACAATGGGTTGAAACATGCAGAAGAATGAAACTGAACCACTGTATTTCACCAAATACAAAAGTAAATTCCAAGTGGATCAAGGACTTGGATGTTAGACCACAAACTATCAAATACTTACAGGAAAATATTGGCAGAACTCTTTCCTGCATAAATTTTAAAGACATTTTCAATGAAACGAATCCAATTACAAAGAAGACTAAAGCAAGTATAAACCTATGGGACTACATCAAATTAAAAAGCTTCTTCACAGCAAAAGAAACCACTACCCAAACCAAGAGACCCCTCACAGAATGGGAGAAGATCTTTACATGCCATACATCAGACAAGAGTTTAATAACCAACATATATAAAGAGCTTGCCAGACTCAACAACAAGACAACAAATAACCCCATCCAAAAATGGGGGGAGGGCATGGACAGAATATTCACCACAGAAGAGATCCAAAAGGCCAAGAAACACATGAAAAAATGCTCCAAGTCTCTGATTGTCAGAGAAATGCAAATAAAGACAACAAAATGGACCTACCCTCTGACCCTGCAATTCCTCTCCTGGGATATAGCCTAAGGAACCCAACACATCCATCCAAAAAGATCTGTGTGCACATATGTTCTTGGCAGCACAATTTGTAATAGCCAAAACCTGGAAGCAACCCAGGTGTCCAACAACAGATGTGTGGCTAAGCAAGTTATGGTATATATACACAATGGAATACTACTCAGCTGTAAAAAATGGTGACTTCACCGTTTTCAGCCGATCTTGGATGGACCTTGAAAAAATCATGTTAAGTGAAATAAGTCAGAAACAGAAGGATGAATATGGGATGATCTCACTCTCAGGCAGAAGTTGAAAAATAAGATCAGAAAAGAAAACACAAGTAGAACCTGAAATGGAATTGGCGTATCGCACCAAAGTAAAAGACTCTGGGGTGGGTGGGTGGGGAGAATACAGATCCATGAAGGATGATATATGACATAGTGGGGGTTGTATTGTTAAATGGGTAACTGGGGAATGTTATGCATGTCCAAACTATTGTATTTACTGTTGAATGTAAAACAGTAATTCCTCAATAAAGAATTAAAAAAAAAAAGAAAAGAAAGTTTTGGGGCTGGAGGATAGGCGCAGGGACCGGCTATGACACCAGTCTTCCACTAGGGGGAGATCTCGGCCTGAGAAAGAAAACCCAAAAGGCGATTTGTGGCGATGAACAGATTGGCTCACTCACTCCTGTTGTTGTTGAGCTGTAGCCAACTCTGTCTTTTAAAAAGCTAACTCACGGGACTGGGTGGTGGCCCACTTGGTTGAGTGCACGTGTTACAGTGCGCAAGGACCTGGGTTCAAGCTCCTGGTCCCCACCTGCTGCGGGAAAGCTTCACAAGTGGTCTCTGTCTCCTTTGCTGATTCCCCCTTCTTCTCAATTTCTGGCTATCTCTATCAAATAAACAAACATTTTTAAAAAGTGAAAAATAAACCTTAAAAAAAATTGGCTCGTGAAATTGTCGTGCTTATGTATAAAATACACTAAAATCAACCTCTATTGTTAAATTGGTGAGAATTCATTTCACTTTTCTAATTTTTATTTATCTATTTATTTATTTATTGTCTCCAGGCTTATCACTGGGGCTCCGTGCCTGCACTACAAATCCCCTGCTCTTGGAGGCTCTTTTTCCCTTTTGTTGTCCTTGTTGTTTATCATTGTTGTTATTATTATTATTGTTGTGGTGGTCGGTCGTTCTTCTTGGATAGGACAGAGAGAAATGGAGAGAGGAGGGGAAGACAGAGGGGGAGAGAAAGATAAACACCTGCAGACCTCTTCACCACCTGTGAAGCGACCCCTTTGCAGGTGGGGAGTCGGGGGCTCGAACCAGGATCCTTATGTCAGCCCTTGTGCTTTGCGCCATGTGCGCTTAACCAGCTGCACTACCACATGGCCCCCTCTTTTTATTTTATTAAAAAGATTTGTTTTGGGTTGCAGGGTGGAGTGATACAATGCATAAGATATTGGACTCTTGGGTACGGGGTCTTGGGCTAGATCCCTGGTGTTGCAGGTGCCAGAGTAATGTTCTGGTTCTCTCTACTCATTTCTCTCTCTCTCTCTTTCTCTCTCTCTCTCTCTCTCTCTCTCTCCAAACATTTTAGAGAAGGAAAGAGAGAAAGACACTCAGAGAGAAGAGCACCATTTCAGTACATTCAGTGTCAAGGACCAAACCGGAAGTTTAGGCATTAAAGTCTGATGCTTTACCAGCTGAGCTATTTCTCCAGCCACTGGTGCATCCTTTCTCTCTCTTCTTTCTCCCACCAGGATTTTCACTGGGGCTCAGTGTTAGTGAAACTTCACTGTTCCTCTTGGCCACTTCTTTCCTTATTCTTTGATAAAGGATGACAGAGAGGGAGATCGAAAGAGAGATGCCTGCTCCACTACCCATGAAGCTCCCACAGACACACAGGTGGGGACCAGGAGCTAGAAGTTGGGTCTTAGAACATAGTAACATTGTGATCTACTGTGTGGGTGAACCACTACCTAGTCCTTATGTATTTATTTTATTTTATTTATTTATTTTCTCTTGTTGCCCTTTTTATTGTTGTTGTAGTTATTACTGTTGTTGTTATTGATGTCGTCATTGTTAGATAGGACAGAGAGAAATAGAGAGAGGAGGGGAAAACAGATGGGGGAGAGAAAGAGAGACACCTGCAGACCTACTTCACCGCCTGTGAAGCGATTCCCCTGCAGTTGGAGGGGGGAGCTCGAACTGGGATTCCTGTGCCAGCCCTTGCACTTCGGCCAAGTGCGCTTGACCCACTAAGCTACCGCCCAACTCCCCTTATGTATTTTTTAATATTTACTTATTGAGAGAGAAAAAAACACACATTAAAGCATCACTATGGTATTTGTGATGCTGGGGATCAAACACAAAATCTCCTGCACTTAAGTCTAATGTTCTTGTCACTGTGCCACCTCTCAAGCCACTATTCACTTACTTAAAATTTTATTTATTTATTTATTTTTATTTTTACCAGAGCACTGCTCAACTGTAGCTTGTGGTGGTTCAGGGGGTTGAACTTGATACTTTGGAGCCTTAGGCATGAGAGTCTCTTTGAGTAATCACTGACTATCTACCCCATCTGCTTTTAAAAATATTATTTACTTATTTATTTTGGATAGAGACAGAGAGAAATTGAGAGGGAAAGAGGAGATAGAGAAGAGAAAAGTCAGAGATACCTACAGCACTGTTCCATCACTTTTGAAGCTTTTGAAACTTCGCCCTGCAGGTGGGGACCAAGGGCTTGAACTGATGTCCTTGCACATGGTAATGTGTGAGCTTAACTGGGAGCACCATCACCAGCCTCTCATTTATTATTATTTCCTAACTATTTTATTCATTTGCTTATTTATTTGATAAAGACAGAAATTGAAAGGGAAAGGGAGATAGAGAAGGAGATAGGGCAGGGGCCAGGTGATGGTGCACATACATTATAGCGCACAAAGACCCAGGTTCAAGTTCCTTCTTCTTCTTCTAGCGTTTGCCCTTCTTCCGTAGCCAGTCAACAGCGTCAGGTTGAGCCTGATGTAAAGTTTCGAGACCTCCTTTGAATCTGGAGAGGTGGCAGTCGTTGACTATGTGGGTCATAGTCTGTAGCCGCAGGGGAAGTTCGGGTCGTCTCTGGCTCCCCAGTGATGGAACATAGCGGCACACCGGCCATGGCCTGTTCGATAGCGATTGAGGAGGGCCCAATCATAACGTGCTAGGTCAAAGCCGGGTTGACGCTTGCAGGGGTCTGTGATGAGGTGTTTGTTCTTTACCTCAGCTGACTGCCAGCTCTGTTTCCAAGAGACTGGAACAGAGAAGTTCAGTGTAGGCGTAGGGGACCAGATTGGGTGACGAGACGTCAAGCGTTGGACAGGGTGGGCGAAGATATCCGCGTATATTGGCAGGTCCGGTGGAGCGTAGACGTGGGAAATGAACTTAGAAGATGCCGCATCCCGACGAATATCTGGCGGGGCGATGTTGCTAAGAACTGGCAGCCATGGAACCGGGGTGGAACGGATGGTTCCAGAAATGATCCTCATGGAGGAATATGATTTGGAATCGACCATGGGGGCTACGGAACCATACTGGGGCACAGTATTCTGCAGTGGAATAGCATAATGCCAGAGATGATGATGGTAGTGTGGAAGCGCTCGCGCCCATGAGGAGCTGGCCAGTCTTGCAATGATGTGATTCCTCGCGCCCACCTTTGCTGCAGTTTTTATGAGATGTTCGTGAAATGACAGAGTGCGATCGAGAGTAATGCCAAGATAGACTGGCTGGCTTCAAGTTCCTGGTCCCCAGCTACAGGGGAAGCTTTTTACAAGCAGTGAAATAGTGCTGCAAGTGTCTCTCTCCACTTCCTTCTCAATTTCTCTCTGTCTCTGACCAAAAATAAATAAACAAACATTAAATAATTACTTACAGGGGCCAGGTGGTGGTGCACCTGGTTTAGCACGTTACAATACACAAGGACCTGGGTTCGAGCCCTTGGCCCCCACCTGCAGAGGGAATGTTTTGTGAGTGGTGAAGCAATACTGCAGTTGTCTCTCTGTCTCTCTCCCTCTCTATCTCCCCCTTCCCTTTTGATTTCTGATGGTCTCTATCTAATAAATAAACAAATTAAAAAAATTACTTACATGAAATAACCAGATCATCACTCTGGCACAAGAGATGCATGGAAGTAAATGGGGACCTCATGCATTCAAGTCAGCAATCTATCCATTGTCCTATCTCCCAGGACTAAAATTAAAATTATTTTGTGTGTATGAAAATTTTAAATGTGTATATTATATATATATGTATGTATATATATATGTATATATATATATTTTACAGAGCACTGATCAGCTCTGGTTTATGGTGGTGCAGGGGATTGAACCTGAAACCTAGGAGCCTCAGGAATGAGAGTTTCTTTGCATAACCGTTATGTTATCTATCCCCCACCCTGCTGTACATAGTTTTGTTGTAATTTTATGTTTTTATTGGTGTATTCAATTGTGTTATTATTATTATTATTTTAACTTTTAAAAATATTTATTTATTCCCTTTTGTTGCCCTTGTTTTTCTTGTTGTAGTTATTATTGTTGTTATTGATGTCGTTGTGTTGGATAAGACAGAGAGAAATGGAGAGAGGAGGGGACAGAGGGGGAGAGAAAGAGAGACACCTGCAGACTTCCCTGCAGGTGGGGAGCCAGGGACTTGAACCGGTCCTCATGCTTTGCGCCACCTGCGTTTAACCCACTGCGCTACTGCTCAACTCTCCTATTATTATTATTTTTTAACCAGAGCATGCTTATCTCTGGCTTATGATGGTGATAAGAACTGAATCTGGAGTTCAGGCAGTGGCACAGCGGGTTAAGCACACATGGCACGAAGTGTAAGAACTGGTATAAGGATCCAGGTTGGAGCCCTCAGCTCCCCACTGGCAGAGGGTCGCTTCACAAGCGTTTAAGCAGGTCTGCAGGTGTCTTTCTTTTTCCCTCTCTGTCTTCCACTCTTCTCTCGATTTCTCTTTGTCCTCTCCAACAACGACAGCTATAATATAGCAACAATAATAGCAACAATAACAACAATAAAATGGAAAAAATGGCCTCCAGGAGCAGTGGATTCGTAGTGCAATGATAACAATGGAGGAAAAAAAATTGAATCTGGGACCTCAGAGCCTCAGGCATAAAAGTGTTTTTGCATAATCATTTTTATTATTATTTATTTATTCCCTTTTGTGGCCCTTGTTGTTTTATTGTTGTAGGATAGGAGAGAGTGAAATGGAAAGAGGAGGGGAAGACAGAGAGAGGGAGAGAAAGACAGACACCTGCAGGCCTGCTTCACCGCTTGTGAGAAGCGACTCCCCTGCAGGTGGGAAGCTGGGGGCTCGAACCGGGATCCTTACGCCGGTCCTGGTCCTTGCGCTTTGCACCACTTGCGCTTAACCCACTGCGCCACCGCCAGACTCCCTGCATAATCATTATGTTGTCTCCCTAGCTTACTTTTTTAAAAAAGATTCATTTATTTATATATTTATTTTTTAAAAAAGATTTTATTTATTTATTAATGAGAACGATAGGAGTAGAGAGAAAGAACCAGATATCACTCTGGCACATGTGCTGCCGGGGATCGCACTCAGAACCTCATGCTGGAGAGTCCAAAGCTTTATCACTGTGCCACCTCCCAGACCACTTATTTATTTATTTATTAATGATAGATGGGGGGAGAAAGAAAGAGAGAAAGAAAACATGCAATGCCAGGGACTTAAGACCTTATGCATGAGAGAATCCAGTGTCCCATGTACTGCATCGCTTCCCAAGCTATATGCCTTACGATTTTATATTTTTCTTCTTTTTAATATTTTATTTTATTTATTTTTATTTATTCCCTTTTGTTGCCCTTGTTGTTTTATTGTTGTAGTTATTATTGTTGTTGTCGTCATTGTTGGATAGGACAGAGAGAAATGGAGAGAGGAGGGGAAGACAGAGAGGAGGAGAGAAAGACAGACACCTGCAGACCTGCTTCATCGCCTGTGAAGCAACTCCCCTGCAGGTGGGGAGCCGGGGTTCCAACCGGCATCCTTATGCTGGTCCTTGTGCTTTGTGCCACCTGCGCTTAACCCGCTGCGCTACAGCCCGACTCCCTATATTTTTCTATATATAAGTCTTTCATCATGTGATCTACTACATTTGCCCCGTCCCCATTTTAGACATACGTTCTGTTGGAAGAACATATTTTATTCCATTGATTACCTTTACTCTAGTGCTTTTAAGTAAATTCTCTCTCTGGCTATTATCTATTTGATCCTGTGAGATCCCAGAAGAATCTTTACCACTCTCTGTTCCTGGCTTCCCAAGATCCTTGTCATTTCCTAAGTGCTCCCACTGTGGCGGTTTTTGTTCCCACACTGGACTCTGTCTTCATTCCAGCCTCATGTCATTTCCTGTGCAATTGGCATTGTCTTTTGTTCTAAGGAGGTGGCTTCAGGATGGGGTTGGTCACCGGAAAGACCAAGTCATGATGACAAACTTGGAGCTTCCAGCTCTGCCCCACCCTCCAGGGGAGAAGGGTTGGAGATCCTGTCCGTGTGATGAATTTTCCATAAAATCTGGTGGCCTGGAACTGGGAAATGTTATGCATGTACAAACTATTGTATTTACTGTCGATTGTAAAACATTAAGACCCCAATAAAGAAAAAAAATTAAAACTCTGATGGCCTGGGAGGAAAGTAGGTAAAAGCATTAGACTTTCAATCACAGGTCCCAAGTGTGATCCCTGGCAGTGCATGTTCTAGTTTCAGTGGTGTTCTAGTTTCTCTCTCTCTCTCTCATGTTAATAAACAAATAAATATTTTAAAAATATCACAAATGAGGGTGGGGGTGTATAGCATAATGATTATGCAAAGAGACTCTCATGTCTGGAGCTCCAAAGTCCCAAAGTCCAAAGGCTTCAATACCCTAAACCACCTTAAGTCAAAGCTGAGCAGTGCTCTGGTGAAAAAAATAGTAATAAAATAATAATAATAATAATAATTTTTTAAATGAGGGCCATAGGGGTCAGGTAGTGGCGTACCAGGTTGAGTGCACATGTTACAATGGGCAAGGACCCAGGTTTGAGCCCATGGTCCCTACCTGCAGGGGGAAAGCTTCACAAGTGGTAAGGTAGTGGTGCAAGTGTCCCTCTCTTTCCTTCTTTCCCTCCCCCTACCCTCTCAATTTCTTGCTGTCTCTAATAAATAAAGATAATAAAAATAATTTTTGAAATATTTGGGCCAGGCGGAGGTGCACCTGATTAAGCACACATGTTATCATGTGCAAGGACCTGGGTTCAAGCCCCCAGTCCCTACCTGCAGGGGGAAAGCTTTGCAAATGGTGACACGGGACTGCAGGTGTCTCTCTCCCTATTTCCTTCTTCCCTCTCGATTGCTGGCTGTCTCTATCCAATAAATAATTTAAAAGGGAGTCGGGCTGTAGCGCAGCGGGTTAAGCGCAGGTGGCACAAAGCACAGGGACCAGCATAAGGATCCCGGTTCGAACCCCAGCTCCCCACCTGCAGGGGAGTCGCTTCACAGGCGGCATAAGGATCCCGGTTCGAACCCCAGCTCCCCACCTGCAGGGGAGTCGCTTCACAGGCGGTGAAGCAGGTCTGCAGGTGTCTATCTTTCTCTCCTCCTCTCTGTCTTCCCCTCCTCTCTCCATTTCTCTCTGTCCTATCCAATAATGACGACAACAACAATAATAACTACAACAATAAAAACAAGGGCAACAAAAGGGAATAAATAAATAAAATAAATATTAAAAAATATATAATTTAAAAAATAAAAATAGGGAGTTGGGCGGCAGAGCAGCAGGTTAAGCGCAGATGGCCGTATGGCACAAGGACCAGCATAAGGATCCCGGTTCCAACCCCTGCTCCCCACCTGCAGGGGGTTCCCTTCACAGGCGGTGAAGCAGGTGTGCAGGTGTCTTTCTCTCCCCCTCTGTCTTCTCCTCCTCACTCCATTTCTCTCTGTCCTATCCAATGATGACATCAATAACAACAAAAATAATAACTACAACAATAAAAACAACAAGGGCAACAAAAGGGAATAAATGAAATAAATATTAAAATTTAAATAATAATAAATATTTATTTATTCCCTTTGTTGCCCTTGTTTTCGTTTTGTTATTGATGTCGTTGTTGGATAGGACAGAGAGAAACAGAAAGATCAGTACCTTGTTCAGGTCACACATGTGGGCAGAGCCAGACTTTATCCCCAACCATCTGACTCCAGAACTGGCCATGTAGGGTCATCCTTGCCCTGCTCCAGCTGAATGTCATTTATAGATACAAAAGCAAATGAGCTCAATCCAATTAAGGGATTTCCTAGTCATAATAAGAGATTTCCCAACCTCAGGCATCTGAGAGCCAGGAAGGAAGCACATTCTGTTGAGTGGGGGCCATTGGGAACCCTTCCAACTTTGAGAGAATTCATTCTGGTCATAGGGAAAAACTATTATCTGGCCCTAAAACTAGTCAGTCAATCTGGGAAAGACTACATAATTCATTATTTTTTTATTACAAGCTTGACACTGCCTGTTTCTACTTATTGAATATATCATCATTTCCTGGAGCCTGTGAAATTCTGACTCAAAAAGTCACATAGGACCAAGCCATGGCTGTCCCCTGGATTTAAAAGAGAGAAAAATAACCGAATGTGGTCATCTCCTCTCTGATTAATGGGATAGAAGGTCCAGAGACAGACCAAATTATAGAAAGGAATATAGTAGAGGTAGAATCTCAAGTCAGCCAGGGAAAAGGATATATTAAATAAATGATGTCAAGATGGTAGACATCCAGAGCCTGACTTCAGTATATTCACCAAAACAAATCCTAGCAGGAACAAAACTGAAACCAGGACCAGTATTTTCTAAATACTGGAATTGATAAAAGTTCATTTAAAGCATGAGATCCAGAAGCATAATGAAAGAAAGTAATAAACCTGATTACATAAACATTAAAAGCATCTTTGTGAAAAAAAAAAAAAAGCATGACTTTGAAAACAACCACAAAAATTAAACAGTTGGGGACGGGGTTTGCAACATACTTGAAAAAGCAGATTTGCTAAATAAAAAGAATGAGGGCTGGGGGGTGGATGGTGGCACTCCTCCTTGAGCGCACAATATTACAATGTGCAAGGTCTCAGGTTTGAACCCTTGCCCCCCACTTGCAGGGGCAAAGCTTCATGAGTGGTGAAGCAGTGCTGCAGGTGTCTCTCTGTTTCTCTTCTTCTCTGTCCACCCCTTCCCTCTTAATTTATGGCTGTCTCCATCCAATAAATAAATAAATATAATTAAAAAATTAAAGAGAGGGGTTTGGGTGGTAGTGTAGTGGGTTAAGCGCACATGGCACAAAGCGCAAGGGCCAGCGTAAGGATCCTGGTTTGAGCCCCAACTCTCCACCTGCAGGGGGTCCTTCACAAGTGGTGAAGCAGGTCTGCAGTTGTCTATCTTTCTCTTCCCCCTGTCTTCCCCTCTCTCTTGATTTCTCTGTCTTATCCAGCAACAACAACAGCTATGACAACAATAACAATGACAACAATAACAACTACAACAAGTGCAATAACAAGGACAACAAAATGGGGAAAATGGCCTCCAGGAGCAGTGGATTCATAGTGCAGACACCGAGCCCCAGCAATAACCTTGGAGGCAAAAAGAAAAAAAAGAAATAAAGAGAATATTTAAAAAAAAAAATTATTGTCCAGAGAAATAATATACTTTGATAGTGCATTGTTTTGCCATGTATACAACCCAGGTTCAAGGTAGGCCCCTACTGCACTGAAGGAAGCTGCAATGCTATAGTCGCTTCTTTCACTCTGTCTCTTTCATCTGAGAGGTTAAAAAAAAAAATTAGGGCTGAGGAGATAGTATAGTTTTTATGAAAAAAAAAGACTTTTTCCTTTTTATATTTATTTTTTTAATAATTTTTCTTTTTTCCCCTTTTTTATTATCTTTATTTATTGAATAGACACAGAAATCGAGAGGGAAGGGGGTGATAGAGAGGAAGAGAGACAAAGACACACCTGTTGCCCTGCTTCACCACTCTCAAAGCTTTCCCCCTGCAGGTAGGGACCAGGTGCTCGAAGCTGAGACCTTGCACATTGTAACTTGTGCACTCAACCAGGTGTGCTGCCAATGGCCCCTCTTTTTTTCTATTTATTAATTTGATAGGACAGAGAGAAATTGAGACGGGAAAGGGAGATAGAGATAGAGAAAGAGAGAGACAATTGCTACTCCACTGCTCCACTACTTGTGAAGCTTCCTCCCTATAGGTGGGGACTGGGGGTTTGAAGCTGGATCCTTGTGCATTGTAAAGTATGTTCTCAACCAGGTGTACCACTGCCCAACCCAAAGAAAGGCTTTCATGCCTGAGGCTCTGAGGTCCCAGGTTTGATCCCCAAACACCACCAGAAGCCAGAGATGAGCCATATTCTAATTCTTCTTCTTCTTCTAGCGTTTGCCCTTCTTCCGTAGCCAGTCAACAGCGTCAGGTTGAGCCTGATGTAAAGTTTCGAGACCTCCTTTGAATCTGGAGAGGTGGCAGTCGTTGACTATGTGGGTCATAGTCTGTCTGTAGCCGCAGGGGCAGTTCGGGTCAATAAAAAGAAAGATTAATAAAATCAGTAAATGAAGACATGAAAATTCATTTTCAGGGGGAAAAATAAAGAAGTTTTAAAAGGCAAATAAACATATCACTTAGTCATAGTTCAAAAACCACAAATTTGAAACAAACTTGCCCAAGTCCTTGGTCCTAAAAATCATCTCCCCAGAGAATGGAGAGCTCCCAGGGACTAACACTTGAGTCCTCTCTCCAGACCCACATGATCAAGCTGTTAAGTGCCATAATCTATAGGACAAGTGCATCTTCACCTCTATCTCTAGACAAGCAGGAGTGTTCTTAACTCGGTGTACTGGCAAGAACAAGGACTTTGATAAAAAAGGAAGGGAGAAAAGAAAAGCAACTGTCTCTTATAATATCCACTTGGTTCTCAATTTATTTGTTTGTTTATTATTTATTTATTTATTTTGGATAGAGACAGAGAATTTGACAGGGAAGGGGGAAGATAGGACAACTAGAGAGAGACACCTGCAGCACAGTTTTACCACTTGTGAAGCCTCCCCTTGCAGGTGGGGACTAGGGGGCTTGAACCTGGGTCCTTATTTATGGTAACATGCACACTGAGCTGCATGTATCACCTGCCCAGCTACTTTTTAAAAAAATTATTTCCTTTTAAAAAATATTTATTGGGGTTGAACAGTGGCATGCATGTTAGTGTGCACAAGGCCCCAGGTTCAAGTCACCAGTCCCCACCTGCAGGGAGGAAGTTTCAGGAGAGGTAAAGCAGAGTTGCAGGTGTCTCATTTTCTCTCTCCCTCACCATTTATCCCACTTTTTTTTTTTTTTTTTCCCCTCCTCCAGGGTTATTGCTGGGCTCGGTGCCTGCACCATGAATCCACCGCTCCTGGAGGCCATTTTTTTTTTTTCCCTTTTGTTGCCCTTGTTGTAGCTTCCTTGTGGTTATTATTATTATTGCCCTTGTTGACGCAATTCGTTGTTGGATAGGACAGAGAGAAATGGAGAGAGGAGGGGAAGACAGAGAAGGGGAGAGAAAGATAGACACCTGCAGACCTGCTTCACCGCCTGTGAAGCGACTCCCCTGCAGGTGGGGAGCCGGGGGCTCGAACCGGGATCCTTACGCCGGTTCCTGCGCTTTGCGCCACATGCGCTTAACCCGCTGCGCCACCGCCCGACCCCCCCCCCACTTTCTTTCAGTTTCTCTCTGCCTTTATCCAAAATAAAAATATTTTTAAAAAACATGAAAAAAATCCAAAAATAATGAATGAGGGCACATTATCATGCACAAGGACCTGGGTTCAAATCCCTAGTCCCCACCCACAGAGGGAAGCTTCACTGGTGGTTAAGCAGTGATTCAGATGTGTCTTGCTCTCTCCCTATTTGATTTGTCTCTGTGTCTATCCAATAAAAAACAATAATTTTGGGCGAGGGAGATAGCATAATGGTGATATAAAAAGATTCTGATGCCTGAGACACCAAAAGGCCCAGATTCAATCTCTTGTGTTTAACATAAGCCAGAGCTGAGCGGTGCTCTGGTTAAAAAATAGCAATAATTCCCCTGGCTCCTCACCTGCAGGGGAGTCGCTTCACAGGTGGTGAAGCAGGTCTGCAGGTGTCTATCTTTCTCTCCCTCTCTCTGTCTTCCCCTCCTCTCTCCATTTCTCTCTGTCCTATCCAGAAACGACATCAGTAACAACAACAACAATAACTACAACAACAATAAAAAAACAAGGGCAACAAAAAGGAATAAATAAATATTTTTTAAAATAGCAATAATTGGGAGTCGGGCAGTAGCGCAGCGGGTTAAGCGCACATGGCGCAAAGTGCAAGGGCCGAGTAAGAATCCAGGTTCGAGCCACCAGCTCCCCACCTGCAGAAGGTCCCTTCGCAAGCAGTGAAGCAGGTCTGCATGTGTCTATCTTTCTCTCCTCCTCTGTCTTCCCCTCCTCTCTCTATTTCTCTCTGTCCTATCCAACAACAACAGCTATGACAACAATAACAACTACAACAAGCACAACAAGGGCAACAAAATGGGAAAAATAGCCTCCAGAAGCAGTGGATTCACAGTGCAGGCTCAGAGCCCCAGCAATAAGCCTGGAGGCAGAAAAAAAATAGCAATAATTATAACAATAAATAAATAGGGTGTTTTTTTTTTTTCTTTTGCCTCCAGGATTATCATTGGGACTCAGTGCCTGCACTACAAATCCATTACTCCTGGTGGCCAATTTTTTCCATTTTATTGGGTAAGACAGAGAGAAATTGAGAGGGGAGAGGAAGATAGACACCTGCAGACTTGCTTAACCAATAGTGAAGCTTTCCCCCCTGTAGGTGCCAGGGGCTTGAACCCAGATCTTTGAGCGGGTCCTTGTGCTTAGTACTATGTGTGTTTAACTGGGTGTGCCACCACTCACCCCCCCAGTTTTTTTTTTTTTACCAAAGCACTGCTCAACTCACAGCCTCAGTCATCACAGCCTTTCTGTATAACCACCATGCTATTTCCCCTGCCCAATATTTAAACATATATATATATATATATATATATATATATATATATATATATATATATATATATATGGGAGAGGGAGGGAACCAGAGCATCGCTTTGGTACATGTGATGCCTGGGATCAAACTCAGGGCCTCATGCTTGAAAGTCCAACACCTTATCCATTGCATCATATCCCAGGCCACTCAATTATTTATTTCGGTGGAAAACTTATTTCTTGGTTTTCCTTTTTGTCTTAACTTCTTGCATGTAAGTGGAGACTTTAAAGTCCTAGAGCATAGTTCTGCTTGTTCATTCATTCTGGGAATCCAGTAGATCAGTGTGGCATTACTATTTTATCAACAGATGAGTTTTGGAAGCTCTGCCCTCCCTCCACCCCCACTCTCCAGACTTGGGGAGCTGTCTCTCATCATTGCCTGCTCAGTCTCCTGCACTAACCCCCCCCCCCCCCCCAACACACAGATACTCTATTTCATCCCACTCAACATCAAATCTGGTTACTTAGGCGCTGAGATTCTAGGAAGGGAGTGGAAGCAGGAGGTATTTAAGGATCAAGGACAAAGTATGTTCTTCCTTTTGGGCATAAATCTGAGTCAGTTGCTTTTTAAAGCATTCCTTTGTTTTTTTCTGCCTGATAGTGTAGTGAGTCCTGTGACTGGGTCTCCCCAGTGTGTGTGACTATACGCTTTACACCATAACCCATCCACTCTGGGAAGCTGGGCTCTATTATCTCCCACAGGAAATCAGGGAGAGAAGCCAAAAGCTCAGTGTCTCTGCTATTTCCATGGTGAGTTAGGACTCAGACTGTCCTGAGACCTTACCTGGTCTAAACTTGATGGAACTTAAAAGTAAATAAAAATAAAATTAAAATCGACCTGGGAGGTGGCACAATGGATGAAAAAAACCACTCAGGGTCAGGTGGTGACACACTTGGTTGAGCCCATGTTATAATGCTCAAGGACCCCGGTTCAAGCCCCATCCACAGGAGGAAAAGCTTTGTGAGTGGTGAAGCAGGGCTGCAGGTGTCTTTCTGTCTCTCTCCCTCTCTATCTCTCCCTTCCCTCTCGATTTCTGGCTGTCTCTATCCAATAAATAAAAATAACAAAAACACTGGACTCTCAAGCGTGAGGTCCTGAGTTTGATCCCTGGCACTGCAATATGCCAGAGTGAAGCTCTGATTCTCTCATTAATAAATAAAAATTAAATTAAAAATAAAATAAATTGATACATCACACTCTGGGGGATCTATTTACTGCTCCTCACAATAACTGCCTAAATTTCCAGGAACCAGCTCTTGGCTGGGGCAGCCCTGCTCAGCTGCAGCCTGAGTTGGAAGGTCAACTTTCCTGGTTGCCAGGCAACCGAGGTAAACATTAGGAAGTGGCGGGATCATGGCCACCAACTACAGCGCCAACCAGGTAAGTAAGATCTCTTTTCCCATCTTCACCCTTTCACTTGCCTCTCCAGATGCTACTCTCCCATAACCCGTTGACCTCTAAAGTTAAAGCTGAGAGGCAGTGAGAGAATATTCTCAATTCCTCAAGGTGCAAGGGTCCTGGCACCAGCCAGCAAGGAAGCTCTGGATTAAGTTTGTAGGGTCTAAACTGGAAAAGTCAGCTCGATTTTTTAAAAAATATTTATTTTATTTATTTATTCCCTTTTGTTGCCTTTGTTTTTTTATTGTTGTAGTTAGTATTGTTGCCGTCGTTTTTAGATAGGACAGAGAGAAATGGAGAGAGGAGAGGAAGACAGAGAGGGGGAGAGAAAGATAGACACCTGCTGACCTGCTTCACCGCCTGTGAAGCGACTCCCCTGCAGGTGGGGAGCGGGGTGGGGGGCGTTGGGGGCGCTGGAACCGGGATTCTTAGCCAGTCCTTGCGCTTTGCGCCCGGTGGGCTTAACCCGCTGCGCTACCGCCTGACTCCCTTCCTATCTTTCTTCTTTCATTCTTTCCTCCCTTCCTTCCTCCCTCCCTCCCTCCCTCCCTTCCTTCCTTCCTTCCTTCCTTCCTTCCTTCCTTCCTTCCTTCCTTCCTTCCTTCCTTCCTTCCTTCCTTCCTTCCTTCCTTCCTTCCTTCCCTCCCTCCCTTCCTTTCTTTCTTTATCTGTAAACGGTCAGAAAGAAACTTTTAATGGGCCGGGTGGTGGCGCACCTGGTTGAGCGCATGTATTACAATGCGCAAGGACCCGGGTTTGAGCCCGTGGTCCCCACCTGCAGGGCTGCAGGTGTCTCCCTATCTCTCTCCCTCCCTATCACCCCCTCCCTCTTGATTTCTGGCTGTCTCTATCCAATAAATAAAGGATAAATAAATAAATAAATAAATAAATAAAACTGTTGTAGGCTTTGTGAACCAGGTGACAAAATTAGTGTGGGTACTTACATGACTAGTGAAAACATTTGTCCTCCAAATCTTTCATAATGTTCAAAATGTGTAATTTTCTCTGTAATGCTAATGAAAAGGATGGAATGTTTTTTGTGGTGGTGTGGATAATAGACAAAGTCAGTATTCCCTTTCATCAATTAGTTGCCAATGATCATCTGTCTAGGGGGCCATTCTGAGCTCTTACAGGCCATCCTAGACAGATAGGAGGAGGATGGGTTTCCATGGATCCGTTTGTTAAACTCTGATCTAGACCAGCCCAGTGAAAAGATGATGTGAAGTTATGCACCCCAATCAGAATTTTGGTCCATATTCCCAGAGGGGGTGAGGAATGATAGTGAAAGATGACAGAGGTTCTGAAACCCAATTAGAACAGGACCAGAAATGTTTGTCACCAGAAATTTTTGTTTTTATGCCATCACTGAAAGGGAAGTAGATCTGGAAAACAACAGGGGGATTCAGGCACTATTTCGTTTATCTGAGAAGAGGATAAAGAACACTCAGAAGTAGTAATAGGGGACCAGGCCGGACCGTAACACAGCGGGTTAAGTGCACATGGCACGAAGCACAAGGACCCGTATAAGTATCCCAGTTCAAGCCCTCCATTCCCCACGTGCAGGGGGGTCGCTTTATGGAGGGGTGAAGCAGGTCTGCAGGTGTCTATGTTTCTCTCTCCCCTCTCTGTCTTCCCCTCCTCTCTCAGTTTCTCTCTGTCCTATCCAACAATAATGACAGCAATAAGAACAACAATAATAACAACAATAAACTAAACAAGGGCAACTAAAAGGGGGAAAAAAGCCTCCAGGAGCAGTGGATTCATAGTGCAGGCACTGAGTCCCAGTGATAACCCTGGAGGCAAAAAAAAAAAAAAAAAAAGGTAGTAATAAGTGTATATGTGACTTAGAAAAGAAAGGAAGTGAAGATAGAATTGTAGAAGTGAATAAAAATGGAATTTACATCTATGACCTGGGGAGAACTAGTGCAGTTTGCCCTGGAGGGGGATGGGGACACAGAACTCTGATGGTGGGAACAGTGTGGAATCATACCTGTTATCTTTTAATTTTGAAAATCAATATTAAATCACTTATAATAATAATAAAAGATAATGTGAGGCAGCCCAGGAGGTGGTGCAGTGGATAAAGCATTGGACCCTCAAGAATGAGGTCCTAAGTTTGATTCCTGGCATCACATATGCTAGAGTGATACTCTGGTTCTAGTAAATAAAAATAAATCTTTTTAAAAGGGACAACCTGAGTCACAGATCTTTCTTCTGATGCTGAGCATAGAACTCAGGGCTTATACAAGTGAAGTATGTGTTTTACCCCTAGGCAATATATATATATTTTGGCTATATGTATTTTTTTTTTTTTACCTCCAGGGTTATTGCCTGGGCTTGGTGCCTACACCATGAATCCACTGCTCCTGGAGGCCATTTTTTTCCTTTTTTTTTTTTTTGTTACCCTGGTTGTTTTACCATTGTTGTGGTCATTATCATCATTGTCATTGATGTCATAGTTGTTGGATAGGACAGAGAGAAATGGAGAGAGGAGGGGAAGACAGAGAGGGGGAGAGAAAGATAGACACCTGCAGACCTGTCTCATCACCTGTGAAGTGACTCCCTTGCAGGTGGGGAGCCGGGGGCTTGAAGCGGGATCCTTCGGCCCATCCTTGCACTTTGCGCCATGTGCACTTAACCCACTGCGCTACCCTCTGACCCCCTAAAGTTTCATTTTTTTAAATTTATTTATTTATAAAATGGAAACACTGACAAGAGTATAGGATAAGAGGGGTACAATTCCCACCACCAGAGCTCTGTATCTCATCCCCTCCCCTGATAGCTTTCCTATTCATTAACCCTGTGGGAGTATGGACCCAGGGTCACCATGCAGAAGGTGGAAGGTCTGGCTTCTGTAATTGCTTCCCTGCTGAACATGGGCATTGACAGGTCGATCCATATTCCCAACCTGTTTCTCTCTTTCCCTAGTGGGGCAGGTCTCTGAGGAAGCAGAACTTCAGGACACATTGGTGGGGGTCATCTGTCCAGGGAAGTCTGGTTGGCATCATGGTAGCATCTGGAACCTGGTGGTTGAAAAAGAGTTAACATATAAAGCCATACAAATTGTTGATTAATCATGAAACTAAAGGCTGGAATATTGCAGATGAAGATTTGGGGTCACCATTTTGGAAATAACTAGTAGGTTTACTTTAGGTATATTTCAAAGGGCCCATGACTTGTTTCTGCCTGAGCCTGAAATCTGATATTTAAGTGAACCCAGGTTATTGTCTGGGGAGATGATGTCATGGCTGGAAAAAGGGCTAGAAAGCTGGATCAGGGAAGAGTAGTTCCCAAATATGGGAGAAGTGTATAAATATTGCTGACTGTAAATCCCATTGATTTGATCTGGGGCTCATATTCAGCTTAGGAGCCTATGTAACCTCTATATCCCTGTAGGTCCGAACTTGTATTCTGTGGTCATAGTAGGAACATTCCGAGTTGCACCAATTTCAGGACCTGTCTTCTTCAGATGGTAGATAGAGTATGTTATCCAAACCCCCTTCAGAGGATGGAACATTCTCTACCATTGTTGATCCACATTGAGTACAAGGTCCTATGAGGACCCCCAAAGGAATCTGTTACGTTGTTCAGATGAAGATGACCAGTGATAATGGGGAGAGGGATTCTAGGCTCATTGTGTTTGTGTGGGAATCCCAGGACTCCCCTACTAAGGCCCCAGGGATATATGTATTCTTAAATTTAATTGCCACCAGGGTTATCAATGGGACTTGGTGCCTACACAATAATCCACTGCTCCTGGCAGCCATTTCCTCCCTGCCTCTTCCACCCCAATTTTTTTTCTTTCTTTTAAAAAATATTTATTTATTCCCTTTTGTTGTCCTTGTTTTTTTTTTTTTTTAAAGGAGAAGAATCTTTCATTATTTATTCCCTTTTGTTGCTCTTGTTGTTTTATTATTGTTGTTGTAGTTATTGTTGTTGGATAGGACAGAGAGAAATGGAGAGAGGAGGGGAAGGCAGAGAGGAGAGAAAGACACCTGCACACCTGCTTCACCACTTGTGAAGCGACTCCCATGCAGGTGGGGAGCCAGGGGCTCAAACAGGGATCCTTATGCTGGTCCTTGTGCTTTGCGCCACCTGTGCTTAGCCCACTGCACTACCGTCCGACTCCCTGTCCTTGTTGTTTTATTGTTGTAATTATTATTGTTGTCATCGTTGTTGGATAGGACAGAGAGGATGGAGAGAGGAGGGGAAGACAGAGAGGGGGAGAAAAGGACAGACACCTGCAGACCTGCTTCACCCATCCCTGCAGATGGGGAGCCGGGGGCTTGAACCAGGGCCTTTTCTCTGGTCCTTGCGCTTCACACCATGTGCGCTTAACCTGCTGCGCTACCGCCCGACTCCCCTCTTTAAAAAAAAAAATTTTTTTTATTAATGAGAAGGATGGGAGGATGGAAAGAGCCAGACATCACTCTGGTACATGTGCTGCCAGGGATTAAACTCAGGACCTCATGCTTGAGAGGCCAGCACTTTATCCACTGTGCCACCTCCTGGACCACACTTTTTTTTTTTAGTAGGACAGAGAACTTGAGATGAAAGTGGGAGATAGGGAGTCGCGCGGTAGTGCAGCGGATTAAGCGCGCCTGGCGTGAACCGCAAGGACCCACGTAAAGATTCCGGTTCGAGTCCCTGACTCCCCACCTACAGGGGCGTCGCTTCACAAGCAGTGAAGCAGGTCTGCAGGTGTCTCTCTTTCTCTCCTCCTTTGTCTTCCCCTCCTCTCTCCATTTCTCTCTGTCCTAAGAACGACGACATCAATAACAACAACAATAATAACTACAACAATAAAAAGACAACAAGAGCAACAAAAGGGAAAATAAATAAAATTTTTTAAAAAGTGGGAGATGGAGGGAAAGAGATAACTACAGCACTGTTTCACCACTTGTGAATTTATCAAATAATAAAGTTAACAACAACAAAAAATCAAACTATTATTTCAACATTTAATCAATATCCTAAAAGATATTATCAGTTATCTTTTTTGAAAAAAAGATTCTGTGACTATGGGGGGCCAGGTGGTGGCACACCAAGTTAAGTGCACATAGTACAAAGTGCAAGCACCAACTCAAGGATCCAGCCTTCAGCTCCCCACCTGCAGGAGGAATGCTTCACAAGTGGTGAATTAGGACTGCAGGTGTCTTTCTCTCTGCCTATCTCAATTTCTCTCTGTTCTATCCAAAACAAAACAAAAAAACAGACCTCCAGAAGCAGAGGATTCATAGTGCCAGCACCGAGCCCCAATGATAACACTCAAAGCAAAAAAAAAAAAAAATCTGTGACTATCTTTTCTGTAGATTTAATTCTTATTTTATTTGCTCTGGAGTTTTCACTCAGGCTTGGTGCCAGCACTATGAATCCACGGCTTCTGGCAGCTATTATTATTTTTTAAATTGGATAGGACAGAGAGAAGTTGAGAAAAGAGGGGGGAGTCGGGCTGTAACGCAGCGGGTTAAGCGCAGGTGGCACAAAGCACAAGGACCGGCATAAGGATCCCAGTTCGAGCCCCGGCTCCCCACCTGCAGGGGAGTCGCTTCACAGGCAGTGAAGCAGGTCTGCAGGTGCCTATCTTTCTCTCCTCCTCTCTGTCTTCCCCTCCTCTCTCCATTTCTCTCTGTCCTATCCAACAATGACGACAACAATAATAACTACAACAATAAAACAACAAGGGCAACAAAAGGGAATAAATAAATAAAATAAGTATTTTAAAAACAAGAGAAAAGAGGGAAGAGATAGGGGAGAAAGATTGCTTGTGAAGCCTCCCCCCTGCAGGTGGAGAGCTGGAGTCTCAAACCCAGATCCTTACATGGGTCCTTGTGCTCAGTAGTACTATGTGTGCTTAACTGGGTGTGCCACTGCCCAGCCCCCAATTTAATTAATTTATGAAAGAGAGGTCAGAGAGAATCAGAGTATTATTCTGGCACTTGTGACGCTGGAGACAGAACTTGGGACTTAATACCTGAGAGTTCAATGCTTTATCTTTTTTTTTTTTTTTTCCCTCCAGGGTTATCGCTGGGGCTCTGTGCCTGCCCTATGAATCTACTCCTGGAGGCTATTTTTTCCCATTTTGTTGCCCTTGTTGTTGTTATTATTGTTGCCATTGATGTTGTCATTGTTGGATAGGAGAGAGAAATCGAGAGAGGAGGGGAGACAGGGAGAGAGAAAGATAGACACCTACAAACCTGCTTCACCGCCTGTGAAGCAACTCCCCTTCAGGTGGGGAGCCGGGTGCTTGAACCAGGATCCTTGCGCTGGTCCTTGTGACCCCCCCTTTTATTTTTTTTTACCAGAGCACCACTCAATTCTGGTTTATTTATTCATGGGAGTCGGGCAGTAGCGTAGCAGGTTAAGCGCAGGTGGTGCAAAGCGCAAGGACAGGCATATTGATCCCGGTTCAAGCCCCTGGCTCCCCACCTGCAGGGGGGTTGCTTCACAAGTGGTGAAGCAGGTCTGCAGGTATCTCTCTCCCCTTCTTTGTCTTCCCCATCTCCTCTCCATTTCTCTCAGTCCTGTCCAACAACGACATCAATTAAAAAAAAAAAGGGCAACAAAAGGGAATAAATACATATTTTTTTAAAGTTTATTCATGAGGAAGACAGGAGAACAGAAAGAACCAGTCATCACTCTGGTACATGTACTGCCGGAGATTGAACTCAGGACCTCATACTTGAGAGCCCAGAGCTGAGAATCCAACACTTTATCTACTGTGCCACTGACTCATCATAAGTCTGATACTTTTTTTTTTGTACTATCTTCAAATATTCAGTGTCTGGTACTTTCAAAGCACCTCAATTATGCTTAGTGACATTTTGAGTGATCAGCAGCCAGGTGTGACTACTGGCCCTGTGCTGGGCAGCACATATTTAGACCAAACAAGTGGCACTCTCGTGTGGGAGGGTGGAGAAGAGACTCACAAGGACTCTCCCATCTGTCCACAGTATGAAAAGGCGTACTCACCCAAGTATCTGCAGAACTGGTCTCCTGCCAAGCCAACAAAAGAGGTATATATATTCTTCCTTTGGGACACCTCAAGCACACACTCGGTTTCACAACAGCCCTAACTCACCCCTCCCAGCCCTCCATACCTGCATCCTCCTCTCCTTCTACACTGTCACCTCTTCCACTCTGTGGTCACAAGTCCTTTTCTCTCCACTTCTACCCCCAGAGAATTGCATCCAAAGAAGGCTACACTCAGATTATTGCCAATGACCGTGGCCACCTGCTACCTTCAGTGCCCCGCTCCAAGGTGAGATAGTCACCTCTGTCATGGAAGGTAGGGAACCGGGAAATGGAGCTGGAGGTGTAGAGGGGAGACAGTAAAACTCCTGCAGCCACTCTAAAGAAAGTTCAAGTTGGGGCCCAATAGTGGCACACCTGGTTGAGTGCATGTTACAATGTGCAAGGACCCGGGTTCAAGTCCCCAGTAGCCACCTGCAGCAGGAAAGCTTCATGAGTGGTGAAGCAGTGCTGCAGGTGTCTCTCTTCCCCTATTTCCCCCTACCCTTTCAATTTCTGGCTGTCTCTATCTAATATAGATAATAATAAACATTCAAGTTCAGTCTAATTCAGTTACGTAAGTGCCCCCTCCAACTCCCAGAATGCTTTCAGTGAAGATTATGAAGGCTTTCAGGTGACAGCTGTGCAGTGGCTTATGCTGCCAAACTCTACCAAACTTTCAGATTTTTTTTTTAAACAAGAATTTATTCATGTGAAAGAAGAGAAAGAACCAGATACCACTCTGGTACATGTGCTCCCAGGGATTGAATTCAGGATCTCATGGTTGAGAATCTAATGTTTTATCCACTGTGCCATCTCCCGGACCACCTAAGCATTCAGATTCATTATTTTAGTCATTTTCCTTCTAGGCAAGTCCTTGGGGTTCCTTCATGAACACCTGGCAAATGCCTCTGAGGGTCCCCCCTGCTAGGGTGAACCTGACGGCCCGTTCAGCTGCTGGCACTGCCTCCCTCACCAAGTGGATAGAGAAGAATCCAGACTTACTCAAGGCCTCCAATGGGCTGCGTCCTGAAATCTTTGGGAAGGTATCTATTGAAATGCTCTCTTTCATTTCTGGTCAACCTCCAAAATGTCTGCTATGCCACTCCTATCCTGCAGGGGGAGCCTCTTACCAATTCTGCCACCCAGTCTCACCCAATTACATTCTGAGGCCTTAAAGCTAAGGTCATCTTGCCCCTACAGGGCAAAAATGATTTTATCTCCAGTGATGGATTTTTTTCCCCCTCTCCTAAACTAGAATCAGATTTAACTCTTTAATGTACTGGGGTCTAACACAAAATGATCTCACGGCCCTGGGCCAATTTTGTCAGATAAGAGAGAAACGCAGGGCAGACACAGGGCTGGTAGCACTCTTATATGGTGTCAGGGGTGGAGTCTGCCAAACCTGTGGCAAGACATGTGACCTAGCAAATGAACTATCTCTCAGTCCCCCACTTTAAATTCTTATTTTGAGTCTGATCTTTCTGCCCAAGGCGGGAAGCAGGGGAGTTAGACTGGTTCTGTGATAGGAGGGAATGGTCTAAGACAGACCAGAAGAAACATAACCTTCTTTTGCTTCAACCCAGCAGCCAGGTCACCCAGGAAACAGGAAGGAACTCAAGGAGACTGTTACAAAGAAGGTGCAGCAAGCACCAAGTCCAACCATAATTCCGAGTTCCCCAGCTATCAACCTCAACTCCCCAGATAAGTGCCAGAGCCCACACCCCTCCGCAGGTCACACTCCTGGCCCCTCGCCCCTGTCAGGCTCTTTTGAGAGCAAAACTGAAAGCCTATGTGACCTCGAACACAGGGCAAGTCCAAACCTAGCTGAGGCCCAGAGCTGCAAAACTGACTCTCCAGAAGGGAGCAACAACCTTGCTGAGATTCTGTGTGTAGACAGTGATTGAAAACCAGACCAGTCAAGAATGAGGAAGGGAGGAAGAAACGGGTTGGGAACAAAAGGCAAAGTTGGGAAATAAATGTCTTTTGTTGAGTCTGTTCCTGATCTGGTTGTTTTCCTCCTGCATTGGCTGCCTTCTGGAAGTAGGAGGGGAGTAGTGTGTGGGGGGGGGGGGGGGCGGCGGTGATAGAGTAGGTGTATCACTGTGGCTTGGAGAGGAGGATGTTTTCACAAGGACTTAAGTCAGTTATAGGCCAGAAACGACCAGTATGAAGGTGGCCTCAATCTCAGCAACAGAAAATTCTAAAGTGGTCCGGAAGATGGTGCAGTAGGTAAAGCAATGGTCTCTCAAGCATGAGGTCCTGAGTTCAATCCCCAGCAGCACATGTACCAGAATAATGTCTGTTCTTTCTTTTTTTTTTTTTTACATTTTATTTATTTATTCATGAGAAAGGTAGGTGGAGAGAGAAAGAACCAGATGTCACAGGTGATGTCAGGGATTGAACTAGGGACCTCACACTTGAGAGTCCGGTGCTTTACCCACTGCACCACCTCCTGGACCACATATCTGGTTCTTTCTCTTTCTCCTCCTACATTTGTGAAATCTTAAAGAAAAAAAAAAAAAACCTGGATTCGTAGTGCAGGCACCAAGCCCCAGCGATAACCCTAGAGGCCAAAAAAAATCAGGTGTTGCAGTGATTAAGGTATTGGTCTCTCAAGCATGAGGTCTCAAGTTTGAACCCTAGAATCAGATGTGCCAGAGTAATAATCTGCTTCTCTCCTCTCATTAATAAATCTTAAGTTAAAAAAAAAAAAGGAAACTCAAACCAAAGTATAAATGAGTTTGGAAACTGGAGACAGAAGTAACTAAAAGAGAGATGAAAACCAGTGAGATGGTAAACAGAAACTCAGGGCATGGGAACAATGGACATGGGAACACTAACTGGTGAGGAGTCAGAAACAAAGTCAAGAAGCACCGTCCACTTCCCAGCACCCAATGTGTTTAGTGTTGTCCCAAGTCTGCAGTGTCCTGGCACTGGTAGTGTAATCTGGTGCCCTTGCCAAATGCCCAGTGCCCGTGTCCTTTGTAACTGTGTGTCACTCACTCCAAGGACAAGTATAGAGGACTTGTGGTTTAAGATGGTGAAATCCAACTGACATCCCAGGGCCTACCTGCCTGCCAAGAAAGGAGAAATGAGCTTGAGGCAATGCTAAGGTGGCTGGGAGCTGGGGTGGGGACATTAGGGCCACAGCACTTAGTCTTAGCTACCGAGGGAGCAAGGTCCTCCTTTCTCATGGATACCAGCTAGAGCTGCAGTTACTTCTCTTCAACTCACAGCTTGGGCAGCACCATAAACAGATCTGGTTGTTGTTTTTTTTTAACTAGTTTTTTAAAATTTATTTCTTCCCTTTTGTTGCCCTTGTTTTATTGTTGTAGTTATAATTGTTACTGATGTCATCGTTGTTGGATAAGACAAAGAGAAATGGAGAGAAGAGGGAAAGACAGAGAGGGGAAGAGAAAGACAGACACCTGCAGACCTGTTTCACCACCTGTGAATTGACTCCCCTGCAGGTGGGGAGCCAGGGGCTCAAACCAGGATGCTTACGCCGGTCCTTGCACTTTGCGCCACCTGCGCTTAACTTGCTGCACTACCACCCAACTCCCTAGATCTGTTTCTTTCCCTCCTTCCTCTCTTTCTCATATTACTTTATTGAGTAGTTAATGGTTGGTATATGATAATTTATTTAAATTTCAAAAAATAATCTTTTTTGAAATCTGTTGAAAAGAGATAGCCAGAAATTGAGAGGGAAGGAGACAGAGAATATGAGAAATAGGGGCTGGGTAGTGGCACACCCAGCTGAGTGCACATGTAACAATGCACAAGGTCCCAGGTTCAAGCCCTCAGTCCCCATCTGCAGAGGGAAAGCTTTGTGAGTGATGAAACAGTGCTGCAGGTATCTCTATCTCCCCCCTCCCTCTCAGTTTCTGACTCTCTCTATCCAATAAATAAAGATTAAAAAAAGAGACAGAGACACCTGCAGATCTGCTTCACCACTTGAAATGTTGCTGAGTTTATCTCTACTCCTCTTTCCCTCCAAATCTTCACTCACTATCCCTTACCTGTCACCCTCACTATCCATGAGACTCGATCAGTTCTCAGGATTTTTAGGCCTATAATAGCCCCAAAGCTCCCTGCATGCTTAACTTCCTTTCTCTTCTCCCTTCTCTCTCTGACACTTCTACAGGAGATCATGTGTCTAGCTACTTGTGTTTGATTCCCTAAAAAATGTCTCCAGGGACCAGCTGTGGGACAGACTGTTTCTCTCCTGGGAAAGGTCAGGATGGGGGACGTAAAATGTCTGAGGCCTGAAGGAGGAGGAGGAAACTGGCTCCTCCCCAGCTGCCATCCTCTTGGCTTCTCTGGATTTCAAGGAGAGTCACAGACAAAGTGCACATTTTAATTCAGTTTTAGAAAGAAAAAAAAAAAAAAGACATCATGTGAATTTTAATTAGGATACTTGACATGACGAGGCTTGTTTTACCAGAAATGCAAATATAAGAAGTAGCCTGAATAGGTTCAATGCTAATCTTCTGGATCCTGCTCTTATCAAAAGCTATTTCTCTTCTCCCCAAGTACCAACTCATCTTCTTGCCTCCCCCAACCCCCACCCTACTCTGTCAGTCACACTGTGTGGGTGCCCAAGACCCTGGGCTCTGACCAATGAACAGAGCTGTCCTTTAAGCCAGCAGCCCACAGGCAGAGGCACCCAGAGCCCCCCTCCCAGGCCCAGGCAGAGGCCACAGAGCTGGTATTGTTTCTACTGTCTCAGAAAGGAGTCAAAAGCTTACTCTCAGCACAAATTAAGGCCCAATGTGGAGGGAAGATAATGGGTCCTACACCCAGAGCAGGCGATGGGCTGGGATAGGCAATGGGGGAGAGAGGCTTTGGTGGTCCTTCCATCTTTGGGAATGGAGACTGGGCTTGTCCCCCCTACCAGGTTATTAGGTTCCACTAGGTACTCTACAGATACTGAGCTCTAGGGCTTCTAGAAAAGTTGAGAACTCTGAACTGACAGGAGAGGCGGTGACAATCAGGAAGCTAGAGCAGCGGGAGGAGTTTCGAGAGGACGGTGCCAACTGGCAGCTCCTCACATGGCCGCCAGCCCTGCAGAGGATAACACCGTGAGGACCAAGACAACCACTCCAGACTGGTAGAGTTGGGGGATCTTCAGGCCTTTTCCCAGGTCCCATATCTGTAGAAAAAAAAAAAAATATATATATATATATATAGAAAAGAAAAACAAGAAGTTCAGCAGTTGGGGCCCAGGGTTGCTCTCAGAGCTCCTTGCTTCTGCTAACAATGGGGAGTACCTCTTGATGCCATTTCTGACAAAAGCAGTTCTCCCACACGCCCCATCTTCACCTCCAAACTCACACCCACAGAGCAGGCATCTTCAGCTCTGAGGTACTCAGTGTGAAAATGAGTGATGGGACAATGCTGAAAAAGACGTCACTGGGCAAAGGTCAGAGAGCAATTACACCAAGCTGGCTCAGCTTGCCATTCAGAAATGCACCAGCAGCCACCATGACACAGCACCTGGATGTACAAAAGCTTCTAGACTAATGAGACAAGATGTTCCCTGCCCCAGATGCAAAGCCAGATGTTGGGTTCCCAAAGTAGATTCTTTCAGGAAGCAAGTTCCTCAGCATTGCAAGCTTTATACTGAGGGAAGAGTCCTGTGGTCAAGTACAACATCTAGCTGCAAGACTTTTCACAAGGAGACTTCGAAACAGAAATAACAGACCAGATTTCCCTGATACAGGCAATCACAGCATTCCTCTTTAGAAGGGACATCTGTCAATCAGAGGACCAGTATTAAAAAATAAAATTATTGGGAGCCGGGCGGTAGTGCAGCGGGTTAAGCACAAAGATCAGTGTAAGGACCCCGGTTCGAGCCCTCAGCTCCCCACCCACAGGGGATTCGCTTCACAGGCAATGAAAGCAGGTCTGCAGGTATCTATCTTTCTCTCCCTGTCTTCCCCTCCTCTCTCGATTTCTCTCTGTCCTATCCAACAACAACGACAGCAATAACAATAATAATAAACAACAAGGGCAACAAAAGGGAAAAAAGGCCTCCAGGAGCAATGGATTCGTAGTGCAGGCACAAAACCCCAGTGACAAGCCTGGAGGCAAACATAAATTAATTAAATTTCATATAATTAAAAAAAATATCTATGTAATCTACAACACTTTCTCAATTTTGCTTTGACTGTGACAGCCAACAAGAAATATCTTTGGGGGCCAGGCAGTGGTGCACCTGGTTGAGCACACATTACAATGTGCAAGGACCCAGGTTCAAGCCCCCAGTCCCCACCTGCAGGGAGAAAGTTTCACAAGTGGTAAAGCAGGGCTGCAGGTATCTCTTTGTCACTCTCCCTCTCTATCTCCCCTTTCCCTCTCAACTTCTGGCTGTCTTTGTCCAATAAATAAAGACAATAATAATAAAAAAAATTTTTTTTAAGGAATTATCTTTTTAGGGCTGGGGAGATAGCATAATGGTTACGCAAAAAAGACTTAAGTGTCTGAAGCTCCAATATTCCAGGTTCAATCTCCAGCGCCACTATAAGCCAGAGATGAGCAGTGGTCTGGTATAGAAATTAGTTAATTCGAGCCCCCGGTTCCCCACCTGCAAGGGAGTCGCTTTACAGGTGGTGAAGCAGGTCTGCAGGTGTCTGCATTTCTCTCCTCTCTCTCCATTTCTCTCTGTCCTATCCAACAACAATGACAGCAATAACTACAACAATGGCAACAAAAGGGAATAAATAAATATTAAAAATTCATTAATTATTTTAAAATATCTTTTTGATTGATATTCAGTGTATATATACATGCAAAGGCCATGAAATCATAAATATATAGCATTTCTATATGTGGTAAATTAAATTCTGTATGTTGTAGTCTGCATTTCTTGTTTTGATAGCAACCACTAAATATCTACCTATGGAGTCAAAAACCACAATTTTAGAAACACTAGTCCAGACTCCTTTGTTCCCTAAAAAACTGTCATTTGTCTTCTAAGTTACTCAGAGATCTCCTGAGGAAAAAGCTGACTTCAGGCCTCACCCTTTTCTACAAGTGCCTCAACATACACACACACCAGTTCCCATTCTACATACAAAACTGACTAATAAGGTGCATTTCAGAGACGAAAAACATCACCTAGATGAGAAGCTGCCCCTGTAGCTTATCCCGAATTTTAAAAAATATTTATTTATTCCCTTTTGTCACCCTTGTTGTTTTATTATTGTTGCAGTTATTATTGTTGTCATCGTTGTTGGATAGGACAGAGAGAAATGGAGAGAAGAGGGAAGACAGAGGGGGAGAGAAAGAGAGACACCTGCAGACCTGCTTCACTGCCTGTGAAGCGACTCCCCTGCAGGTGGGCAGGTGGGGAGCCGGGGGCCCGACCAGGATCCTTAGGCTGGTCCTTGTGCTTTGCACCACGTGCGCTTAACCCACTGTGCTACCGCCTGACCCCCCACCCCCCAATTTGTTTCTGTCTAGATTAGATCAGGTATCAAGCAGATCCCAGGAAGAAAAGAAGAAAGAGAAAACGAAGGAGAAGGAAGGAGCAGGAGGAGAAAAGTTGTTTTGCTTCTACAGACCCATCATCTTCCCTCTCCTTCATCACCCTGCTGCTGACCACTGGTTCTTCTCCCCACCCCCCCCCCCCCAGCTCAGAGGGCAAGAACTCTGCACTGTCAGAGAACAGCTCAAATCCTCTCCCACACTCAGAGCCAGTCCTCCCTGGAAGAGAAGATAAAAGCAGACTTAAGGGCTTAAGGAAGGCCGTTAGGCTCCTTACTTCTCTCAACAGAGATTATCGGTACAGGCCAGAACCAGGGCAGAGAAACCTCAAGGGAGATTTCGTAAAACATCTATTCCTTCTTCCCGTCACACCGAAACAAAAGCAAATCTAAGGCTGGTTCCCTCTAAATCAGGATGTGGCCACTGAGAGCAGATCAGCTGATTTCCAGCAGAGAGCAGAACAGTTCTGTGCAAGGGAAGTCACTAATGGAAATGTGCTCCCTTGGTCTCCCCCTCACCGGGCAGTGCATTGCTCCAGAATTAAACAATACTGCCCAGGGAACACTTGACAGATACACTTAATTTAAGAGATCACTGAGTCACTTTAAATTTTCTATTAAAATGTCTATTGGACCAGGCTGAAATTCAGAAAGCTCTAGGCTCAGAAGTTAGCAGAAGGCGAACTGAGACGAAAGCATCTATTGGACAGATGGCTCTGGTTCAGAAGGAAAGGAAACCTAAAGAATGAACTGTAACTGCAGTCCTGGGAAAGGAAGGGAGATGGGGAAGGGAAAAGTGAAAACTTGAAATGCTGGTGGGGCTGATCTCTGACCTGGAGGCAGTTCTAATTCCTTTATAAGGAAGAGGCTGGTTTCCAATTGACCCCCAAGGTTGTGGAGGAGGAGTGTGGACATTTTTCAGGCCCTCAAAAGATTCCAAAAACCAGAAATAGTAACTGGGATCCCAAGCTCCCAGTTTCTGTTACAGATGGCCTAAGTCTCCTGATGAGCTCAAAATACAAACAGCAACAACTATCACCAAGATAACTACAGTCAATTGATCTGGCTCCAGCCAAAACTGTCCCTCTAGCTGGGCGGGAATATTTGAATGAAAGAAGCAAATACCTCTACCTAGCTCACAGCTGACAACTCAGTGGCTAGAAAGTGCCTGATACAAACAGGTACCTGTGACTATGCCATCTAAGCCAGCTGTCAGACCTGGCTTCAGGGTCTCTCAGTTCCACCTCTGTCGTGCACAGTTCCCATGAAGCATCTGCCAGGCCTACATGCTCCTCAGCTGGGTCATCAGAGGGCTGCCCAGGGAGACCCAAGGGTTTCTGATGTTGCCCAAGCAAAGGCCAGCACAGTAAACTATTTTTGGCATCGCTAGGACTTAGAGGTTCCAAGCTGACTTTTCTAGAGAAACAGAGAGGCCCCACAGCACTGAGGCTTCCCCCAGTGCTACAGTATTCCCAAGTGAGCGATCATAACAGTTCCTTAGCCCAGGTTAAGAACAGCACTGAACCCAGACAGCAAAGCAGACAACCACCCAGCTCTCTTGTTCCCTTCACCCAGACCTACTCCAGATGGCAAATGAACTTACTAAGTGTCGGATCCCATTCCAAATGTGGTACATGAGAGGGAAGGCGAGTCCAAACTTGGCAGTGTGGATCAGAGCTGGTGCCAGACACAGAGCCTTCACTAGGTCCAGATGACCCTCAAAGTTCCCGGGGAGCAACAGGGCCGACAAACCAAACAGAGACACTCCTGGAGAGAGAGCCAAGCAGACCCATCAATGCAGCCCACCAGCTACAGCAAAGACACACATAAAACTGGGCCTGTGAAAGCACAGCACCTCATACAACTGAAGCCACTTCGAAATGGAGACTTAAACTCATGTTCAGGTCTGTACTGGGGGTAGGCTGCTTGAAATATATAAGATCTGCTCTGGACTCTGGAGGGGAGGATTACCTGGATCAAAAGATCTTACCAGGGGGCTGGGTGGTGGCGCACTTAGTTGAACACACAACTTTCAATACACAAGGACCCAGGTTCGAGCCCCCGTTCCCCACCTGCCGAGGGAAAACTAAAGATGGTGAAGCAGGGCTGCAGGTGTCTCTCTCCCTCTCTATCACCTCCTTCCCTCTCTATTTCTGTCTCTGTCCAATAAATAAAAAAAAAAAAAAAGAAAAGAAAGTTATCATTACCAGTAGGACTAGACACCCATTCTGTTTAAGATGAAGAGTGAAGGGGCCAGGCGATGGCACACCGGGTTAAGCACACACATTACAGTGCACAAGGACCCAGGTTCAAGCCCCTGGCCCCCGCCTGTAGGGGGAAAGCTTCACAAGTGGTGAAGTAGGGCTGCAGGTGTCTGTCTTCCTCTCCCTCTCTACCTCCCCCACTCCTCTCAATTTCTATCTCTATCCAATAAAAAAAAAAAAAAAAGATGAAGGGTGATATGGTCAGGCACACCTTTAAAATTTTTTTTTAGTATTTTTTGTTGTTGTAGTTATTGTTGTTATTGATGTCGTCGTTGTTAGATAGGACAGAGAGAAATGGAGAGAGGTGGAGAGAAAGACAGACACCTGCAGACCTGCTTCACCACCTGTGAAGCAATTCCCCTGGCAGGTAGGGAGCTGGGGGCTCGAACTGGGATCCTTATGCCTGTCCTTGTGCTTCGCACCATGTGCACTTAACCCGCTGTGCTACTTCCGACTCCCAGGCACACTCTTTTAAAAGGCCAACCTGGCAGTAACAGGCACATGGACTGGAGAGGAGTCAGAATGAGGGCAGAAGCATGCATGAAACACTCTTAATTCCAAGTCTCCAGAAGTGGTTGAGACTGACTAAAGAAGAAAAAAAGAATAAGCAAACAAAGATAGAAAGGAGGTAAATATGTTGAGGTTGGGGTAGTGAGATGAGTTAGGAAGGGTGGTTTTCGTGGGCTAATGACTATCTAGCACCCTTGTCCACTTAGGGAACAAAGGGAATGCAGGCTAATTTAGTTTACTTCAGTTTTAATTTGTTGGGGAACTGAGGCTGACACCTTGGGAGGTGGGAAAGAGGTTCAAATTAGAGTCTGTGTGAGCTTGAGAGACTGATGGAGTACTTTTTTTTTTTTAATTTCTTTATTGGGGGATTAATGGTTTACAGTCAACAGTCAAATACAATAGTTTGTACATGCATAACATTTTCCAGTTTTCCACATAACAATGATGGGGCATTTAAGTGAAGATACTCTATCACCACCAGCTGGATAACCATCTAAAACCATCTAGTTGAGCTCCGGGTTAAAAGGGATTTGAGGATCATCAGCCTGTGAGGACAAGTGCTGTTTTAAGTGAACTCAGGGAGATTATAGTTAAGAGAAACAGGAGGAAAATCCATTTTACGTCAAAGTTCTTGTGGGTAAAGTCTATGATTTACTCATCTCTATGATGTTAGCACTCAATACGCTGATCAGCACAAACCAAACCCTCATTGTTTACTGGGTCAAGAAGTACAGATGACAACCTGGGACTTAAGACTGAGGTTAGAACCAAGACAGTCTTGGGAGACAAAGTCCATACCATGGCATCTAGGGAACTCTGAGGATAGTAGGGTCTAGACTGAACTGCATTGGAAGACACATAGTTGGTATCTGGAGAATTTGAGAATTTATTGGCTTTGGGGGACAGAAATGTAATGGTGTTGCATGTAAAAACAATTCAGAAGAAGAGAATCTCTTCCTTTTCCCCTTCCTTTCTCTCACTCTCTCTCTCTCTTTTTAATATTTATTCCCTGTTGTTGCCCTTGTTGTATTATAGTTGTAGTTACTGATACTGTTGTTGTTGGACAGGACAGAGAGAAATGGAGAGAGGATGGGGAAGACAGAGAGGGGAAGAGAAAGACACCTGCAGACCTGCTTCACCCGCTGTGAAGCAAATCCCCTACAGGTGGGGAGCCAGGGGCTCTGACCAGGGTCCTTACACAGGCCCTTGTGCTTTGCGCCATGTGCACTTAACCCACTGCACTACCATCCGACTCCCTCTCTTTCTTTTTTTTAAATTTTTTTTAGTTTCTTTTTTTTAATATTTATTTATTCCCTTTTGTTGCCCTTGTTGTTTTATTGTTGTAGTTATTATTGTTGTAGTTTATTGTTGTTGTTGTTACTGATGTTCTTGTTGGTGGATAGGACAGACAGAAATGGAAAGAGGAGGGAAGACAGAGGGGGGAGAGAAAGACAGACACCTGCAGACTTGCCTTACCACTTGTAAAGTGATCCCCCTGGAGGTGGGGAGCTGGGGGTTCGAACAGGGTTCCTTACACCTGTCCTTGTGCTTTGCACCACCTGCACTTAACCAGTTGTGCTACTGCCCGACTCCCTAAATATTTTTATATTTATTTACTTATTCCTTTTTGTTGCCCTTGTTTTATTGTTATTGATGTCATTGTTGTTGGATAGGACAGAGAGAAATGGAGAGAGGAGGGGAAGACAGAGAGGGGGAGAGAAAGACAGACACCTACAAATCTGCTTCACTGCTTGTGAAGCGACTACCCTGCAGGTGGGGAGCCGGGGGCTCAAACCGGGACCCTTACATCAGCCCACCCACGGCGCTACCACCCTACTCCCTCTCTTTCTCTTTTTAAAGGTAGTCAACATGACCTTTCTTCTAATTACGTCTGAGTTGGAACTTGTGTAATGATCCCTAGATTTCCTTTACCCAACAGAGACAATGTTGATGCAATTTTTTTTCTGACTGTGAAAACATGATGCAAAGAATTATAACATTATAGAAATGTATGGTTGAGAACTTCTCCCACAGTCCTGCCACTTAGAAATACAAATCTTTGGGCAGGGGTAGATAGCATATGGTTATGCAAACAGACTATCATGTCTGAGGCTTTGAACTCCCAGGTTCAATCCCCTGCTCCACTGTAAACCAGAGATGTACAGTGGACTGGTTAAAAAAATTTTAAAAAGAAAGAAAGAAATACAAATCTTTAAAAAAAAACAACAAACAATTGTGGGAGTCGGGTGGTAGCACAGTGGGTTAAGCACAGGTGGCACAAAGTGTAAGGACAAGCTTAAGGATCCCGGTTACAGCCCCCAGCTCCCCACCTGCAGGGGAGTCGCTTCACTGTCTGTGAAGCAGGTCTGCAGGTGTCTTTCTCTCCTCCTGTCTTCCCCGCCTCTCCCCATTTCACTCTGTTCTATCCAGTAATTATGACATAAATAACAACAATAATAACTATAACAATAAAACAAGGGCAACAAAAGGGAATAAATAAATAAATATAAAAAATAATAAACCAGTTAATTTACTTATTGACTTATGGGGGCAGGGAGGATAATGAGAGCATCGCATCGCTCTAGCATATGTGATGCTGGGGATCAAACTTAGCATCTCACACTTGCTAATCCAACACTTCATTTACTGCCACACCTCCCAGGCTACGTTTCATTTTTTTTTATTTATTTATTTGTTCCCTTTAGTTGCCCTTGTTTTATTGTTGTAGTTATTATTGTTGTTGTTATTGATGTCGTCGTTACTGGATAGGAGAGAAATAGAGAGAGGAAGGGAAGACAGAGGGGGAGAGAAAGATAGCCACCTGCAGATCTGGTTCACTGCTTGTTAAGTGACTCCCCTGCAGGCGGGGAGCCAGGGGCTCCAACCGGGATCTAACTTATGCTGGTCCTTGCGCTTTGTGCCACGTGTGCTTAACCTACTGCACTACCGTCTGACTCCCATTTTTTTTTTAATATACCTAACCATTCAGAAAATTGTCAACTATTTCAAAATACAATTCCTTCTCTCTTTCTATTAACCAGACCACTGTAAATCTCTGGTTTATGGTGGTACAAAGGGACTGAACTGGGACTTCAGAGCCTCACACAACCATTATGTAAACCCCCCCATCCTTCAAATAGAATTATTTCTTTTCTTTTTTACCAGAGCACTGCTCAACTCTGGCTTACGGGGATTGAACCTGGGTCCTTTGGTGCCTAAGGCATGAGAATCTCTTTGCATAACCATTGTTATCTCTCCAGCTCCAAATAGGATTATTTTTAAAGCTATCTTTTACTGAAAATTTACATAATGACTTAACCTTTAAGTCAAACTGAAGAGCACTACCACCCTCATTTACCAGCTGAAGAAACTGAAGATCAGAAATAATGAGAAGCTGATCACTCTACTCAGTGTTTAAGTGACTGGGCAGGAATTTGAATACTAAACTGTTTCTTTCCACTAATATCACTTCTTTTTTTTTAATTCTTTTTTTAAAACTTTATTTATTATTGGATAGAGAACAGAGAGAAATTGAGGGGGAGGGGAGATAGGGATGGAGAGAGACAGAGAGATACCTGCAGCCCTACTTCACCACTTGTGAAGCTTTTCCCATGCAGTTGGGGACCAGGCACTTGAACCCGGGTCCTTCCTTGCACACTGTAGTGTGTACACTTAAACAGGTGCACCACCGCCTGGCCCCACCACTTTTCTTAAACAGTCACTAGCTCCTAATTCCTAACTGTTCTTTTAAACTTGGCGTTTTCATCTTTGGAAAAAATTGGTCTGGGAACATGTTGTGGGTAGGTTTTTAAAACATATTATGTACTGATAAAATTGTTTGCTTTTGAATTTTTTTCCTTACAGAGTCACCATTTCATGATTTCAATTCTATGTAGATTTTTTTTTTTTTAAGATTTCATTTATTTATTTATTTATTTATGAGAAATGATAGGAGAGAGAGAAAGAACCAGACATCATTCTGGTACATGTGTTGCCGGGGATTGAACTTGGGACCTCATGCTTGAGAGTCCAAAGTCTTATTAATTGTGCCACCTCCCAGACCTTTTTTTTTTTTTTTTCCCCATTCAAGGAGAGACACAGACAAACACAGTGGGAAAAACATGAGAATTTTCCCTGGTACCTTTGGCACTCTCAGGTAGTGCTGGAGCAAGGTTGTATATGTATGGAAGGTATGTGCCCTACCCAATGAAAGATCTTTCTGTCCCCTTAATTCATTAACAAATTAAAAAAGCCTTTTAGAAGTAACCATTCAACATGACCTTTCTTCTAATTACATCTGTGTTGGAACTTGTGTAATGATCCCCAGATTTCCTTTAAAGAAATTGGAAAAAAAAAAACTCACTAGGCAGGCTTTGTGCATAGATTCAAGTTTAAACCCAGGCATCGCTTGAGAGCTGCTATAGCACTGGAGGAAGTTCTGGTGCTATGATCTTCCTCTAACTCTCTCTCTCTCTCTTTTTTTTTAATTTTTATTTATTTTTTTACCAGAGCACTGCTCAGCTCTGGCTTATGGTAGTGCAGGGGATTGAACCTGGGACTTTGGAGCCTCAGGCATGAGAGTCTGTTTGCATAACCATTATGCTATCTACCCCTGCCCCACCTCTGTAACTCTCAATGAAAAGCAGCCCAGTGTGTTAAATGGTGCATGTATTGAGTGTACACCACACACACACACACACACACACACACAACAAATAGGGTCAAAAGAAAACCTGGAAACTATTGGAGCCCCATAAAATTTAGGAGAGTTCATTACCTAAGCAACAATAATTAATTCATTGGCCACTGGTGATTAACTCACCAGTGGTGAGTGACCAAAGATTACTAATCTTGGACTGTGTTTAGGTACAGATCATCTCCATGATATTTCTGTCTTTGATCACTGTAATTGCCATAACTACAACCATTAAGATGTGCAAGGGATGATTTAGAAATTATCCCAGGAAAGCCCCTGAGCATAGTGGGAACTCATAATTAATTGTTCAAGCAATGAATGAACAATGAATTTAGGTGGACTCAGCACTTTCTTAAGTTGCTGAGTTGCAACAGAGGCAGGGCCAAGAGCCACTGAAATAGCAGAGTTCTTTAAACAAGGGGTGTTTGTGCTGTGTCCATGTGCAGGGGACTCACAAACATACCTGCACTCAGGGCCATACCAGTGCCACGATGGCAGATGGACATTGCCATGGGAAGAGACCAACTGCAAAGGAATACACAAAGGCAGTTCAGAAAAGGGAAGGTGACACCCCAGAGGACAGTGCACTTCTGTAGTAAACCTCAGAAACAGGAAATATTTCTAAATAAAAACAGCTACTCAGAAGGTAGCAAAGGAGATAGAGCACTGAATTTGCTTTCATGAGGTTATGAGTTCAACCTCTTGCATCACATATGCCGAAGTGATGCTCTCTGGTTCTTCCTCTCTAACTAATGGTTAAATAAATTAATCTCTCGATAGAGGACTGAGCGGTAGTGCAACGGGCTAAGCGCACACAGTACTAAGTACAAGGATCCTGCAGGGGGAATACTTCACAAGCGGCAAAGCAAGTCTGCAGGTGTCTATCTTTCTCTCTCTATCTCCTCCTCCCCTCTCAATTTCATTGTCCTATCAAAAGGAAAAAATGGCCACCAGAAGCAGTGGATAACCCTGGAGGAGAAATAAATAAATTATAAAATTAATCCCAATAAATAAGAATAGAAACAGCTTTAGGGGATGGGAGATAGCTCACCCTCTAGAGCCCATGGCTTACAATGCACAAGACCCCAAGTTTGAGCCTCAGCACTACATGCGAGCACCATGACACTAACAAGGCTCCATGAATGGTGGAGCAATGCTGTGATATCTTCCCCACTGCACTGAAATAAGAAGAATGAGGGGGGGAAAAAAGTTGGCCTGTGAATGATGGAATCATGCCTGCAAGAGGCCCTAGAGCCATACAAAAAATAAAAATAAAACAGAAACATCTTTCACAGTCCTGTGATTCCCTTTTCTTGTTTGAAATTAGGAGATGATTCACATCCCTTTTTCAAAGTGACTGCATCACTGACACAGCTGCAAGAAGAATCAACTGTAGCTCAAAGTGCTCTTTTGACAAGAAACAGCATGGATAAAGACACCAACTAAAGTCGCATCCAGGGAGTTGGGCAGTAGCGTAGTGTAGTGGGTTAAGCACATGTGGCGCAAAGTGCAAGGACCAGCTTAAGGATCCCGGTTCAAGCCCTTGACTCCCCACCTACAGGGGTGTCACTTCACAAGCGGTGAAGCAGGTCTGTAGGTGTCTTTCTCTTCCCCTCTCTGTCTCCCCCTCCTCTCTCCATTTCTCTCTGTCCTATCCAACGATGACATCAACAACAATAACTACAACAAGGGCAACAAAAAGGGAATAAATATTAAAAAAAAAAAAATATATATATATATAAATTAAACAAAGTCACATCCAGTAAGAAAAATGATCACTAGACTATACCACCTGGGCCTGTCTGCTTCCCTACTGTAAAACTGAAAGAAACCAAAATTGGGCTTTATCCACTGTTTCACACAATGATTTTCCTTGAGCTCCCCCCAACCCCCCCAATGCTAGGCTCTTGTACATATGCATCTGCACTGGTCCTGGGCCAACTTTTTCACTCCTGTTTACTCCAGAGAGAGAGACATCATAATACCACAGCTTCCCCAGTGATGTGGTACTGGAACTCAAACCCAGGCCCAGATGAGCTATTTCCCAGCATCTAAACTCTCTTAATCCCATCCAAATTGAGCCATACCATTTTTAAAAAATTTTTTAAATTTATTTATTTATTTATTTATTCCCTTTTGTTGCCCTTATTGTTTTATTGTTGTTGTCATTGTTGGATAGGACAGAGAGAAATGGAGAGAGGAGAGGAAGACAGGAGGAGAGAAAGATAGACACCTGCAGACCTGCTACACCACCTGTGAAGCAACTCCCCTGCAGGTGGGGAGCCAGGGTTCGACATTTATTTCTTAATAAATGATCATTTCCAAACTTTTACATTCAATTTTAGTAGATTTAGCTTATGTTTCTTAATCCACAATAGTACTAAAATACTTTATAATCAAAACCACTTATGTATTTATTTTTAAATATTTCTTTCATAAGAGAAAGAGAAGGAGAGAGGAGCCAGAGCAACACTCAGACAAATGTGGTGCTAGGGATGAAACTTAGGTCCTAATGCTTACAAGTCCAGAACTTGACCAGTCTCCTCAGGTCCTTTTTTTAAAAGATATATATATAATTTATATTCCCTTTTGTTGCCCTTTTTTTTCTATTGATGTTGGGGAAGACAGAGGGGGGGAAAGAAAGAGAGACACCTGCAGACCTGCTTCACTGCCTGTGAAGAGACTCCCTGTAAGTGGGGAGCCAGGGCTCGAACCAGGATCCTTACACAGGTCCTTGCACTTCGCACCATGTGTGCTTAACCTGCTGCATGACCCCCAGGGTCCTTTTTTAAATTCATATTCTGAATTGTCAGTTTACCAAAGCCTTTCCAATAGATAGCTAACACTACTATGTTCTGGACCTAATGCTCAAGAAGAAACTGAATTGGAAATTGGAAATTCAAAGCAAGGTAACTGTCATCCTAGAAAACTGGCTTACAAAGGGAATGTTATGCACAGTGAGATAATATAGTCAACACTTTATTTTTGCCAAAGCACTGTACAACTCTGGCTTATGGTAGAACTGCTGATTGAAACTGGACCTTGTATGCCTCAGGCTTGAAAGTCTTTTTCTATAACCATTACACTGTCGCCCCAGCTCATATTCAGCACTCCAAATGAAAGCAACCTAGGCAGGGTGAAAAGATGTCCAAAAGAAATTCTGACTATTGTTATGGGGGAAAACTGGAAATGCATGTATAAACTATTGTATTTACTGTTGACTGTAAAACATTAATCCCTCAATAGAGAAATAATACTAATAAAAAAGAAACTCTGACTATGGAATTTTTAAAAATGGTAACAGTAAGAAAAATATAATATGCAAATAAACTGAGTAACTGATTAGATACCACCAATTCAAATGCAATGAAAATATAAAAAGAAGAGCCACCACTTAATGAAGGACAAGCAGCAGAGAAAGAACAACGGCATGACTTGGTTAAGAAAGATCAGAAGACTAAAACCCAGAATGAGCTGAGGCTTGCAAAAATGTCAAGCGCAATAAAAAGGGGCTTTTTAGACTGTATTCCAAGATAAAAAGCTTCCAAACCGGTAGAAACAATTTCGTGTTGAGGGTGACAGAGTGCAAAGTGAGTTGCTCAACTATGCTGTTTGTCAAACAGAATGATTATCAGACTGATAAAAAGACCCTGGTGCCAGAAGAGCAAATATTGATTTGAGGAAACTAAAATCTTAAAGCAGTAGGTGAATTTTAAGACCCTGCTTAGCATTCCAAATGTGCTTAGGGCTCCTGGCTGGATGAATCAACTCCCACAGCTGAAAACGCTAACAGATGAAGCATCCCCATTGTTCTATCTGTGGGAAATGCCCAAGTGGAAAGAGAGTGATGAAAAACTGCCAAGGTCAAATGGCTTCCTTATAATTTAGTTCCATACATATCCCCTTGCTCTATGCCATTGCTTTGATAAACTGACTCATTCCATTAAGAGAGTACATTGTAAAGGCTGACTGAAGGACATCCTTCCATGCTCCCCTAAAAAAAAATTCTCTCTACCTGTAGGGGGGGTCACTTCATAGGCGGTGAAGCAGGTCTGCAGGTGTCTGTCTTTCTCCTTCTCTCTCGATTTCTCTTTGTCCTATCCAACAGCAACAGCAATAGCAATAATAGCAATAAAAACAAGGGCAACAAAAAGTGGGGGGGAATGGCCTTCAGGAGCAGTGGATTAGTAGTGCAGGCACCGAGCCCCAGCAATAACCCTGGAGGCAAAACAAAATAAAATAAAACAAAACAAAATTCTAAAAGTTAGGAAGTGATACCAGATATCTCAAGTATCTTTCCTGGACAGAACATTTTGGAAACAACCTCAAATTCCCTGAGGTTTTTTTTTTTTTTCCACCCACAAGCTGTCTAGTTTCATGACTGCAAAGCAAATAGGGTGGAAAGACTCAACCTCGACAGCTCAACATCACTTACTACAGAACCTATGAGACAAGATATGGATCAAATACAGATGAAGAACCATTTGAGAAGATCAACATCATTATCCTATCTTCCCAAACCCATCATCTCCTAAACAGTTCACCAGAAAGTGGTGAGGATTGGTATCGCTTTTTAGTCTCCTTCTGTTTTATAGACTATCCTGATTTCTGCAATCATAATTATTTCTGGAATCTGGCTTAGGAAAAAAAAAATCTACATAGCTGTGGTATTTGTGGAGGTGGTGAAAAAATGGCAAGTCTCCCTGGCAAGAACTCAAGCAAAGAGGAAAACAGAGCACAAGCTGCATGGCTGGACTACCTAGGATGGAGCAGATCTAGAGGGGCTTTGCTTAAGAGACATCAGCTTCACCAATGTCAGTGCTACTTCTGAGAAGCGGCAGGTATAAGAAGAGACGTGTTTCCTAATTCTCTTTGCTCAAAGGGCCTAGAAGCAGCACCACTTTTGGCAACAGTGAGCCCACCCAGCACCCAGATCCTGATTTCTTTTTTGTTTCTTTTTCTTTTTTTTTTTTTTAATATTTATTTTATTTATTTATTCCCTTTTGTTGCCCTTGTTGTTTTATTGTTGTAGTTATTATTGTTGTTGTCGTTGTTGGATAGGACAGAGAGAAATGGAGAGAGGAGGGGAAGACAGAGAGGAGGAGAGAAAGATAGACACCTGCAGACCTACTACTTCACCGCCTGTGAGGCAACTCCCCTGCAGGTGGGGAGCCAGGGTTCGAAACAGGATCCTTATGCCGGTCCTTGTGCTTTGCGCCACCTGCGCTTAACCCGCTGCGCTACAGCCTGACTCCCCCAGATCCTGATTTCTTAGAAGCCATCTTGAAAAATTCCCACTGGCCATATCTAAGACCATTTAAACATCAAAATATATGAGTATGACCCTTTGGGCAAGAGAGGTATTGTTTAACAATGAGAAACAAACATATTGCTCTTTGGTCCTAGCCCCTGAACCCTTGTAATCTCCTCAGTGACAGAGGAACAAAGAGCATGTTTCCCTAATATTTGGCCTTTGACCATAGTTACTAACACAAAGCTCCTAAATCCTTTGGGATTTCCTGGGTCGTAAGAGTACTCTTTGCTTTCAGGAGGGGATTCCAGGTAGGCTGCTGGGTGGGGGCTGATCATCAGAAAGACCACACCATTAGAACTTTCATTCCCAAGCCTATCTTACAGAGGAGAGGGAGCAAAGTTGAGTTCAATATGATCACAACTACATTATGAAATCTTCGTTTAAGCCCTCAAATTATAGGGTCTGGAGATCTTGCTGGCTGGTGAACCCATAGGATATTGGTACACTCCAATTTCACAGAGACAGAACTCCTTCCAGAAGCCTAGGAGGTGGCAGAGTGACTATAGTGCTAGACATAGAAGCATGAGGTCTTGAGTTTATCACATGCCAGAGTAATGCTCCAATTTTTCTCTCTCCTACCATAACTTTTTTTTTTTTTAACTGAAGAGCTAAGGAAATAATACTGATTTTCATGTCTGAGGCTGAGGTCCCAGGTTCAATCATCATCACCACCATAAGCCAGAGCTAAGCAGTGATCTAGTTAAATAAATATTTCTTCCAGACATATAGGTAGCCTTTTAGGTAACTCTTCCATCTATTCATTTATAATATCCTTTATAATAAGCTAGTATTTCCAAGTTCTATGAGCTACTCTAATTACTCTAATTACTCTATATGTGCTAACTCCAGGTAGTTAGTATCAGAACTGAACTGTAGAACATCCAATTGGTGTCCAGAGTTAAAAAAAAAAAAAAAAAAAAACTGATTAATGTGAGAAGACCTTTACACATCTGCTGTCAGAAATACTGAGAAGTGAGAGAGAATAGTGATTATCGGGTTGGATGTGGAGAGAGAAGAGACCAGGAACTCGTGGCGGAGTGGAAACGCAAATCTTTATTCATGCGGACGCCCCAGAATTGGGTGTGAGCACATGGGAGAATTCCAGAAATGGCAAGTTGGGATGGGACTGGCTAGGAAAGGGGGTGAAGAGAAACAAAAGGCATGTTGGGAAGGTAGAAGCGTCCTTAGCAACTGTTGCAATGGTTTTAACTGAATTAGCAACACCCTGAGGGGATAATGTGGTGGTGGGGATCTTTCAGGCAAAACAGTGATTATCTAAGCAGAGCAAGGGGGCTGGCTTTAAGGCCCAACAAGTGATGGTTTCTCCTTAAGCTAATGTCATAAAAGTAGAGGAGAAATGAGTTTTTCCTCTTAGAAGTACTCATTACCACTGATAAGGAAAAAAGATGGAGGAAAGATGCCAAACCAAGAGGCTCAGAGCAGCCTCCTGAAGCTGGGGAAGGCAGGAAAAATACTCCCCTGGAGTTTCCACAAGGGAAGGCAGCCCTGCCAGCATCTTTAAATTGAGCTCCCAGAGATTCATGTTAGACTTCTGCCTAGCAAAACAGTAGGATCATAAACATACTGTTCTAAGTCACAAAGCTTGTGATGACTTGTTATAGCAACAATGGAAAACTCATAAAGCAGCAAGGGAGCAGCAGCCATCTCTGCAGTTCATTCTGTAAGTATTCAGACAGGTCAACAAGCTGGGAATCTGCATACAGCTTATATGAACTCTGGATACTATTTCTGCCACCTTTATGTAAATCTAAAAGTCTCTCTCTCTTTTAATTAATGGGAACAACATTGCGCTTTATCAGAATCTCCTAATTGACAGCTTTGCAGGACAGATTTCAGGATACAGAAAGTGGTCATGCTATTATAAAACAGGACTGAGGAATATCTCAGGTAGACTGCAGACCAACCTCCAGAACTGTTACTCACTACTTCTATTTTTAATATTCTGTTTATTTGTTTGTTTGTTTTAATGAGAGAGAAGACCAGAACACAGCTCAGTTCTGGCTTATAGTGCTGGAGATTAAACCTGTGACTTGAGAACTTCAGGCATAAAAGTATTTTATATTATTACTACCCTACCTCCCTAGCCCACTCACTACTTCTAAATTTCCTGGTTCCAGAGCACTTACCTATAGATAGTGATATGAGGAGACAGAGGACGGTTTGAGCTAGTGTTCTTATTCCAGAATCTCTCCATCTCTTCTTTGGCTGTGGTTCCCATAGGAACAGCACTAGAATGAAAACAAAGTACAAATTATTAAAAGTAAGCTTAGTAAAATGTGTGTAAAACTGAGGCCTCACATATGCACAATTCCAACATTCCCAGACCACTCTTTTATTCAGATAGAGACATAAATTTAGGGAGAGAGGGAGGGAAAGGGAAAGGGGGAGAGGGAAAGGGGAAAAGGGGAGAATGGAAGGGGGGAGAGGGGAGGAAAATAGGGGAGGAAGAGAGGGGGACAAGGAACCACAGCACAGAATTATGATTCTGGAACTCAAACCTGGGCCTCACACATGGCAATGCTAGTGCTCTACCTAGTAAACTATCTCTCAGGCCCTTAGATTTTTATGTGATACAAAGTTGTTAAAGGCACTAGGAGCCAACTCACCCAATAGTGCGTACTGTGCTATGTGAGAGGACCCAAGTCTAAGTTTCCTACACCACAGAAGAGTACCATGCACAAGGAATCAGAGGTGAGAAGTCCTAGCAGCAAAAAGTAAATAAACACATGAATTTTGATATGTTAGCAGGCTAGTAGATAGTTCACCTGGTAGAGCATGTGCCTTACTATGTGCAAGGCCCTAGATTTGAGCCCTGGCACCACAACACAGACAGAAGCTCCAAAGAAGGGAGCAGTGCTGCATTCTTCTCTCTCTTAGCCTCCCTCCCTCCCTCCCTGAAACAAAAAGTGAGAAATTCAGCTTGCAGCAGTAGAGTCATGCCCCAGTACCAAAAATAAATAAATAAATTTGGTAAGTGAAAGAACCCATTTATTTGGAAAACACGTTCATCCATTCACCTTACACCAGGTTGACTGAATTATAAACTCAATAACCCAGTGAGGTCTCATCAGAGGCTAACTCTTCTAATTCCCTCTCCCAGCACATAAGCTTGCTGATAGAAGCACAACTTCTTTCTTTCTTACTAGATGAGAAAACTAATGACCACAATCACTAAATTGTTACCTGTCTCACAAGTGTCTGCTACCCATACTCACCCCTGAAACTGAAGGCAACAACTTGTTGCTTTTCCCTGAAAGGAAAAAAAGTGAAGAAGAAATCATCTCCACAGACATAGAAACTTACTTTCTGATGACGAGCTGAGGGCTTAGGTGGGCACGGAGGTACTGGCGGCCAGCATGTCTGCAACATAGGATAATCATCAGCTAACATTCAGTGGTCAAAGTCAGTCTGTCCACATTTCTATTTTGTTTTTAAAGATTTATTTATTTACGGATGGTGTTGGGAGACAGGGACACAGAGAGAACTACAGCATCACTCTGGCACATTCAATGTCTGGGATCAAACACAGGACCTCATACTTTATTAGAGTCCGACTTTTTATTTCCACTGCACCATCTCCTGGACCACAACCTATTTTTGTGCTCTATTAGACTTAGGGATAGAGGCATAAACTGAAATTAGGATAAAGGAATGACAGTAGCACTGTCCTTGAAACTTCTTTTTCTTTTTTGATAGACAGAAATTAAAAAGGAGGGGGGAAGACACCTACAGCACTGCTTCACCTCCTGAGAAGCTTTCCTCCTACAGGTGGGGACCAGAGACTTGAACGAGGGTCTTGTACATTATATCACTCAACTGGGTGTGCCAAACATCACATGTGCCAAAGTGATGCTCTGGCTCTCTCTTCTCTCAATAAAAGCATAGATCTTAAAAAAGAAAAAAGTAGGGGTTGGGGATATAGCATAATGCTTATGAAAAAAGACTTTCATGTCTGAGGCCTTGAAGTCTCTGGTTCAATCCCCCACACCACCATAAGCCAGAGCTGAGACATGTTCTAGAAATAAATAAATAAATAAATAAATAAATAAATAAATGCCTGTGATCCGGGAGGTGGAACAGTGGATAAAGCACTGGACTCTCAAGCATGAGGTTCTGAGTTCAATCCCCAGCAGCACATCTACCAGAGTAATGTCTGGTTCTTTTACTCTCTCCTGCAATCTTTCAAATAAATAAATAAATGCCCAGGAAGTATCAGAGTGGATGGAGTATTGGCCTCTTCAAGATGAGGTCTGGAGTTCAATCCTTGGTAGCACATACACTAGTCAGAGTGATGCTCTGGTTCCCTGTCTCCTAAATAAGTAAATAAATAAAAATAAAAATATTTATTAATGAGAAAATGAGAGACGGAGGGAGAACCAAACTATCACTCTAGTATATGCTTTGGTGGGGACTGAACTCAGGACCTCATGCCTGAGAGTTTAATATTTTATCTACTGTATTGCAAAAAAATAACCTTGCATAAGTAAGGTCTTAAGGAGGATTACGGTTGAAAGACTGATATGAAATTTTTTTCAAACACAGAATAAGTAACTGGCACCACCAAGTACAGAGATGAGCTACAGCAAACACCTGCTAAAGTGGCTAAAAAAAAAAGAAAGAAAAGAAAGAGAGAAAGAAAAAAAGAAAGAAAGAAAATAGGCTTGTGGAGGGAGGGACCTGAATATTAATACCTGGTATTTTAAGGACTATCATGGTGTTCTAGACACTCCAGATGAATTTCAGGCCATCATTAGTCCTCTAATAGATACTGAAAACACGGCCCTTAAAAAATTTCTTTACCACCTCTATTAAAGACACTGAAAAATGATGTGTTTTCTACTAAACAATGGCTACCCACCTGTTGTGATGCCAAGGCCTCAAACAAGATTTCACTGCTCCTGGATTGACTCTCCCCCCACCCATTCTTTTTATTTCAGATATACAGAGACAGAGAGAGTGTGTGTGACAACATATACCACTCCAACACCCACCATACTTAAAAAGAAAAAATTAATATGAGAAAGAAGGCTCAAGAGACAGAGAAAGAAAGAGAGAAAGAAAGAAAGAAAGAATACCAGAGCATCACTCTGGCACATGAAATGTCAAGGATCAAACTTAGGATCTCATGCTTTTAAGTCCAATGCTCTCACCACCACCCCATCTACTGACATTGTGCCACCATACTTGGTGGTTCTCCCTGTGGTATGGAGCCCCCAGATGGTGAAGTGGTTTGAACCCAGCGCATCCAACATGGTAAGGTACAGACTCTATGGGGTGAGCAATCTCTCAGCTCCAGGTTTACTTTTATTTATTTATTTATTTATTTATTTATTTTTATTTCATGAGAAATAATATAGTATTCCCACTATAACCCTCTATGCACTAGCTTCTCAATATAGCTTACCTTCAGGAAAAAGCATTTAGGGAATTTATCAGATGGGATTAAAATTTAAAATACATTCATAGGGAGATAAGAAAATGTATACATGTGACAACACTCTTGTAAATCATCATTTCCGCCAGTGAAGTGATTAAAAAAGAATTAACAGTAGGGGACTGTGTGGTGGCACACCCAACTGAGCACACAATGCACATGATCCGTGAAGCAGTTCTGCAAGTATCTTTCCCACTCCCTCTCTATCTCCCCCTTCACTCTTGATTTCTCTGTTTCTATCCAATGAGTAAGTAAATACCAAATTGATATGCAGTCTGCAAAATATATTGCTTAGCCACTATGTGCAAGGTACTGCGAGAATTTATAATCTCATGAAGAGGCAAGGATGGTGTCAAGCTTGCAATGTCCTTAACACCTCTTTATATGTACAAACATCTCAAGACCCCTATGTATTATTATTATAGAAGGAACAAAAGAATGGAAACACGGATGGATGGACACACACACACACACACACACACACTCGCAGACACTTGAAGGCAAGAGGTGAATATGGACATTGTATATCCAAGGGTCCCAGAAAGAAGTGGGAACAAATCTTCCAAGTCAATGGAAGCAATTGTGACTCTGAAGTGGCAGGGCACACATTCCTCACATCAGACCAGTTCAATCACCCAGCCACCCAGCGAGAGTTTGCAGATGTGGGTTGGAATCTAAGGCGCTTTCTCTGTCTATTGCTATTGTTTCCCAGACAAATACCAGTTAAACTTCCCACAAAGCCCTAACAGAAGCTAAATATACAAACTTCATAACCATGCCTGAAATCTGACAAAAGAAATTCTGGAAAGATTTCTTTTTTCCTACCCAGGAAAAGTGTTCTCTATGTTATAGCCAGACGTCTATCCTAAGTTATTTTATTACTGACTAGCAAGATAGAATTTATAATTTTTTAAAAAAATTTTTATCTTTATTTTACTTATTGGATAGAGATAGCCAGAAATCTAGAGAGAAAGGGGTGATAGTGAGGGAGAGACAGACACCTGCAACATTGTTTCACCACTCACAAAGCTTTACTCCTGCAGGTGGGGGACCGGGGACTCAAACCCAGGTCCTTGCACATTGTCACGTGTGCTCAACCAGGTGCGCCACCACCTGGTCCCCTAGAATTTATAATTTCTAAAACTGTGCTGCCCCCTTCTAAATGTACTGTATTATGACATGCATCTACTTCCCTTAACAGGTATAATCACTACTCAAAAATTTTTTAGGGCAGAGGAGATAGCATAAGGGTTATACAAGAAGACTCTCATGCCTCAGGCACCAAAGTCCCAGGTTCAACCTTCCATAAGCCAGAGCTGAGCACTGTTCTGTATCTTTCTTTGCATCTTTCTCTCTGTATTTCTCATTAAAATAAGACAAATAATATTTTAAATATATTTTAAAATGTGATTTAAATAACCAGAGCACCACTTAGCTCTGGCTACTGCCAGGGATCAAACTTGGAAACTCTAGCGTGCAAGGACTGTGGGCTACCACTGTACTATCTCCCTGACCCTCAAATATTTAATTTATTTTCTTTTTTAAAAAATATTTATTTATTCCCTTTTTTGTTGTTGTTGCCCTTTTTTTATTGTTGTAGTTATTAGTTGTTATTGATGTTGTTGTTGGATAGAGAAAAATGGAGAGAGATGGGGAAGAGAAAGATAGACACCTGCAGACCTGCTTCACTGCCTGTGAAGCAACTCCCCTGCAGGTGGGGAGCTTGGGGCTGGAACCGGGATCCTTACACCTGTCCTTGCGACTTGCACCATGTGAGCTTAACCTGCTGCGCTACCACCCGACTCCCTAATTTAATTAAGAGATAGAAAGGCAAAGAGAGGGAAAGAAACCACAGCATTGAATCTTTCTTCAATGTGGCTTAAACCTGGGTCACCAAATCATTGTTTAGACCCTTCTCTGGATTGAGGCAGAAAGGCAGAATAGAAATGTAGAACACACAGTGGACAAAATCAAAGAGCCAGATTGAAGCTCTAGATCTGCTTAGGTCATGTGACTTTAAAATGAGGTTGATAATTCCTTTATTTATTTATTTATTTATTTAATTTATTCCCTTTGTTGCCCTTGTTGTTTTATTGTTGTAGTTATTATTGTTGTTGTCATTGTTGGATAGGACAGAGAGAAATGGAGAGAGGAGGGGAAGACAGAGAGGAGAGAAAGACACCTGCAGACCTGCTTCACCTCCTGTGAAGCGACTCCCCTGCAGGTGGGGAGCCGGGGCTTGAACCGGGATCCTTAGCCGGTCCTTGTGCTTTGCGCCACCTGCGCTTAACCCGCTGTGCTACAGCCCAACTCCCGATAATTCCTTTCTATTGGCTGGCAGGAAGCAATGAGAAAATGTACTAGGAAGTACTCCTTCAACTGTAATATTCCACATATACTTAGGGCATTGTTAGTTTCTCATCACCCCCAGGTCTTTAGGATGTACATCACATTCCCTCAGAGGTGATAAAAATATTCATCTGATGAAAATGAATTTGGCTTTTGGGGGGAAAAGTTATACTCAAAGACAATTCTGCACGATCAAACTGAGTAAAACCATTTTTGGTCCAAGATAGGATGTGACTGCCATGTGAAGAGTTTCTTTTACATGACCTCTAAACTTGAACTGACGGATATCCCCAAAAGTTTCATAACATCTAAAATAGATGTATAGGTCTGACAAAATAGCTCACTTGGATAGAGCACTGCTTTGCCATGTGTGTGATCCAGGTTGAAGCCCAGGCCCCACTGCACTGTTTTGATGTTGTGGTCTCTTTCACTCTCTCTGCTTCTCTACCTCTCTGTCTCTATCTAAAAAAAAAAAAAAAGGGTTGGGGGAAGTGGCAAACTATTTTTATAAATAAATGTAATAGCCATAAAGAACATTAATTTGCATACCAGCATTCTGATCAATGGTAGCTACCACCCAAGTCCCAAGACACAACACAAAGTACCCTTGATTTTTCTTTTCTTTTTTTTTTAAATATTTTTATTTATTTTCCCTTTTGTTGCCCTTGTTGTTTTTAGTTATTATTGTTGTTATTGATATTGGCTTTGATAGGACAGAGAGAAATGGAGAGAGGAGGGGAAGACAGAGAGGGGAAGAGAAAGACACCTACAGACCTGTTTCACCTCTTGTGAAGTGAAACCCCTGTAGGTGGGGAGCCAGGGACTTCAACCAGGATCCTTACTCCAGTCTTTGTGCTTTGCACCACGTGCACTTAACCCGCTGCACTACAGCCCGATTCCCTGATTTCTCTTTTCTTCATCTCCTCAATCCCATGCAAGGCAACACCCAATACAACTTAGAAAACTTCAGTCTACACCCTGAATTTCTCTCTTTTTAAAATTTATTATCTTTACTTATTGGATAGAGACAGTCAGAAATCAAGAGGGGAGGGGAAGATAGAGAGGAAGAGAAACAGAGAGATACCTGCAACACTGCTACATCACTCACAAAGCTTTCCCCCCTGCAGATGGGGGCTGGGGGCTCAAACCTGGGTTCTTGTGCATTGTAATATGTGTGCTCAGCCAGGTGCACCACCATCCAGCCCCCACCCTGTATTTCTCATTAGGACTATAACAGGTGCTCCTAAGCTGATCTATCACCAATCTCTTCCCTATTATCAGAGCTGAAAAATAAAGTTGACTTTTGTAGGTGTGGTTTCAGGGCCTCTCACATGAGATTCTACTGCTCCCAGACCAACTTTTTTTCACTTCTTTTAGTTTAGTTAGAGGGAAAGACCACACACCAATGTTCTACCATCTGCGGGAACTCAATCCCACAGTTACACCCTGGGTAAGGTGCATGCTCTACCAGGTGAGCTAATTCCTAGCCCAGTTTCTTTGTGGTAACTCTTAACATTTAGTCAACAGTCCCCAAAGCTAATATCATCAGCTTCATATCATAGCCAAATGGATGTCTTCTCTTTCTCTCTCTTACTCTCTTTCTCTCTCCTGCTCTCCCTCTCTTTTTCCCAGAGCACTGCTCAGCTCTGATTTATGGTGGTACCAGGGACTGAACCTAAGACTTTCGAGTCTCAGGCAAGATCTTTTTGCAGAACCATAATGCTATCTCTCCAGCTCAAATGAGTCCCTTTCCAATAAGGCTCAAGCCAATTCTCCCCTCCAAATTCCCTTTGGTTTCGGCCTTTGAATGTAACATTCATACACCGAATGGTACATTTGTCCACCGAGAGCACACCCACCACTCAGAGTCTACATCTCTTGTTCATACAGTCCCTCATAAACCAACACTCACCCTTCAAAACCCAACAACCCTTTGATGATAACTGTCATATCAGCAGCCTTTCCTACTGTGCCTTCCATGCTTCCATCAACTCACCATATTATCTCTATATTGCCATTTACTATGTTGCTTAATCATTAATCTATTTATGTATCTCCCCTGCTAGACTTTGAACTCAAGGGCAGGACTGGCAAACACTGCATCTAGACCACCTGTAATAGTGTCTAACACATGGAAGCTCAAAAAAAAAAAAAAAGTTGGTGAATGAGTATGCTTAATTTTAAAAAGCCGTCTCACAAATTTTAGAGTTAAACCTTATTTTTTTAGAGATCTTTTTCCTGTAGCATTTAATCTTCTGAGCACTGTCCAGAAAGGACTCTTGGTAATCAAGTTTAAGTAGCATGAACATTATTCAATAGAAACATTGCTGTTAGGGGGGCCAGGTGGTGGCACACCTAGTTAAGTGCTCACAGGTTCAAGCCCCTGCTCCCCACCTGCAGGGGGAAAGCTCCACAAGTGGTGAAGCAGGGCTGCAGGTGTCTCTCTCCCTCTCTATCTCCCCCTTCCCTCTCAATTTCTTTCTGTCTCTATCCAATAATAAATAAAGGAAGAAAGAAAAAACACATGGCTGTTTTTAGCTTATTTCTCTTTTTTGGCTCTGGCAAGTCATTACTTGAGTAAGTACCAGTATTTGCTTGGTTAGTCATCTCTGGCTAGTCCTTGAACTATTTAGGGAGTTTACAAAATCTAGAGCATTAAAATAAATAATTTAGAGCACTATTCAAAGGTCATGACTTACATACAGTATTCTGTTAACAGTTTTTAGTTAAGAATAGTTTTCTGGGGCCGGGTGGTGGTGCACCTGGTTAAGCACACATTACAGTATGCACAGACCCAGGTTCGAGGTCCCAGTCCCCACCTGCAAGGGGAAAGCTACACAAGTGATGAAGCAGAGCTGCAGGTGTCTCTCTCTCTCTCTCTCTCTCTCCATCACCCCCTTCCCTCTCCATTTCTGGCTGTCTCTATCTAATAAATAAAATTTAAAAAAAAAAAAAGAATAGTTTCTTTAAAAATGTATAATTGAGCTGGGGCTAGGGAACAGGATAAAGACCATAAAAATGACTTTTTAAAAAAATTTTTTTATATTTATTTTATTTATTCCCTTTTGTTGCCCTTGTTGTAGTTATTATTGTTGTTGTTGTTGTTGGATAGGACAGAGAGAAATGGAGAGAGGAGGGGAAGACAGAGAGGAGGAGAGAAAGATAGACACCTGCTTCACCGCCTGTGAAGCGACTCCCCTGCAGGTGGGGAGCCGGGGTTCGAACCAGGATCCTTATGCCGGTCCTTGTGCTTTGTGCCACCTGCGCTTAACCCACTGCGCTACAGCCCGACTCCCAAAAATGACTTTTATGCCTGAGGCTCTGAGGTCCTAGGTTCAATCCCCAGGATCAAAATGAGCCAAAACTGGGCAGTACATTGGTCGTTTTCTCTGTATCTCTCATTAAAATAAATTTTTTAAAGTTTTTTTTAATGTTTACTTAGGGTGTAAGAAGTGGTGCAGTGGCTAGTTTGAAGATTGGAAGCCTGAGCATCCCATGTGCCAGACGGACAATCTGATGGTCTCTCTCATCAATAAATGAATAAAATCTTGAAAATAAAAATATGGGGGGTGGGCAGTAGCGCAGCAGGTTAAACTCACATGGCACAAAGCGGAGGGACGGGCACAAGGATCCAGGTTCGAGCCCCTAGCTACCCACCTGCAGGGCGGTAGCTTCACAAACAGTGAAGCATGTCTGCAGGTGCCTGTCTTTCTCTCTCTCGCTTTGTCTTCCCCTCCGCTCTCAGTTTCTCTCTGTCCTAGCTAGCAACAACGACAGCAATAACAACAACGACAACAACAATGATAAACAACAAGGGCAACAAAAGGGAAAAAAATGGCCTCCAGGAGCAGTGGATTTGTAGTGCAGGCACCAAGCCCCAGCAATAACCCTTGAGGCAAAAATAAATAAATAAAATAAAAAGATGTTTATCCAATGTTCCTCTTCTGTGTCTCCAATGTTAGTACTTTAATTCACAGATATAGCATCAATGCCCTTAAACTGTTGAAATAAATGGAAAAGTACGACCAGAACTAGAAGTTAGTTCCTAGAATTTCTTAGAAGGAATTCACCTCTGAGGTTAAATTAGTACATTAAAAAAGATTTCAGGGGCTGATAAATAGCTCACAAGGCAGAGCACACACCTTGCCATGTTCAAAGACACAAGTTTGAACCCCCAGCATCAGGAAGATCTCTGTAAACATTGGGGTGGTGCAAAAAAGTGTCTTTTTTATATTTTCTTTTTTATATATTTATTTATTTTCCCTTTTGTTGTCCTTGTTGTTTTTCATTGTTGTTGTTGTTATTATTGATGTTGTCATTGGATAGGACAGAGAGAAATGGAGAGAGGAGGGGAAGACAGAGACGGGGAGAGATAGACACCTGCAGAACTGCTTCACCGCTTGTGAAGCGACTCCCCTGTAGGTGGGGACCTGGATGCTTACACTGGTCCTTGAGCTTGGCTAAGTGCGCTTAAGCCGCTGCGCTACCGTCCGACTCCCCCCCTTTTAAAAAAATATTTATTTATTCATTCCCTTTTGTTGCCCTTGTTTACTTTTATTGTTGAGTTACTATTGTTGTCGTTATTGTTAGATAAGACAGAAATGGAGAGAGACGGAGAAGACAGAGAGAGGGAGAGAAAGAGAGACACCTGCAGACCTGTTTCACCGCTTGTGAAGCGACGCCCCTGCAGGTGGGGAGCCGGGGGCTCGAACTGGGATCCTTATGCTGGTCCTTGTGCTTTGCACCACCTGCGCTTAACCCGCTGGTACCGCCCGACTCCCTAAAGCGTCTCTCTTCTATCTCTCCCTCTTTGTTTCTATCTAAAATGAAAAAGCAGAATAGTAAGGAGGAGGAGGAGAAGTCTGCAGAAGCAGTGGAATCAAGGACCTGAGTTGGGGTAGTGGTGTTTCCAAATTCCTCTAGTAAAATAGAATTAGATCTGAAACTTCAATCAGAAGGGGGGGGAGTTCCTTAACTACTTATTTCTCCTCAAAAAAACCCAAAAAAAAACCAAAACAAAACAAAAAAAAAACCTTGTGAGAACTAAAGGGAGAGATGAGCACTTTGGACTACCACAAGAAAAAAATAAATCATTTTCTTGGTATCAAGTCCTAGTAGTAATGGTCCTACCCAACCCCAACTTACAATGTGTGGACCAATTTAAAGAGTATCATGATCCTCAGTTTCTGAATGCTAATACTCAGGCAGCTAAGAACCAATACGACCACTTTTCAATGTCGATTTTACCCAAAGCCCCTGACATCTAACAAAATGTATCAAATACTTCGGAAACACTCAATTATGGTCAAAACATCTAGAGTAAAGGAGACAAGGCAGGCCCTGGCACACCTGGGGAGGAAGGGGGGAGATGTCCATCTGGAGTTGAAAGGCAAAGAAAAGATGGAGATGAATACAGCCCATTCCTGGGTGGGGTGATATAGCAAAGAGACTCAAGCCCGAGGCTTCAAGGTGTTGGGTTCAATCTCCTGGACTGAGAAATGCTCTGGTAATAAATACATACATACATACATACAAGCCATTCCTGATCCCAACTCCAAACAGAATCACGCTACCATAGTAGAAAACTAAAGTATATTTTTATACGGAGAGACTAAATGGAAAGGAAAACGAGAAGCTATGGGGGGGGTCCCGAGGGCAGAAATCGCAACAGCATGAAAGCTAACTTTCCATAACAAATCGTTTTCAAAAATAGAGCTGGCAGGAAGCTGCTGAGATTATGACCGGCACAGGTGAAAGTCACAAACAGAAAGGTTCTCAGTAGAGAAAAAAAAAAAAAAATGTCTAGACAAGTGGACAGTACGAAATGAGAGAGAATCGAGGATATTTCCCTGGACGGAGTTTCCCTGGGAGCACGACCCACGCACTGCAAACCATTTAAATCATCTTAGAACCGAGTTCACTGGGCTGCTCGGGGCCAGCGCAGCGACCTCTGCCGGCGCTCCCGCGACCCGCAGCCCCCCGCAGCCTCAGCCGCCGGGGCCCGTGAGAACTCGGGGCCTCTGGTCGCAGCAGCTAGTCTGCGGGGCCAGAAGCAAAGGCAAAGTCCAGCAAAGGGTTCTCTCCTTGCAGCCCAACCCCTAAAAAGGGCCTCATCGTCGCAGGGCCTATATATATCCCGTTGACCTCTGGAGGGAGGACTATTTATTTTTCCGGAGCTTGGCTCCGGGCGCAGCCCAGACATACATCTGGGGAAGAGGAAACAGAAGTGGGCGACGGGGACGGGACGGCGTGAGGATGGGGGTGGGGGGGGCAGACCCCAGCCCCTGTGTAGCGGCCGGGGAGAAATGGCCTCCGTGCCCACAGGGTCCGGGCTCAGGGTACCAGCGAGACGTGCGAGGTAGCTCAAAGCCCCCGACAGCCGCGGACACCAACTCCCAGCCCCGCGCTAAAGTCACCTCAAAAAAAGCGCAGCCATCTTGGGTTCCCGCCTGGACGGAAGTGACGGAACGCCCCGCCCACTCCACTGGGCGAGGGGGCCGGGTCTGTCGGTCACGTGACGGTATGGGTACTTTAAAAAGGCCACGGCTCCGCGGTGCAGACTCAGATGCAGGTGTTTTTCTCAGGTGTGTACGACTCGGCCTAGCTGCGGGCAGGGCCTGCAAACTTTATTTAGCTGGCGGTTCTTATAGCTACCTCTGAGTTTCCTAAGCATGCACAAGTGTGCCTGTAGTGTCAGCTAAACCACCTAGATTTTCTCCCATTCTCAAGTGACACGCTCCAAAATTAGCTTGATACCTACAGCTGGTACCTGGGTTCGGTGTCACTCTCATCCCTCCAGCATGCTAAGCATTGGGTGTTTGATCGGCTGAACCCCGCCCCTCCCCCCCACCGGACCAACCCCCCCCCCCCCCCCATCACTACCCTAGGCAAACAGTACTCTGGACTCCCACCTGTTCTCAGCACGGAGATAAAACAGTTGTAGCCCTGGGTTGGAGACCAGGGTGAGGTGGGGTGAGGGCAGCACATAGACCTCCCTCGGTTTCCCTGTCCGACCATCCTCTGGCCTGCTCGCCACTCCACCCCCTAGCCTGAGTTGCTCCAGGAACTGGACGCCCACCAGCCAAAGACAAGTTTCCATTGTTGCTTGTCTCAGGCTATGTGGGTGACACCCACAGTCCAAAGAACCTGGGGTGAGGTGGGGGAACTCCTTTTCATTCATATACATACATACATGTATATATATACAAGTATATAACAGTTTTGAAGAATCCAAGCACAATGATAAATTGCACAGTACCTGTGACTGCAGGGGAAAAAAGAGCACAAGACTACAAAACCTGAGTCTTTTGGGAGGGGGAGGGATGAAGGACAAGGAGACAGCTCAGAGCAACCCTACTCTATAATGTATTCAAGTGCATTAGCATTCAAATCTTATTTATATTTAGCACCCCTGCACTTTTATTTTTGGGATTTAAATAGCACAGATTTGCTTATTTCTGCATCAAATGAAAATGCTATTTTGCATTTCTATAATGCCTGACAAAGAAAGCACTTTGGGATTGGAAGGGACCTCAAATACTCTCCAACCCAATCTTCTATGCACTGAAGAAGCCTTTGCTCCATCTCTGAATCTTGATCTTCAAGACCAAACTGTAGTTCATTTACAGTTTGGTAGCACAAACAAGTAACCTTCCATAAGCAGTTTAATCCTTAGGAGTTAAATGAAAGTATGGATTTCTGCTATTGAACTTCCAGTCTTTGATCCTACTTTGACCTTCTGGAATTTTATACAAGTCAACAAATAACTCTTTGACTTAGCTCTTTAATTTCACTTAGGGTCAGTGGGGGGTGATTAGCAACAGATTTTCAACAATAGTGCAACAGATTTTCAACAATAGTGCAACAAATTTTCATGACTGAGGCATCCATCAGAGGTCTCAGGTTCAATCACTGTCATCACCATAAGCCAGACCTGAGCAGTGCTCTAATGAAATGTAGAAAAAAATGGGAGGTAATGGTGCACCCAGTGGTGCACATATTACCATGTGCAAGGACCCAAGTTCAAACCCCTGCTACCCTAACCTGCAGGGGGAGCACCTCATGAGTAGTGAAGCAGGTCTGCAGGTGTCTCTCCCTCCCTCTGTCACCCCCTCCCCTCTCAGTTTGTCTCTATCCTATCAAATAAAAAAGAAAGAAAGAAACTAAGAGAGAGAGAGAAAGAAAGAAAGAGGGAAGAAAGGAAGGAAGGAAGGAAAGAGAAAAAGAAAGAAAGAAAGAAAGAAAGAAAGAAAGAAAGAAAGAAAGAAAGGAGAGGAAAATGGCCACTAGGATCGGTACATTCGTAGTGCTGGCACCAAACCCCTGGATAACTCTCATGTAAAAAAGAAAATAAAAAGAATAGCCCAGTAGTAGCACACAGGACACTCAAATATGAAGTCCAGTGTTTGACCCCTCGCATTGCTTGTGTCAGAAAAATGCTCTGGTTCTCTCTCTCTCTCTCTCTCTCTCCTTCTTCGCTCTTTCTCTCCCTCTCTCCTCCCTCTCCTTCTCTTTCCCTCAAATAAATAAAATTTAAAAAGAAGAATTTAATTTAACATATATGTTAACTTTTTGTCAAGAGTCTGTGAATACACTTTCAAACACAAATTGGTATGTGGTGCTCAAGAAGCTTACAACCTTAACAGGATCAGTAAAAAAAAGTAAAACACCACAAAGAAAGGGTTGGACCATGGTGCATCTGCTACCCACCTGCAGGGGGGGAGGGAGATTCATGAACAGCAGGTGTCTCTCTATCTCCCCTTCATTCTCAATTTCTCTCTGTCTCTATCCAAAATAAATTAGTATTTTTAAAAAGAAGAGAAAGTACCAACCCCATGAAAAGGGTAGAAGGGAAAAGGATGGGCAGATAAAAGGAGAAAAGGACTACTCACAGCTGGAGAGAAAGGGCTAGGGAAGTTAGTTGACTACAATAGTGTCTAAACATCTTTTTAAGATTTTTTTTTTTTTTTTTTTTTTACCAGAGCACCTTCCAGCCCTGGCTTATTGTGGTGCAGGAAATTAAACCTGGGACTTGGGAGCCTCAGGTATGAGAGGCTTTTTGCATAACCAATATACTATGTCCCCCAACTTGAAAGTTTATTTTATTCAGGGAGGGGAGGTAGGAGACAAGCCAGAGCACCACTCCGGTACGTTAGTGCTAGGAATCAAACCAGGTATAAGAGTCCAGTTTCAGTGTTCTATAAATTGAGCTCTTTCCCCAGTCACTAAACTTCCTGTGGTGAAAACAGCTCAGCCTGCAGAGTTTATGAGCAAGCAAGCCCTATGGTTAGAACTCCACAACCCACGTTGAGAACATATGTTGCCATGGGCAAGAACCTCAATTCCCCTGCAGGGAGGAAACTTCACAAGTGCTGCAGGTGTCTTTCTACTTCTTCTTCCCCTGCAATTTCTTTCTGTCCTAACAAAATAAACAAATAAATAAATATAATGCCAATCATGGAGCCCTACAAGATATAGTCTAAGGAACTTCCAGAAGGTCCCAGTAGCTTAAACCTTTGTAGGTGAGCCTGCATGCAAGTCCCAAGCTCTACCAAGTGAGCTATTCCTTCCTCGGCCATGAAATATCTGTGTGTGCCTAGTCTCTGTTGCATAATTGCTCAGTCTTTTTGATGTCTACCCTTTTGGACTCCCGGACCTTTGTCCATCAGGTCACCTTGACTCCAGCAAGCAACACAGTGGAGTACAGTTGATCCTTGAGGCCTTTACTCTCTGAACTCCACCCCCCCATATAGACTCTGTACTTGACTTCACACTGCACTTGACTCAAACACTTGACTGACACTGAGCTGGCACCCCATCACAGTGGTGTTGGATTCTCCTTGATTGAGATAGGCTATATGGGGTGGAATGGGGGTGGAAACATATAATGGCTATACAAAAAGACCCCTATGACTGAGGCTCTGAGGTCCCAGGTTCAAGCCACAGCAACACCATAAGACGACCTGAGCAGTGCTCTGGTTTTAAAAAAAAACACAATCAATACAATACAGAGGAGGAGGAGAGGAAGAGGAAGAAATAGATTGAAATGGGCTTAACCTGCACCTTGAGGAGGGCATTAGGGGCTCTCTGGCAAGGAGAGAAAGTTTAGGAGTGTCTTCTCTTGGTGTTCACCATGGAGAAAAACTCCCCCCTGCCCCATCTACCCTAGAGGCAGAGTGAGAATGAAAGTACCAAAGCCTCCTTCGTGAGCCAGGTGGGTGGTAGCACAGTGGGTTAACTGCAGGCGGTAGAAAGCGCAAAGATGGCTTAAGGCTCCTGGTTTGAGCCCCCCGGCTCCCCACCTGCAGGGGAGTCACTTCACAAAGTGATGAAGCAGCTCTCCAGGTGTCTATCTTCTCTCACCCTCTCTCTCTTCCCCTCCTCTCTCCATTTCTCTCTATCCTATCTAACAACAACGACATTAATAACTACAACAACAAAAACCAACAAGGGCAACAAAAGGGAAAATAAATAAATAAAATATTAATTTTTTTTAAGTTTCCTGCATTGTGGTGGGGGCTCAAACATGTATATGGCAAAGCAGTGCACTATCTAAGTGAGTTGTTTTGCTAGCTCAAGAAATGCTTTTACCTAGTAAGAACTTCCCAGGAGGCAGGAAAATGTTGGGGGGGACCCCAAAGGACCTGAAGTTGCTGGATACCTCAGGTGTCTGGAATGCAGTCCACACCAGTGGGAATCTCAAAGGACCCCTACCTGTCTCTAGCTCTGAGGAATCAGGGGGAGCCCTTTCCATGATCTGGGAGTTCATGGTCTCCCCTGCCCGTTGGATCCTTAAAGAAGTGCACCCATGTCCCTTTTTCTGTCCTCCCTACACTGCGCCCCCTCCTGCAGCATTCCAACCTAGGGCAGGAGGAGGCCAGTAGACACAAAGCCCTTGTGTCTGGGGTGGTATGTGTCCCCCCCCACCTCTCCACCCAGAGGACACAATGCCCCTTCTGCTCCTTGCACCCCACATCCCTCCCCACCACCCCTGAACCGCACATGCCAGCATGCAATTGGTCCCTGATGGAGGACAGCCCCCCTTGGACTGGGTCCCCTAGGGGATTTTAAGCAGGTTCCAGGAATTCCCCACTCAGCTCCTGATCCCCCACTCTCCCAGCCCCATAGCTGCTCTGGGCCCAGCCCCTACCCCTGCCCCAGCGATGGCTCCCAGAGCCCCATGGTCCAGCCCTAGCCCTATCCTGGCTGCTCTGCTCATCTCCTCTTTAGGTAAGTCTGGGACCCTGGGAATCAGCTCCTGCACCATTGCTGCTCCTCCTGGCAACCAAAGGAGGAAGGTGACATTCTAGTATTTAATTATTGGATAGAGACAGAAAGCAAGAGGGAAGGGAGATATAAGGAGAGAGAAAGAGAGATACCTGCAGCACTGCTCCACAGCTCACGAAACTTCCCCCAGCAGGTAGAGGCTAAGGGCTTGAATGCAAGTTCTTATGCATGGTAACAACTGAGTGTGTCACTGGATACTCCAGTATTTTTTAAAGAAAGGAAGAGAGAGTATGAAAGACCACAGCATGAAAGCTTCCCTCACCTTCAGTATGGTAGGGTCTGAGTTTGAACCTGAGTCATCACATGATAAAGCAGCCCACTGTCCAAGTGAGCTATTTCACAGGCCCAAAGGTGACATTCTCTTCTGAGAAAAATAGCTATAGTGAAGGTTTTTGTTTTTTTTGTTGTTGTTGTTGTTAGTGAAGGTCTTCTCTGAAAGAGAAAGGAAAAGAAGGCCCAGAGCTTCCTTGAGAACGGGACCGTCTTTGTGTGTCGCAACCTGTCCATCCTGAAAAAGGTCACATGTCCCCAGGGTTCCACTGACAGCTGACAGGAGTAAGTCAGAGCAGATGAGTCGGCAGTTCAAACTGCCACACTCTGGTCCCTGGCCTCAGTTTCCTCAAAGAGAAAGTCAAGGAATGGGTGACCCCAGGGTCTGGAAACCCTTGTCTACTGGTGCCTCAATTTCTCTCTGTGCCCTATTATTGTATATGGATGGATGGACCTTTTGTGAGATTCTAGAACTTGTCCACCATAGATTGATCATCTCTCCCTCCTAACCCCTAGTGCCTAGCCCCTTTCCCCACGGCTGATGCTGGGTGAACCAAAGGTCCAAATTGGGCTGTTTGAACTTTTCCAAGTTTTCTGCAATGGGGTGAGCAGTTAAACAAATGTGGGTGGGAGGGACTCCAAATGCCCATGGTTCTCTCTCATCACCAGCACCGTGAAGTCTTTTCTTTTTCTTTCTTTCTTTTCTTTTCTTTTCTTTTTTCTTTTTCTTTTTTTTTTAACCAGAGCACTGTTCAGCTCTGGCTTATGGTGGTAGGGGGGCTTGAACCTGGGACTTTGGAGCCTCAGTCATAAGCATCTGTTTGTATAATCATTATGCTATCTACCCTCCACCCAGTTCTTTTCTTTTAATGTTCTTATTCATTTGTTTTTGATAGAGATAGAAAAGTTGAAAAGAAAGGGAGGGGGGATAGAGAGGGAGAAAGATACTTGCAGCACTGTTCCACTGCTTGTGAAGCTTCCCCCTTCAGGTCGGGACCAGGGCCTTGAACCTGGGTCCTTGCATACTACTGTACTGTATGCGCTCAACCAGATATGACACCACCTGACCCCAGATTGTTGAGCTCTAAACTGGGGCCCTTGATTGTTTTGGGGTGTACTGAATTATCCTGGGTGTCAATGTTTGGAACTTGGGAAAGGACAAGGGGAGAGGGTAGAGAGAGGGAACCAAGGAGTAGAAGGGGGAGAAAGAGCTTCCAGCATAGCCCCCAGTCCTACAGCCACTGAGCAGATGTAAGGAGCAGTGGTGGAGGAGGGACTGAAAAGTACAGTGAGTCCCCCCCACCCCACCCTCTCCTGGGTACCCTTGGGAGTCCCAAGAGGCTCCAAGGCCAAGGTCCCAGGAAGTGGGCCAGCAACCTAGCTGCCTGCAGTGGAGACCTGGGGCCAGGGAGCAGGGGGTACGCAGCATGAGCCCCATGACACTTGCCCAACAATGGGGCTCTATTGGTTGGGGTGTTTTCTCCCCACCCTACAAAACAAAAGAGTCTGTGTTGCCCCCACCCCAGCTCAGCCCACATGCATGGTCTCTCTGGTATGGCTGCCTGCCATGTGTGGGCAAGCCTGGGGAGGAGTTTCAGGACAGAATGGCCAAGGCGGGGAGGGGGCGTGATAAATGGTGTAAGGATGGTCATATTAGAGGGTTTGCGGAGGAGTCCATTAAAGCCTGGGCTTGAGGGGAGGGAGTCCTGACCCATCAGTCATGAGCCAGATGTCTCATGGGGGACAACTCTATACCCCACAACACATGTCTTTTTGGGTTTTCTTTGGGGGGGAGTGTCACCCCGTCCCTCTTCCATATCCGCTCCACCCTTATTCCCATTCCCACCCCAGTGCAGAACCTCATTCCAGCCATCTTGCCAACACATACCTCTGTGTGTGTGTACATGTGCCTCTCTTTTTTTCTTTTATTAAACAGAGAGAAAGGCTAAGGCACCAAAACTTCTTTCAATGCAATGGGGACCAGAATCAAGCCCGGGTTGCACACATGGCAAATCAGTGCACTATCTAAGTGAGCTACCTCACTGACCCCACATAGTTATTTTATTTTTAAATAAATAAAGCTCTGGATTCTGGTAATACTAGGGATTAAACCTGGGACCTCAGAGCCTTAGGCATGAAAGTCTTTTGCATAGCCATTATGCTACTTCCCCAGCCCAACACTATGTATTCTTAAGCAAAGAAGAAAAAAAGGGGGTGGATGGGTGGTAGCACAGTGGGTTGAATGCACATGGCACAAAGTGCAAGGACCAATGTAAGGATCCCAGTTCGAGCCCCTGGCTCCCCACCTGCAGGAGGGGTTGCTGCACAAGCAGTGAAGCAGGTCTGCAGGTGTCTTTCTCTCCCTCTATCTGTCTTCCCCTCCTCTCTCTATTTTTCTCTGTCCTATCTAACAACAACGACAGCAATAACAACAACAATGATAAGCAACAAGCGTAACAAAAGGGGAAAAAAAGTGGCCTCCAGGAGCAGTGGATTCATAGTGTCATAGTGCGGGCACCAAGCCCCAACAATAACCTTGGAGGAAAAAAAAGAGCAAAGTTATTGCAATGTAAGTTAAAAAACAATAAAGCTATGCAAAACAAAACAAAAATATTTATTGCTTTTAAGTATTTTATTTGTTTATTGGATAGAACAGAGAGAAACTGATATGAAAGGGGGAGAGAGGAAGAGAGAGACAGAGAGATACCTGCAATACTGCTTTACCCCTTGTGATGCTTCCCTCCTGCAATGAGGATGAGGGTGGTGGGGCTTGAACCTGGGTCCTTATGCATGTGTGCTCAATTGAATACACCACCACCCACCTAGCTCCAAAAAGATTTATTTCTTATTTCTTACAAATAATTGTGAAAAGACTCTGGGGTGATGGGCAGGGTTCAGGTCCTGGAACATGATGGCAGACAAGGATCTAGAGGGGCTTAGATTGTTATGTGGAAAACAGAAATGTTACACATGTACAAACTACTGTATTCTACTGTTGACTATAAACCATTAATTCTCCCAGTAAAGAAAATGGGGGAAAAAAGTAATTATGTGCTTTTTATTCACTGGGTTTGGTCAGAAAAATCCCCTAAGTTGACCTCGGTGACTTCTTGGAGGGTCAAGAGAGCTGTATCTCTACTTCTGAATAATTCTGAAGAAGAATGCAGTATGTACAAGTTGTATATTTATTCTTATTCTTATTATGTTGCCTCCACGGTTATCGCTGAGGTTTGGTGCCTGCTCAACAGCTCCAGTAGCCTTTTCCAACCTTACCCAATGGCCTTTCTTTTTCTTTTTTTTAAATTTATTCATTCCTTTTTTTTTTTTTTGCTGTAGTTATTGTTGTCGTTGTTGGATAGGACAGAGAGAAATGGAAAGAGGAGGGGAAGACAGAGAGGGGGGAGAGAAAGATAGACACCTGCAGACCTGCTTCACTGCTTGTGAAGTGATTCCCCTGCAGGTGGGGAGCCGGGGGCTCAAACTGGGATCTTTATGCGGGTCCTTGCGCTTTGCGCCATGTGCGCTTAACCCACTGCACTACCGCCCTGCTCCTGGCTTTCCTTTTTCTTTCCTCCTTTTCCTCCTCTTTTTATTTATTTATTTATTTTTTATTTTTAACCAGAGCATTGCTCGGCTCTGGCTTATGGTGGTGTGGGGGATTGAACCTGGGAGTTTGGAGCCTCAACATGAAAGTCTTTTTTTTTTCCCCTCCAGGGTTATCGCTGGGGTTCAGTGCCTGCACTACGAATCCACTGCTCTTGGATGCCATTTTTCCTATTTTGTTGCCCTTGTTGTTATCCTTGTTGTTGTCGTTATTGTTGCTGTCATTGCTGTTATTGTAGGATAGGACAGAGAGAAATCGACAGAGGAGGGGAAGACAGAGAGGGAGAGCTGGAGTTCGAACCGGGATCCTTACGCAGGACCTTACACTTTGCACCACGTGTGCTTAACCTGCTATGCTACCGCCCTACCCTCATGAAAGTCTTTTTGTATGACCATTACACTATTTTCCCCTACCCTCTTTCTCTTCTTTTTTTTTTTTTTGTTCTTCATGATAGAAACAGAAAGAAATAGGGAGAGAAAGAGAGGCACCTACAGCACTGCTTCACTACTTGTGAAGCTTCCCCCTGCAGGTGGGGACCAAGGGCTTGAACCCAGGTTCTTGTGCATGGTAATGAATGCACCATTGCCAGACTCCATAGCTTGTATAATTTCTGATGAATTTAAAAGATGTCTCTGGGAGTAGAGCTGTATGTAGCGCAGCGGGTTAAGCGCAGGTGGCTCAAAGCACAAGGACCCTCGTAAGAATCCCGGTTCAAGGCCCTAGCTCCCCACGGGGAGTCGCTTCACAAGCGGTGAAACAGGTCTGCAGGTATCTGTTTTTCTCTCCCCCTGTCTTCCCTTCCTCTCTCCATTTCTGTCCTATCCAACAACGACAACATCAATAACAATAGCAAGCGGTGAAACAGGTCTGCAGGTATCTGTTTTTCTCTCCCCCTGTCTTCCCTTCCTCTCTCCATTTCTGTCCTATCCAACAACGACAACATCAATAACAATAGCAACAATAACTACAAAAATAAAACAAGGGATTAAAAAGGGAAAATGAATAAATTTTTTTTAATTAAAAAAAATGTCTCGGGGAGTGTTAAAGGCCGACCCAGAAGGAAAGCGAGAGTGGGAGACAGAAATCCTCAAGAGAATTCAAGGACAACCCAACCATTCCCTTGGTGAAGAGCTGGGGTTGCTGGGCCCTGCCCCTCTCAGCCTGGCTTCCGCCTGCCCAGGACCTCCAGACCTCCGGGAGGAGCCCCTCCCTCTGCAGTCTGACTCAGAACTCTTACCTCCACTCCCTTTCCCTCTTTCTATAGTGCTGTGCCCGGCCCAGGCCATCGTGGTTTACACAGACAGGGAGGTCCACGGCGCTGTGGGCTCTCAGGTGACCCTGCACTGCTCCTTCTGGTCCAGCGAGTGGGTATCAGACGACATCTCTTTCACTTGGCGCTACCAGCCCGAAGGGGGGCGTGACGCCATCTCGGTAAGTGGGAGAAGGGGGAGGAGCGGTGTGTGTGTGTGTGTGTGTGTGTGTGTGTGGCTGGGAGCCTGGAGCTATCAAACTAGGATTAGAAAAGCCAATGTGGCGACAGGGGAGATGGCAATAATTAGTGATACAATGAGACTTCCAAGCCTGAGACTCTGAGGTCCCAGGTTCAATCCCCAGCACCACCATAAGTTAGAACTGAATAGTGCTCTCTATCTTTCTCTCTGGATAGCCCTCTGTCATTAACATTAAATAAATAAAAATATTTTAGAATGAAGATGTGATGGGAATTGTGTGGAATTGTACCCCTCTTATCCTATGGTTTTGTCAATATTTCCATTTTATAAATAAAAATATATAAATTAAAGGGAATCAGGGGGTAGCGCAGCGGATTAAGCGCATGTGGCACAAAGCTCAAGGACTGTCTTAAGGATCCCGGTTCGAGACCCCGGCTCCCCACCTGCAGGGGGGTTGCTTCACAAGCAGTGAAGCGGGTCTGCAGGTGTCTGTCTCCCCGTCTCTGTCTTCCCGTTCTCTCTCCATTTCTCTCTGTCTTATCTAACAACGACGACATCATCAACAACAACAATAATAACTACAACAACAATGAAAAACAACAAGGGCAACAAGAGGGAAAACAAATACATATAAAAAAATGAAAATAAAAAATTATATAAATTTAAAAAAAGAAATAAATATAAATGAAGAGGGGGCCAGGTGGTAGCGCACCTGGTTGAGCGCATATGTTACAATGCACCAGGACTTGAGTTTGAGGCCCTGATCTTTACCTGCAGTGGGAAAGCTTTGCGAGTGGGGAAACAGTGTTGCAGGTGTCTCTGTCTCTCGCCCTCTCTATGGCCCTTTTCCTCTCGATTTCTGGCTGTCTCTATCCAATAAATAAACATAATTTAAAACTTTAAAAACGAAATAAATGAAGCGATTAAACACACAATTAACCGTTTATATCATAACTACTTAAAATAATAATAAAAGTCAAAATTGTTGAAGGGATCGAAAAGACAGTTTGGGCTAAAGGGCATCTTGAATGCACCAGAACCCCAACTGGGGATGGGGGGGGATGCAAATGGCGGCTTGCCACCCCGACGGGGCTGAGCTACACCGTCCCATTGCCGGCCTCGAGCTTTCTGTCCTTCTCCCTGGCACAGATCTTTCACTATGCCAAGGGACAGCCGTACATCGATGAGGTGGGGGCCTTCAAGGAGCGCATACAGTGGGTGGGGGACCCGCGCTGGAAGGACGGCTCCATTGTCATTCACAACCTGGACTACAGCGACAATGGCACCTTCACCTGTGACGTCAAGAATCCGCCCGACATCGTGGGCAAGACCTCCCAGGTCACCCTCTATGTCTTCGAGAAAGGTGTGCGAGGAGTGAGTGGCGGGAAGACAAAAGGGGGAGAGGAAGGAGGCAGCCAGGAAGGAGGTGCTGGGAGGGCGGGGCCTGGCCTCCGCCCCCCCCCCCCAGCCTAGGACCCCAGTGTCGAGCTGGGTGGCTCACAGGGATCCTCTGTCCCCCGTCCCCTCTCCTCCCAGTGCCCACGAGGTACGGGGTCGTGTTGGGAGCTGTGATCGGGGGCGTTCTGGGGGTGGTGCTCCTGCTGCTGCTGCTCTACTTCCTGGTGCGCTACTGCTGGCTGCGCAGGCAGGCTGCCCTGCAGAGGAGGCTCAGGTAACGGGGAGGAAGGGGCGGGGGTGGCAGTTCTCCTCTTAGGCCAGAGAGCGCTCCCCCGGGTGGGAAAGGGGCGGGAGGGCAAATCAAAGGTGGAGCCTGCTCCCTATCCTACTCATTACCCCATCTAAACCAGCGCACCCACCCACCCGTGAAGGGGGGGCAAAAGAATGGGGGTTCCCCTGCACAACCCCAAGCAACAACTTTACCTTCCCCAGTGCCATGGAAAAGGGGAAACTGCACAAATCTGGGAAGGACTCCAAGCGGGGCCGGCAGGTAAGAAGCCTTGCACTAGTAGGGGACCGTGGGGGGAAACCCCAGGAGCGCGGGGAGTGACGCGCCCTCTCCCGCAGACCCCGGTGCTGTACGCCATGCTGGACCACAGTCGAAGCACCAAGGCCGCCAGCGAGAAGAAAAAGGGGCTGGGGGAGTCGCGCAAGGATAAGAAATAGCGGTTAGCGGGCCGGGCGGGGGGTCGGGGGTCCGGGGCCGCTGAGCCGGAGGCCAAGGGCGCTCGGGTGGTAGTCATCGAGATGGAGTTGCGCCGGGACGAGGCGGGCGCCGAGCTGCGGCCAGCGGTCAAGTCCCCCAGCCGGACCAGCCTCAAGAACGCCCTCAAGAACATGATAGGCCTGGATTCGGACAAGTGACCGCTCCCCACCCCACCCCGGGCCCCGCCGGAGCAGGGGGACCCTCCCCAGGTGCTTTCCTCCTAACTCCCCAGCCCTGCCCTCAACACCCACCCCCCCAAGATGTAAGTTTCATTCCAAAAGCCACCCCCCCCACCTCGCCCCTCCGAACTTTCTGGAAGCCCTGGATCTAACCCCACCCCTCCCCGGCCCCAAGGGCTGTGTGTTTGGTGTCTGAACCTCAGGCGCTGAGAAGAAAGGGACCTTGATACCCTCCTCCCTCACTCCCACTCCCACCTGGTTTTCCCAATCCAGTCCCAAAAGATTCCACTGCCCCCTCACCCCCACCTCCTTAGCTAACATCCGGGTCACCCAGAGCAGAGTCTCTCCAGGGTTCCTTTTGGTTGTTGGTTTTTTTGTTTTGTTATTGTTTTGTTTTTTAATTCACCCTTGGTTTACCTGTGCAGTCCCCTCCCCCCATGACTGAGCCCTCTAATGACGTCATGTGGTTTGGCAAACTTCACCCCCTACATCTTGAGTCCTCTAGGACAGTTGGCCTGGAGCAGAGGGGGGCCCCCCCACTCCTTCCACCTTCACAGTAGGAATGGTGGCCAGGACCACTTCGGAGCACTGTCCTGGGACTCAAGGTCAAGGGGAAAGAGAGAATAGGTCCTCCAAAGCCAGGGAGTTGAATAGCTGCCCCCACACACCCACCAGGAAAAACAAACAGGAAGGGGGGAGGGAGGCTGCCCTCCCAGCCACAGGAGACTCTTAGGATTTTTTTTCTACATTCTGTATATTTCTTCTCAAACTCCCACATATCCTTAAATGTTTAATAAACACTGACATTTCCAGAAGCTGCTGGGCCTCTATCTCTGATTTCATCTGCTGGGGTGGAGGTGAGGGGTGGGGGGTGGGGAACGCCCTGCCCCTTAACTCATTCCAGACCCTCCACATTTTTCCTCTTCTCCCCCCCAAAAAAATTAGTTTCAGTTGTTATAAGTTTGATTTTGATTTTATAAGGGACAAAGGCGAGGTCTCGGAAATGGAGTCACAGGACACAATGATACACTCAGTAAATATCTAGTGAGCTTATACAATTACATGTTCAACTGTGCATCTGGCTCTACCTTTCTGAGAGTCCACACACAGACCGCAGTCTGCCTCACCATATTTTCTTCTTTAAAAACAGAGAAAAAGTTTATTTGGGGCTGGCCATGGCACATCTGGTAGGAAGCACACGTTACCATGTGTTAGGGCCTGGGTTAAAGCCCATGGCCCCCACCTACAATGAAGCAGGGCTACAAGTCTCTTTCTCTCCCCCCCTTTCTCAATTTTTCTGTCTCTATCCAAAAAATAATATTTAGGATAGGGGAGATGTGCAAAAAGATCTTCACGCCTGTGACTCCAAGCCCCAGGTTCAATTCCTCTGAACCACCATAAGCCTGAGCTGAGCAGTGCTTTGGTCTCTCCCTCTGTATCTCTCTCTCTCTCACACTAAAATAAAAACAAATAAAATATATTAAAAGTATATTTTAAAATAAAAATATTGATTTATTTACTTATGTGGGAACTAGAGCATGACTCTGGCACATGCAATGCTAGGGACTAAACTCAGCACTTCTCACTTTGTTCACTGCACTACCTCTTAGGCAAGATGTGAATTCATAGAAGTGTTCAGCCACTGGACAACTGTGTGAGCCAGCTAGTTAGCCAACTCTGGTACAATCATCCTAAAACTGGTAAACAACTGAGAAAATGAAACCTAGTGTGCTTAATTCACAACATTTTTTGAGTGTGTCAGAATTCAGTGAGGGATTATATGGAATCTCAAAACTGATAGACAATGAAGACTTGATCCTTTAAAGATGTTTCTAGAGCTTGCTGAAAGAATTACATTTTACAGGTTAGCACAGATCCCACAAACAGGATTTTGTCTTGTGTGTATGCTGTCTTACACATACTATTAATACCTCATCTACTTGTTTTTTGTATGCTACTTTAGCTACACCATTAATACCCTGTAATGATTGTGAAAAAACACAGACATATCATTTCCTCTGGGGGGGGTGGTCACTGATGGCGAAAAAATTCTAGACTTCTACAAGTCATTTCTTCACCTTGGGAAAAGGTTAAAGATGGGGCCAGGCACTGGTATACCTGGCTGAGCACACATGTTATCATGCACAAGAACCTGGGTTCAACCACAGGTCCCCAGTAGCAGGAGAAAGTTTCATGAGTGGTGAAGTAGTGTTGTAGGTATGTCTTTCTTTCCCATTCTCTGTCTCCCTCCCCTCTCAACTTCTGTCTAATAAAAGGAAAAAATGACCACTGGGATTCATCATATAGATACCAAACCCCAGTAATAATACTGGTAGTAATTTTTAAAAAAGAGAGAGTCCAGGGGCTGGGTGGTTGCACACTTGGTTGAGCACACATGTTACAATGTGCAAAGACCCAGGTCCGAGCCCCCAGTCCCCATCTGCTGGGGGAAAGCTTTGTGAGTGGTGAAGCAGTATTGCAGGTTTCTGTCTCTCTTCCTCTCTATCACCCCCTTCCTTCTTGATTTCTAGCTGTCTCTATCCAACAAATAAAGATATTTTAAAAAGAGAGAGAAAGAGTCAGGCGGTGGTGCAGTGGCACAGCGGGTTAAGCACAGGGACCGCATATGGATCCCGGTTTGAGCCCCTGGATCCCCACCTGCAAGAGAGTCACTTCACAAGCAGTGAAGCAGGTCTGGAGGTGTCTATCTTTCTCTCCCCATCTCTGTCTTCCCCTCCTCTCTCCATTTCTCTCTGTCCTATCCAACAATGACGACATCAATAATAACTACAATAATAAAACAACAAGGGCAACAAAAGGGAATAAATAAATAAATTTTAAAAAGAAGCTATATTAAAAAAAAAAAGACAGAATGTCCAATGCCTTATCCACTACACCAACTCCCAAGCTGCAAGAAATAAATCTTTAAAACAATAATAACTACAACAACAATAAAAAGACAAGGGCAACAAAAGGGAAAATAAATAAATAAAATGACACACACACACACACACACACACACACACACACACACGTGATCCAGGAGGTGGTGGCACAACGGCTAAGGCATTAAGACTCTCAAGCGGGAGTCAGGCTGTAGCGCAGCGGGTTAAGCGCAGGTGGCGCTAAGCACAAGGACCCGCAAAAGGATCCTGGTTCAAGCCCTGGCTCCCCACCTGAAGGGGTGTCGCTTCACAAGCAGTGAAACAGGTCTGCAGGTGTCTATCTTTCCCTCTCTCTGTCTTCCCCCTCCCCTCTCCATTTCTCTCTGTCCTATCCAACAACAATGACAACAATAATAACTACAACAATAAAAAAAAAAAACAAGGGCAACAAAAGGGAATAAATAAATAAAAATAAAATTAAAAAAAAAAAGACTCTCAAGCATGAGGTCCTGAGTTCAATCACCGGCAGCACATGTACCAGAGTGATGTCTGGTTCTTTCTCTCCTCCTATCTTTCTAATAAATAAACAAATACACAAATAATCTTTAAAACACACACACACAATTAGATTAGGAACATCAGTTTGGTCAAAACCCAAGCTACTTCCAATAGGTACATGTAAAATGACAATGAGATACCCATTAGGATGGATAGGAGAGTGTTTTGAAATGATGGGGAGAAATCAAAACCCTGGTGTATTATTGGTGAAATTGTACAGCATAGCTGTGGGGGGAAATGTGTGTTTCCTCAAAAAGATATTTAAATATAGAATTACCATATGACCCAGAAGTTTTACTTCTGGGTATATACACCAAAAGAACTGAAAACAGGGCCCTGGGAAATGGTACAGAAGGTAAAATACTTGACTTCCAAGCATGAGGTTTGGAGTCCAGCCCTAGACGCTGAATATGGCACAGTAATGTCCTCATTCTCTCTCTCTCTTCCATGAATGTCTGTTTAAAAACAAAACAACAACAACAAAAAGTGCTTGAGTAGATAGCATAATGGTAATGTAAAAAGACTTTCTTGCCTGAGGCACCAAAGGTCTCAGCTTCATTCCCTAGAATGATCATAAGCCAGAGCTGAGCATTGCTCTGGAAAAAGAAAGGAGAGAGAGAGAGAGAGAGAGAGAGAGAGAGAAAGAATGAGGGCATTCTCAGAAAAAAAAAAAAGAGAGAGAGTTGGGAGATAGCCTAATGATTATGCAAAAAGACTTTTCTTTCATGCCTGAGGGACCAAAGATTCTAGGTTCAATCCCTGGCACTACCACAAGCCAGAGCTGAGCAGAGCAGTGCTGTGGTTAAAAATAAATAAGGGGCCAGGTGGTGGCACACATGGTTAAGTGCCCACATTACAGTGCACAAGGACCCAGGTTCAAGTCCCTGGTCCCCATCTGCAGGGGGACAGTTTCATGAGTTGTGAATCAGGGCTGCAGGTGTCTCTCTCACTCTATCTCTCAATTTCTCTCTGTCTCTATCCAATAATAAATAAATTTTAAAATAAATAAGTAGGGGGCTGGGTGATAGTGCAGTGGGTTAAGCGCACACGGTATAAAGCGCAAGGACCAGTATAAGGATCCTGGTTCGAGCCCCCGGCTCCCCACCTTCAGGGGAGTCACTTCATAGGCGGTGAAGCAGGTCTGCAGGTGTCTATCTTTCTCTCCCCCTCTCTGACTTCCCATCCTCTGTCTTATCCAACAACAATAACAACAAAAGTAATAACAACAATAAAGGAAGGCAACAAAAAGGGAAAAAATTAAAAGACCACATTTAAAAATAAATAAAATAAATAAACAGGTAAATAAATAGAATTGAAAACAGGGTCTTAAAAAAACAGGGTCTTGAAGAACTATTTGCACAGCTCAATTTCACAATAACTATAAAAGGAAGCAATTCAAGTGCCCTTGGTGATAGATGGATAGTTCATTTTCTAAATATTTATTTATTCCCTTTTGTTGCCCTTGTTGTTTTATTGTTGTAGTTATTATTGTTGTTGTTATTGATGTCGTCATTGCTAGGTAGGACAGAGAGAAATGGAGAGAGGGAATGACAGAGAGGGGGAGAGAAAGATAGACAGCTGCAGACCTGCTTCACTGCTTGTGAGGTGACTCCCCTGCAGGTGGGGAGCTAGGGGCTCGAACCGGGATCCTTACCCCAGTCCTTGCGCTTTGCTCCATGTGTGCTTAACCTGCTGTGCTACCGCTCAACTCCCGATAGTTCATTTTTTTAGCTTTATTTATTTGGTAGAAACAGTCAGAAATCAAGAGGGAAGGGGGTGGTGGAGGAGGAAAGAGACAGACAGCTGCAACACTGCTTCACCACTCGCAATGCTTTCCCCGTACAGGTGGGGACCAGGTAGCTCAAACCTGGGCTTTGTAACTTGTGGGTTCAACCAGGTGTGTCACCACCAGGCTCTCATGAATGTTACAAACCATCCAGTCCCTTCAAATGGAGTCTATACACACATGGGCTTACTCAATTTTTTAAAAAAAAATAATCTTCTTTATTTATTCCCTTTTGTTACCCTTGTTGGTTTTTTATTGTTGTTATTATCATGTCGCTGTTGGATAGGACAGAGAGAAATGGAGAGAGGAGGGGAAGACAGAGAGGGGAAGAGAAAGATAGACACCTGCAGACCTGTTTCACCACCTGTGAAGCGACTCCCCTGCAGGTGGGGAGCCAGGGGCTCGAACCAGGTTCCTTAAACTGGTCCTTGCACTTTGTGCCACCTGCACTTAACCCGCTGTGCTACCGCTTGACTCCCAATGTTTGCAAAATTCTTATGAGAAATGATAGCAAGTGGTCTGGGAGGTGGCGCAGTGGATAAAGCGTTGTACTCTGAAGTATGAGGTCCTGAGTTCAATCCCTGGCAACACATGTACCAGAGTGATGTCTGGTTCTTTCTCTCTCTCCTCCTACTTTCTCATTAATAAATAAGATCTTAAAAAAAAAAAAAAGAAAGAAAGGACAACCAGTCAGGAAGGATAGGGAGATGATTTCAGGGGGGGAAGGTGGTGGTAGATAAAAGAGGATTTCTGAATATTCAGGACCACACTCAGTTTGGCTTTCCAGAGAGTCAAGGCAATAATTCCCAAGGGCCCCATTTACTATCCTGAAATGATATTTGCATATGATATAAATAATATGCATAATCCCCAAAGTGAAAAGGGGCCAGCAAAATAGATCACCTGGATAGTGTGGTACTTTGCCATGTATATGACCTAGGTTCAAGCCTAGCCCCACTGCACTGCAAGAAGTTGTGGTATCTTTGTCTGTCTGAAATAAAGAACTCAGAGCAGTAAAGCCTCTGTATGGGTGTGTGTGTGTGGGGGGGCACAAGTAAAATATCATTTGCAATAAAATTCTAGACATTTGAGGGAGTCGGGCAGTAGTACAGTGGGGTTAAGTGTACGTGACACAAAGTGCAAGAACCAGCATAACGATTCTGGTTCCCCACCTGCAGGGGAGTCGCTTCACAGGCGGTGAAGCAGGTCTGCAGGTGTCTGTCTTTCTCTCCCCCTCTGTCTTCCCCTCCTCTCTCCATTTCTCTCTGTCCTATCCAATAATGATGACATTAATAACAACAATAATAACCACAATAATATAAAACAACAAGGGCAACAAAAGGGAATAAATAAATATTTTTTAAAATTCTAGACATTTGAATAAGCAATGTTCAAGCATGAGTACAGAGTCATGGAAACATTTTATATATAATATATATATATATATATATTATATATAATATAGAACATATACAGTAAGCCCATCCCCAAGACCTTCTCTCATCTGTTAGTAGCCTTTTGGGGAAACTCAGTGTTTAGAATAGTGCACAAGAGTGGTCTGGGAGGTGGCGCAGTGGCTAAGGCACTAGACTGTCAAGCATGAGGTCCTGAGTTAGATCTCCGGCAGCACATGTACCAGAGTGATGGCTGGTTCTTTCTCTCCTATCTTTCTCATGAATAAATAAATTCTAAAAAAAAAAAAAGAAAGAAAGAAAGAAAGAAGAATAGTGCAAAAGATACTATGTGTTTATATATAAGGTGGAGCTGGGTTCTAGGCTCCCTTAGACAATACAAAGTCTTTCTTGCCTGTGTGAATGAACATCCATTGGGGCTGCTGAGAGACTGTTGTGTTTTGTGCAAGGGCCCTGCTGGTCCCTTACACTATAGGAGGAAACTGCCCAGACCCTTTCCCTATGATTCCCCAAACTATCCCCTAGAGGGCAGCACAGCCCCTCGACCTGCAGAGAGGGCAGCTCAAGGCACTGTGAGACCCTGCCCTCCTTGAGTTAACCAAGATTAAGTCTTTGCATGGCTGGTGATTTAGTTTACTTGGATAGTGCTCTGCTTTATCATGTGTGTGAGACAGGTTCAAATCCAGCCCTCCACTGCATTGGAGGAAGCCTCAGTGCTGTGATCTCTTTCACTCTCTCTGTTTGTTTAAAAATAAATAAGAGGGGGCTGGGGGTAGCATAGCAGGTTAAGCGCACATGGTGCAATGCTCAAGGACTGGCTTAAAGATCCCAGTTAGAGCCCCCCAGTTCCCCACCTGCAGGGGGGTTGCTTCACAAGTGGTGAAGCAGGTCTGCAGGTGTCTATCTTTCTCTCCTCCTGTCTGTCTTCCCCTGCCTTCTGACTCCTTCCTCCTGTTTCTTTTTCTTTCTTTTTTCCCCCCTTCTATTTAGTTTATTTATGAGAGAGTTAGAGAAAGAGAACCAGAGCATCCCTCATGCTTGAGAGTCCAACATCTTATTCACTGCACCTCACAGGCAGCCTTCCTCCTGTTTCTAACACACTCAGAATCAGCTCCTCCCCAAAAAAATCAGCTCTCAGGGTTTAGTACCCCAAGGTTGGTGCTAGCAGCAGCCGGGACAGAAACAGGGTGAAAACCTGGTTTCTAGAACCCCAGGGAGAAGAAGATAGGGGTGGGGGTGGGGGCGGGAAAGCAAGCAACCTAACAGGGGACTTGGTCTTTGGAAGTTTTGTGGGGAGACATGAGTTTAGCACAACACACTAAAGCCCTTCTCTTTGCTCAGTATTTTCTCCCAAAGGCTAGGTTTCTGCTGTTCTGCCTTTTTGGGGAAGATGGGGACAGCAGGGCCAGGTCCTTTAGGGATAGGGAATGATGGGAAGTTTCCCTTGCTTGGGGAGGGAGGCAGGATGGAAGATGGGGGGCTTGCTGCTGGAGCAGAGCTCTCACAGGTGCACTGGGGGGTGGTGACAGCACAGATCAAGAGGACACAACACTCAAGGTCAGGGCTGGGCGGGGGTGGGTGAGGCGGGACCTCATGTTCACATTCCTATTCCTCCCTAAAGAAAGGGAAAAGAAAATGAACTTAAATGACTCCAGAAGAGGGCTTTTGAAAATTTTGTTTTATTATCATTCAACATGCTAAAGTCACATAAGAGCCATGAGCCCACTCAGTCCTGGCTTCCCAGGGTGGGGCTGGTGCTAACTATGGGGGTCACCTAGTTGGTGTGACCTGGGATGGGAAAGGGATGCAGCCAGACTGGAGATGGGACGGGGCTGGGGGCAAGCTGCTCAGCGAAGCCCCAAGAACCTCCTAAAACGCAATTTCACTAGCAGTAATGCATGTCGGGGGCAATCACCTGTTCACTCCCCATCCCCAAATCTGTTTCCCTCCCTGCCTGTGGTCCCTCACACCTCTCCCCCACCCTCTGCCCCTCATGGTCCCAGACCACAGGAGCAGGGACACTTGGGTCTTACCTCTCCTGTCCTTGGAACTGCTCTAGTGGCATGCACTAACATGGTAGCTGCTGGATTGGGGGGTTGGGGGGAAGTAATGCCCAAAAGGGACACTGGGGGGCTCTGAACCCCACAGGGAGGGGCAGGGGCAGAGTTCATCAGTGAAGATGGAGTGGTAGTGCAAGAGTGAAGCAAATGAAGGGGAGAGGGAGTATGTGTCTCCTGAGATCTCATCCATGAACATCTCACTCTGAGAGCTCCCCCCACCCCCCAACACACACATTCTCAGGGATCCCATCAACCTCACCCCAGGCACCAGGAAACTACTATCTCTCCCACTTTCACAGTACCCTTGCTGCTTTGAGGAGAACTTGGAGGCCAAAGAACATAACAGAGAAGGGTTGGACTTGACCCAAAGGGAAGCTGGAGGGACAGAGAGAATAAGATGTCAAGGAGGAGATGGGGAGAGGGAACCTGGGGGGAGGGGTGGCTGGACGCTTAGGAGCTAGGGTCCTTTTTCCTTTTCTGGAACCTCCGAAACTTGCCCTGAATGGCCAGGGCAGCCTTCTCTGTCTCCGGGGCTGTGAGGTCAATGTCAATCTCCTCCTCCTCTTCTGCCTTCTTGGTGTTGCCTGCTTTCCCTGCAGATGGTAAAGGGACAGTTAAAGGACACTGAGGGACCCCAGCCCCATTCTCTACCCCCCAAACAGAGCAGGTAAAGTTCACCTTCTGTCAGAAGCTGGGAGGTTCCCCTATCACTAGCCTGGAAGTTGGAGCTAGCATGACCCAAAAGATGGCTCAAAAATAGAATACTGGGCTTGCATGCCTGAGGTTCCCAGTTCAACCCCCAGTACTGCAGGTACCAGAATAGATGCTTGGGCTTCTTTCTCTCCTCTGCCTCATGTTGAACTCCCCCACAGTGTAATCAATAAAAATAAATATATAAATAAAATCTGGAGCTGAGCAGTGGCCTACTTGGTTGAGTACATACATTATGATGTGCAAGAACCCACGTTTAAACCCCTGGTTCCCACTTGCAGGGGGGAAGCTTCATGAGCAATGAAGCAGTGCTGCAGGTGTCTCTCTTTCTCTTTCCTTACCTCCCCCCTCCTCAATTTCTATCTGTTGTGTCAAATTATAAATAAATTATGTATTTATTTTATTTTTAATGAGAGCGGTAAAGAGAGAAAGATACAGAGAGTGAGACCAGAGCACTGCTCAGTTCTGGCTTATAATGGTGCTAGGGACTGAACTTGGAACTTCAGAGCCTTAGGCATGAAAATCTTTTGCATAACCATTGTGTTGTCTCCTCAGCCCAATAAATAAAACTTTTTCAAAAATGTAAAATAAAACAAAACTTGGGAGTTGGGCGGTAGCATGTTAAGCACACATGGTGTTAGGCGCATGTGGTGTGAAGCACAAGGACCAGCATAAGGATCCCAGTTTGAGCCCCCAGCTCCCCACCTGCAGGGGAGTTGCTTCACAAGTGGTGAAGCAGGTCTGCAGGTGTCTATCTTTCTCTCCTCTGCTTTGTCTTCCCCATCTCTCCATTTCTCTCTGTCCTAACAATGATGACAACAACAATAAAAAACAAGGGCAACAAAAGGGACAATAAATAAATATTAAAAAAAAAACAACTTAGAGCCAGGGGCTGAGGCAGAGAATCTGCTCAATTACTTAAATGCTTTGCTACTTTTGGAATGACATGAGGAGATGTCACATCACCACTTATTCTGACATCCTACAGCTCAACGTCTCCAAAGCAGACAGTAGCTGGCATCATCTGTTCATGCTTCCTGTCACCCTGCCTGTCTCCAACCTCCCCAGAGCCAGTTTCAAAAACCAAAGAGTAGGGCTGGTAAAATAGCTCACTTGAATAATACGCTGCTTTGCCATATGTGCAACTCAAATTTGAGCCCGGATCCCACATTGGAGAAAGCTTTGGTGTTGTGGATTCCCTCTCTCTCTCTCTCCTCTGACTTTATTTAAAAAATAAACAATAAAATAAAATAAAATAAAATAAAATAAAAATTTATGGGTGAGTGAGACAGGATAATGATTATGCAAAGGACTTTCATGCCCAAGGCTCTGAAGTCTCAGGTTCAATTCCTCCATACCACTATAAACCAGAGCTGAGCACTGATATGGTAAAATAAATAAACAAATCATTAGTTTCAAAATAAACAAGTAAACATTAGTAAATAAATTAGAAGAGTAAATATGGTAGTCTATAAACAGTAGAAGGTGGGAAGAAAGTGGGTAGGGGTAGATAGCATAATGGTTATGCAGAGACTCTCATGCCTGAGGCTTTGAAGTCCCAGGTTTAATCCCCTGCACCACCATAAGCTAAAGCTGATCAGTGCTCTGGTACACACACACACACACACACACACACACACACACAAATACAGAAGATGGGAAGAAAGTTATGGATGGAGTTCTGGGCTCCTCCTGTCTCACTGCCTCTGACTCCACACTTCAGTGTGTCCCACCTTACAGCCCCACTTGCCTTTATGTTCCCTAGGTCTTCCAGCTGCCCAGTCCAACCCACTCACCCTTCTCATCTGGGCTGGAGGCCTGGTTGGTGGCTGGGGCTGTCTTGGTGTTGAGCTGAAAAAGGAAAGATCAGAATATTCACTATTCCTGCCAAGTCTTTTGAAATGCCACTCTCCTGAGAGTCAGAATTTCTTTTGTTATCGTAAAGATTTACTTGTTTATTTAATTATTTTTAATATTTTATTTATTTATTAATGAGACAGATAGAAGGAGAGAGAGAAAGAAGCAGACATCACTCTGGTACATGTGCTGCCGGGGATGGAACTTGGGACAACATGCTTGAGGGTCCAATGCTTTATTCACTATGCCACCTCCTGGACCACAAGTTTTCTTCTTCTCCCCTGCCTCCCCAGTGCATTGAACCACTGGCTTCTGGTGAGGACAGGCTTTGAACCTGAACTGAAGCCCTGTCTACCTCAGACTCCACGGGCAGAGCCACTATACCAGCTTGGCAGTCCGCTACTTGTTTATTAGTGAGAGAGAGGAGGAGAGGAGAGAGAACAAGAGCAGCACTCTGGTACATGTGCTGCCAAGGATCAAAACTCAGAGCTGAGAGTCCACATGCAGAATGGTGGAGTGATTCTCTGGTCTAAGCACTGTTCTTGATGAGTGGAATTGTAAGAAAAATGTAAGGATGACATCAAAAATACTGGAGCCTGTGGAAGTGGGGGGGGGGAATGGAGCAGGCAGGAGGTGGTGCAGTGGATAAAGTATTGGACCCTCAAGCTGAAGTCCTGAGTTCAATCTCTGACATCACATGTGCCAGAGTAATGCCCTGGTTCTCTCTCCCTCTTTCTCATAACTAAATAAATAATTTTCTTTTTTAATTTTTTTATTTATTAATTTATTTGATAGAGACTGAGGAAAACTGAAGTGGAAAGAGGAGACAGGAAAAAAAGAGGTTCTGCAGACCTGTTTCACTGCTTGTGAAGCAGCCCCTCTGCAGGTGGCGAGTGGGGGCTTGAACTTAGGTCTTTGTGAATCATAACATGTGCCTTCAACCTAGTATACCACACCTCCCCACACACACCTTTCTCTCTCTCTTTCTTTTTTAAATTTTTTATGAGTTCTGACTTCTTTTTTTTTCTTTTTTAAAATTTATTTATTTATTCCCTTTTGTTGCCCTTGTTTTATTGTTGTAGTTATTATTGACATCATTGTTGTTGGATAGGACAGAGAGAAATGGAGAGAGGAGGGGAAGACAGACAGAGTGAAAGATAGACACCTGCAGACCTGGATCACCGCCTGTGAAGCGACTCCCCTAGAGGTGGGGAGCCGGGAGCTCAAACTGGGATCCTTACACCGGTCCTTGCTTTGTACCACCTGCACTTAAGCCGTTGCACTACCGCCCAACTCCTTTTTTAAAAGTTTTTATTATTTATTTTTCCCTTTCTTGCCCTTTTTGTTTTATTGTTGTTGTAGTTATTATTGTTGTTGTTGTCGTCATAGTTGTTGGATAGGACAGAGAGAAATGGAGAGAGGAGGGGAAGACAGAGAGGAGGAGAGAAAGATAGACACCTGCAGACCTGCTTCACTGCTTGTAAAGCGACTCTCCTGCAGGTGGGGAGCCAGGGCTCGAACTGGGATACTTATGCAGGTCCTTGCGATTCACGCCACGTGTGCTTAACCCGCTGCATTATCACCCAACCCACCGACCCCCCCCTTTTTTAATAGAGTTGGCATTCCCTGAAATAGAGAAGATGGCAGGAAGATCTGGTTAGGGATAGGTCAGGAGTTTGATTGGGGACAACTCTGAGAAACCTATTAATTATCCAAGAGTAGATGCTTTCAAAACCAACTGGCTATCCAAGGAAAGTTAGACAGAGGGCCTGGTTACAGATCGAAACTGGGGAGTGTGGCCTAGGATGTGGTCCAGTGGATAAGCACTGGATTCCCAAGCATAAGATTCCAAATTCAATCTTTCTCTCCTCCTCGCCCTCCTTTCTGTCATAAACAGGTAAATCCACACTCTTAAAGAGAAAGCAGGAAGGGAGAGAGGGAGGGAGAGAGAGAGGAAGGAAGGAAAGATGGATGGATGGATGGATGGATGGATGGATGGATGGATGGATGGATGGAGATAGTTAGCAGCTTGGAAGCTGGTGCAGTGGGTCGGGCCCCCTGGACATCATGCTTTTAAGTTGAATGGTGTCGCCACAGCACCAGAAAAGAAAAGAAGGAAGAGGAGGAGGAGAAGAGAAGAAGGAGGAGGAAAAAGTGAGGAGTTAGTAGACCAGGAGGTGGTGCAGGAATAGCAGCAGAATTTGCAAGCATTAAGTTCTGACTTTGAACCTCAACAATTCAGAACAAATCAGAAAAATGCTCTAATGGTCTCCATCTCAAAATTAATTAATGAATTAACACGGGGGTGATGTATCTTTTAAAAGTGAAGAAGAAGGAATTGGTTAGTAGAGTAGCATGGGTTAAATGCACATGGCGTAAAGCTCAAGGACCAGTGTAAGGATCCCGGTTTGAGCTCCTGGCTCCCCACCTGCAGGGGAGTCCTTCACAGGTGGTGAAGCAAGTCTGCAGGTGTCTATCTTTCTCTCCCCATCTCTGTCTTCCCCTTCTCTCTCCACTTCTCTCTGTATTATCCAACAACAATAACATCAATAACAACAATAACAATAACTACAACAATTAAAAAAACAAGGGCAGAGATTTCCGGAGGCAGGGCTACGAGCAGAAACAGATCTGTTTCGCTCCTCTCCTCTCCTCTCCTCTCCTCTCCTCTCCTCTCCTCTCCTCTCCTCTCCTCTCCTCTCCTCTCCTCTCCTCTCCTCTCCCAGGTCAACTAGGAATACCAAAGGAGAACACCTGGGACGGAAACAAGACAGGACTAGAACGACTTCAGCCACCCACCAAATCACCGGTGAGTGCAAACACGTGTGGCTGGTGGTCAGCAAGGAGCCTAGGGAGAGATTAAGTAGCTAGTAACAGTCCGGCAGTTTATCAGTGACACCACCTCCAGTCTGTTCCACCAACAAGGGGACAGCTGAAGGGAGGAGAGGACTCCCTGGAGACTCACCAAGTACAACTCTGAGTCTCCATTGCTACTACCCTCAGAATCTGGAGCAGCAGCAGGGAGGGACACCTGGGGACCGAGATCTAACCAGGAAACTCAGGAGAAGATCTATATCTCGGTGGCATAGCAGTGGGGCTGTGAAAGTCTCTTTGCATAGCCACTGGATTATCTCTGCCACACCCTGCTTTATCTCTCGGTCAGGAGTCAGTGATTAAGCTAAGAAGCCTACTTATAGTTTAAAAGCCCTCAGGATCCCATAGCCTACAGGGAAGAAAAAGAACAAAGCAGGCTTTTAAGCCACTGAGCTCCAAATCAGGGATTAAAATACTATTGAAACAACTGTTAACTTCCACCACTGTGAACCCTTTAATTACCTTACTTAGACACAAGTCAATCCAGGCAATAGTAATCAGTAATTTGAAAAGTACTGAAAGAGGGAACTCATAACATAATATATAAAATGGGTAAACCAACAAGAAGAAATACCGGAGAAATGAACCAGGACAAGAGTCCAGCTAAAAGCCCCCAAAGGGTGAAGCACAAAATAATGAGGTCAACATCCAAACACTAGCTAAGGAAATAATCACAGGAGTAAAGAGTTTGAAAGAATTGTAATCTGAAATACAGTAACAACACATGAGACTATGGAAGAAAACACTAATTATCTCAAGGTTATTAGAGAGCTGAAAGCTGAAATAGCTGAGCTAAGAATACAATTAGCTGAACAAGTGAAAATAGTATCAGAACCGGTAACAAAATAGATAAACTCCAGAAAACAGTACAGGGGAGAGAGAATAGAATCAATGACGCTGAAGACAGAATTAGCAAGATCGATGACAAATTAGAGACAACTAAAAAAGAAGCAAGAGATCTCAAAAAGAGATTAAGAGATACATAAAACAACAACAGAGTCCTATGGGATGACTGCAAAAGAAACAATATATACATTATTGGCTTACCAGAGGAAGAAAGAGGGGAGGGGAAGAAAGCATTCTTCAGGCCATAATAGCTGAAAACTTCTCTAGTCTAGACAATATCAAAGACATAAAGATTCAAGAAGCCCAGAGGGTCCCAAACAGAACTAACCTAGACTTAAAGAAAAATGAGAAAACCATACAAAAGATCAACGAAAGTAAGTGTTACTAAAGTATATGTTGGTTCTTCGAAAGAGTGAACAAAATCGACAAACCTTTAGCCAGACTCACAAAACAAAAAAGGGAGAAGACCAAAATAAATCAATCGTAAATGAAAGAGGAGATATAAAAACAGACACTGCAGAAATTCAACATATCATGCGAGGCTTCTATGAACAACTATATGCCACCAAGCTAGAGAACCTGGAAGAAATGGATGATTTCCTAGATATCTACCAACTTCCAAAACTAAGTAAAGAAGAAGTGGATAACATGAACAGGCCCATCACAGCTAATGAAATTGAAACAGCTATCAAAAATCTTCCCAAAAATAAAAGTCCTGGACCAGATGGTTTTACAAATGAATTCTATAAAACCTTCAAAGAACTAATACCTCTACTTTTAAAGTCTTCCAGAAGACTGAAGACACTGGAATACTCCCTTCCAGCTTCAATGAAGCCAACATCACTTTGATACCAAAAGCAGACAGGGACACAGCCAAAAAAGAAAACTACAGACCACTATCTCTGATGAATATAGATGTGAAAATATTGAACAAAATTCTAGCCAACCGGATATAGCAGTATATTAAAAAGATTGTTCATCATGACCAGGTGGAGTTTATCCCAGGCATGCAAGGTTGGTTTTATATATGTAAATCAATCAACGTGATCCACCACATCAACAAAAGCAAGACCGAAAAGCACATGGTCATACCAATAGATGCAGAAAAGGCCTTTGACAAAATACAACATCCCTTTATGATCAAAACACTACAAAAAATAGGAATAGATGGAAAATTCCTGAAGATAGTGGAGTCCATATATAGCAAACCTACAGCCAGCATCATACTCAATGGTGAAAAACTGGAAGCATTTCCACTCAGATCAGGTACTAGACAGGGCTGCCCACTATCACCATTACTATTCAACATAGTGTTGGAAGTTCTTGCCATAGCAATCAGGCAGGAGCAAGGAATTAAAGGCATACAGATTGGAAGAGAAGAAGTCAAACTCTCCCCATTTGCAGATGACATGACAGTATACATAGAAAAACCTAAGGAATCCAGTAAGAAGCTTTTGGATATCATCAGGCAATACAGTAAGGTGTCAGGCTACAAAATTAACATTCAAAAGTCAGTGGCATTCCTCTATGCAAACACTAAGTTAGAAGAAACTGAAATCCAGATGTCAATTCCTTTTACTATAGCAACAAAAACAATAAAATATCAAGGAGTGAACCTAACCAAAGAAGTGAAAGACTTGTATACTGAAAATTATGAGTCACTACTCAAAGAAATTGAAAAAGACACAAAGAAGTGGAAAGATATTCCATGTTCATGGGTTGGTAGAATTATCATCATCAAAATGAATATACTACACAGAGCCATCTACAAATTTAATGCTATCCCCATCAAGACCCCAACCACATTTTTTTAGGAGAATAGAACAAGTGCTACAAATGTTTATCTGGAACCAGAAAAGACCTAGAATTGCCAAAACAATCTTGAGAAAAAAGAACAGAACCTGAGGCATCACACTCCCAGATCTCAAATTGTATTATAGGGCTGTTGTCATCAAAAGTGCTTGGTACTGGAACATGAATAGACATACTGACCAGTGGAATAGAATTGAGAGCCCAGAAGTAAGCCCCCACACCTATGGACATCTACTCTTTGAAAAAAGTGCCCAGACTATTAAATGGGGAAAGGGGGGTCTCTTTAACAAATGGTGTTGGAAAAAATGGGTTGAAACATGCAGAAGAATGAAACTGAACCACTATATTTCACCAAATACAAAAGTAAATTCCAAGTGGATCAAGGACTTGGATGTTAGACCACAAACTATCAGGTACTTAGAGGAAAATATTGGCAAAACTCTTTTCCGTATAAATTTTTAAAGACATCTTCAATGAAATGAATCCAATTACAAAGAAGACTAAGACAAGCATAAACCTATGGGACTCCATCAAATTAAAAAGCTTCTGCACAGCTAAAGAAACTACTACCCAGTCTCCTCTCCTCTCCTCTCCTCTCCTCTCCTCTCCTCTCCTCTCCTCTCCTCTCCTCTCCTCTCTCCTCTCCTCTCCCGGATCAACTAGGAATACCAAAGGAGACCACCCGGACCGAAACAAGACAGGACTAGAATGACCACAGGAACCCAGTAAATCACCCGTGAGTACAAACACGCGTGGCTGGTGACAGAGAGGAGAGAGGGGCCTAAGGAGAGATTAAGTGGCTGCTAATAGTTCAACAGTTTATCAGTGGAGACACCACCTCCAGTCTGCTCCACAACAAGGGGACAGCTGAAGGGAGGAAAGGACTCCCCAGACACTCACCAAGTGCAACTCTGAGTCTCCATTGCTACTACCCTCAGAATCTGGAGCAGCAACAGGGAGGGACACCAGGGGACAGAGATCTAACCTGGAAACTCAGGAGAAGATCTATACCTCGGTGGCATAGCTGAGGGGCTGTGAAAGTCTCTTTGCATAACCACTAGATTATCTCTGCCACACCCTGCTTTATCTCTTGGTCAGGAGTCAGTGATTAAGCTAAGAAGCCTATTGATAGTTTAAAAGCCCTCAGGCTCCCATAGCCTACAGGGAAGAAAAAAAAAAGAGGCTTTTAAACCACTGAGCTCCAACTCAGGGATTGAAAAAACTGTTAACATATATAAAATGGTTAAAACAACAAGAAAAAATATTGGAGACTCGAACCAGGACAAGAGTCCAGCTAAAACTCCTCCAGAGGGTGAAGCACAAAACAACGAGTTCAACATCCAAACATTAGCTAAGGAAATAATAATAGGAGTGAGTAAAGAATTTGAAAAAATTGTAATCAGAAATGCAGGAACAACAAATGAGAAAATGGAAGAAAATTCTAATTATCTCATGGTTATTAAAGAGCTGAAAGCTGAAATTGCTGAGCTAAGAAGGCAACTAGCTGAACAAGCTAAAACAGTATCAGAGCAAGGCAACAAAATAGATGAACTCCAGAAAGCAGTAGAGGGCAGAGAGAATAGAATCTATGAGGCTGAAAACAGAATTAGCAAGATTGAGGATGAATTAGAGACAACTAAAAAAGAAGTAAGAGATCTCAAAAAGAGATTAAGAGATGCTGAAAACAACAACAGAGTCCTATGGGATTACTTCAAAAGAAACAATATACGCATTATTGGCTTACCAGAGGAAGAAAGAGAAGGGGAGGAAGAAAGCGTTCTCCAGGCCATAATAGCTGAAAATTTCTCTAGTCTAGACAACACCAAAGACATAAAGATTCAAGAAGCCCAGAGGGTCCCAAACAGAATTAACCCAGACCTAAAGACACCAAGACATGTCATACTTAGATTGGAAAGGAATAAGGATAAAGAAAGGATCCTCAAGGCTGCAAGAGAAAAACAAAGAGTCACCTACAAAGGAAAACCCATAAAATTAGCAGCAGACTTCTCCATACAAACACTACAGGCCAGAAGAGAATGGCAAGATATCTATCGAGTGCTCAATGAGAAAGGCTTTCAGCCAAGAATACTATATCCTGCTAGATTGTCATTCAGACTAGATGGAAGCATCAAAACCTTCTCAGACAAGCAACAGTTGAAGGAAGCAACCATCACCAAGCCTGCCTTGAAAGAAGTTCTGAAAGGTTTCCTATAAACAACCAGACCACCACAAATAGAACATATATCAAAACACTCTAAAACTCTACAAGAATGGCGTTAAAATATCTTCAATCTTTGATATCAATAAATGTGAATGGCCTGAATTCACCTATTAAAAGACACAGAGTAGGAAGATGGATCAGAAAACACAACCCAACAATATGTTGTCTACAGGAAACTCACCTAACGCAACAAGACAAACACAGACTTAAAGTGAAAGGATGGAAAACTATCATTCAAGCCAATGGCCCACAAAAAAGGGCAGGAACAGCTATTCTCATATCTGACATGATAGACTTTAAAATACATAAGATTAAAAAAGATAGGAATGGACACTACTTAATGCTCAGAGGATCAGTCAATCAAGAGGACTTAACAATTATTAATATCTATGCACCCCATGAGAAGCCATCTAAATACATCAAACTTCTACTGAAAGAGCTACAGCAATATATTAACAGTAACACAATCATAGTAGGGGACTTCAACACCCCACTATCTCAACTTGACAGATCATCCAGGAAGAAAATCAGTAAAGACATAAGGGAGCTAAATGAAGAGATAGATAACCTAGAACTATTGGACATTTTCAGAGTCATTCAGAGCAAGTTGTGGTATATATACACAATGGAATACTACTCAGCTGTAAAAAATGGTGACTTCACCGTTTTCAGCCGATCTTGGATGGACCTTGAAAAAATCATGTTGAGTGAAATAAGTCAGAAACAGAAGGATGAATATGGGATGATCTCACTCTCAGGCCGAAGTTGAAAAACAAGATTAGAAAAGAAAACACAAGTCGAACCTGAAATGGAATTGGAGTATTACACCAAAGTAAAAGACTCTGGGGTGGGTGGGTGGGTGGGGAGAATACAGGTCCATGAAAAATGATGAATGAAATAGTGGGGGTTGTATTGCTAAATGGGAATCTGGGGAATGTTATGCATGTAAAAAAAAAAAAAAAGTAGAAACGCAAAGCAGAAATTGACTGAGTTTGGAGTATGGCACCAAAGTAAGAAAGCAGAAGTATACTAGAGTTTGCAGTGAGTACCTCCCTAATACTTCCTCTCCACTTTTCCAAGCTTTGGGTCCATGATTGCTCAACAATTTGTTTGGCTTTGTATGTTAACTCTCTTTTCAGTCACCAGGTTCCAGGTATCATCAGGATGCCGACCAGACTTCCCTGGATTGAAGACACCACCAATGTGTCCTGGACCTCAGCTTCCCCAGAGACCCATCCTACTAGGGAAAGAGAGAGGCAGACTGGGAGTATGGACCGACCAGTCAACGCCCATGTTCAGCGAGGAAGCAATTACAGAAGCCAGACCTTCTACCTTCTGCAACCCTCAATGACCCTGGGTCCATGCTCCCAGAGGGATAGAGAATGGGAAAGCTATTGGGGGAGGGGGTGGGATATGGAGATTGGGCGGTGGGAATTGTGTGGAGTTGTACCCCTCCTACCCTATGGTTTTGTTAATTAATCCTTTCTTAAATAAAAAAAAAAACAATAATAACTAAAAAAAAAAAAAAAAAGAAAACACAACCCAACAATATGTTGTCTACAGGAAACTCACCTAACGCAACAAGACAAACACAGACTTAAAGTGAAAGGATGGAAAACTATCATTCAAGCCAATGGCCCACAAAAAAGGGCAGGAACAGCTATTCTCATATCTTACATGATAGACTTTAAAATAGATAAGATTAAAAAAGATAGCAATGGACACTACTTAATGCTCAGAGGATCAGTCAATCAAGAGGACTTAACAATTATTAATATCTATGCACCCAATGAGAAGCCATCTAAATACATCAAACTTCTACTGAAAGAGCTACAGCAATATATTAAATGGACCTACCCTATGACCCTGCAATTCCCCTCCTGGGGATATATCCTAAGGAACCCAACACATCCATCCAAAAAGATCTGTATACACATATGTTCTTGGCAGCACAATTTGTAATAGCCAAAACTTGGAAGCAACCCAGGTGTCCAACAACAGATGAGTGGCTGAGCAAGTTGTGGTATATATACACAATGGAATACTACTCAGCTGTAAAAAATGGTGACTTCACCGTTTTTAGCCGATCTTGGATGGACCTTGAAAAAATCATGTTGAGTGAAATAAGTCAGAAACTGAAGGATGAATATGGGATGATCTCACTCTCAGGCCGAAGTTGAAAAACAAGATTAGAAAAGAAAACACAAGTCGAACCTGAAATGGAATTAGAGTATTACACCAAAGTAAAAGACTCTGGGGTGGGTGGGTGGGTGGGGAGAATACAGGTCCATGAAAAATGATGTATGAAATAGTGGGGGTTGTATTGTTAAATGGGAATCTGGGGAATGTTATGCATGTACAAACTATTGTATTTACTGTTGAATGTAAAGCATTAATTCCCCAATAAAGAAATAAATTTATTAAAAAAAAAAAATGAAAGAAACTACTACCCAAACCAAGAGATCCCCTCACAGAATGGGAGAAGATCTTTATATGCCATCCATCAGACAAAAGACTAATAACCAGAATCTATAAAGAACTTGCAAATCTCAACAAAAAGACAACAAATAACCCCATCCAAAAATGGGGGGAGGACATGGACAGAATATTCACCACAGAAGAGATCCAAAAGGCTGAGAAACACATGAAAAAATGCTCCCAGTCTCTGATTGCAAATAAAGACAACAATGAGATACCACTTCACTCCTGTGAGAATGTCATACATCAGAAAAGGTAACAGCAGCAAATGCTGGAGAGGGTATGGGGTCAAAGGAACCCTCCTACACTGCTGGTGGGAATGTCATTGGTCCAACGTCTGTGGAGAACAGTCTGGAGAACTCTCAGAAGGCTAGAAATGGACCTACCCTATGATCCTGCAATTCCTCTCCTGGGGATATATCCTAAGGAACCCAACACACCCATCCAAAAAGATCTGTGTACACATATGTTCTTGGCAGCACAATTTGTAATAGCCAAAACCTGCAAGCAACCCAGGTGTCCAACAACAGATGAGTGGCTGAGCAAGTTGTGGTATATATATATATATATTCAATGGAATACCACTCAGCTATAACAAATAGTGACATCACCTTTGTCAGCCCACCTTGGATGGAAATTTATGTTGAGTGAAATAAGTTAGAAACAGAAGGATGAATATGGGATGATCTCACTCTCAGGCAGAAGTTGAAAAACAAGATCAGAAAAGAAAACACAAGTAGAATCTGAACTGGAATTGGCATATTGCACCAAAGTAAAAGATTCTGGGGTGGGTGGGTGGGTGGGGAGAATACAGATCCAAGAAGGATGACAGAGGACCTAGTGAGGGTTGTATTGTTATGTGGAAAACTGGGAAATGTTATGCATGTACAAACTATTGTATTTACTGTTGAATGTAAAATATTAATTCCCCAATAAAGAAATTAAAAAAAACAAGGGCAACAAAAGGGAAAATAAATAAATATGAATTTTAAAAAATTGAAAAAGAGAGGAAGAGGGGCCTGGTGGTGAATACCTGGTTAAGCACACACATTACAGTGCTCAAGGACCTAGGTTCAAGCCCCTGATCTCCTATATGGGGAAAGTTTCACAAATGGTAAAGCAGAGCTGGCTGCTGGTGTCTCTTTCTTTCCCTCTTTCTATTTCCCACTCTCTTCTCAATTTCTCTCTGTCTCTATCCAATAATAAGTATATTTTTAAAAAGACTAAAATAGGGAGGAGGGTAGATAGCATAATGGTTATGCAAACAGACTCTCATGTCTGAGGGTCCAACATCCTAGGTTCAATCCCTTGCACCACCATAAGCCAGAACTGAACAGTGTTCTGCTTAAGCAGAAAAAAGAAGGGAGTCGGGCGGTAGCGCAGCGGGTTAAGTGCAGCAGGTTAAGCGCAGGTGGTGCAAAGCACCAGGACCAGCTTAAGGAACCCTATTCCAGCTCCCGGTTCCCCACCTGCAGGGGAATCACTTCACAGGTGATGAAGTGGGTCTGCTGGTGTCTGTCTTTCTCTTCCCTCTCTGTCTTCCCTTCCTCTCTTCATTTCTCTCTGTCCTACCTAACAACAATGACAACAATAGTAACTACAACAATAAAAAGGAAAAACAAGGGCAACAAAAGGGAATAAATAAATAAATAAATAAATAAGAAAGAAAGAAAAAGGATGGGTGGGGAGAATACAGGTCAAAGAAGGATGACAGAGGACCTAGTGGGGGTTGTACTGTTATATGGGAAACTGGGGAATGTTATGCATGTACAAACTATTGTATTTACTGTTGAATGTAAAACATTAATTCCCCAATAAAGAAATAAAAGAAAAAAAATAGGTTGGGGATATGGATCAACATGTCAACATCTATAGCCAGCAGAGAAGCAATTATAGAAGCCAGACCCTCTATCTTTCTCCACCCATAATGAATTCTAGTCCATACTCCCACAGGGGTAAAGAATAGGGAAGTTAGTCAACAAGTTGTTTGGCTTTATATGTTAACACTTTTTTTCAGCCACCAGGTTCCAGATGCTAACATGATGCCAACTGGACTTCCTTAGGCAGATGACCCCACCAATATGTCCTGGAGCCCCACTTTCCCAGAACCCTGCCCCACTAGGAAAAGAGAGAGGCAGGCTGGGAATATAGATCGACCAGTCAATGCCCATGTTCAGCAGGGAAGCAATTACAGAGGCCAGATCTTCCACCTCCCAGAAGGATGAAGAGTAGGAAATCTGGGGGTCGGGTGGTAGTGCAGCAGGTTAAGCACAGGTGGTGCAAAGCACAAGGAACAGCGCAAGGATCCCGGCTCAAGCCTTCCGGCTCCCACCTGCAGGGGAGTTGCTTCACAGGTGGTGAAGCAGGTCTGCAGGTGTCTATCTTTCTCCCCTCCTCTCTCATTTCTCTCTGTCCTATCCAACATCGATGACATGAATAACAACAACAATAATAACTACAACAACAGTAAAAAACAACAAGGACAACAAAAGGGAAAAAATAAATAAAATATTTAAAAAAGAATAGGAAAGCTATCAGGGGAGGGTATGGGATATGGAGTTCTGGTGGTGGGAATTGTGTGGAGTTGTATCCCTCTTATCCTATGATTTTTGTCTATGTTTCCTTTTTATAAATAAAAATTAAAAAAAAAAGAATAGGGAAGTTTCCAGTGGAGGGGATGGGACACAGAACTCTGATGGTGGGAACTATATAGAATTATACCCCTCTTATCTTACAATCTTGTTAATCATTATTAAATCACTGATAAAAATTTTTAAATAAATAAAAAAAGCACTAATGCTGGCAAACAAAAGATAAACATTCTTTCAACAAGAAAGAAAGAAAGAGAGAGATTGAAAGGAAGAAAGAAAGAAAGAGAGAGTGGTCTGGGAGGTGACTCAGTGGCTAAGGCACTAGACTCTCAAACATGAGGTCCTGAGCTCAATCCCTGGCAGCACATGTGCCAAAGTGATGTCTGGTTCTTTCTCCTATCTTTCTCATTAATAAATAAACGGGAAGAAAGAAAGAAAGAAAGAAAGAAAGAAAGAAAGAAAGAAAGAAAGAAAGAAAGAAAGAAAAAAAGAAAGAAAGGAAAGGAAAGAAAGGAAGGAAGGAAGGAAGGAAGGAAGGAAGGAAGGAAGGAAGGAAGAAAGATAACCAGAGCATCCTTCTGGCACATGTGACACTGGGGAGTGAACCCAGGCCTCCTATGTAAGAGTTCAATGTTTTGGGGGGTTGGGCGGTAGCATAGTGATGCACACCTTGTGAAGCACAAGGACCGGCATAAGAATCCCGGTTCAAGCCCCCGGCTCCCACCTGCAGGGGGGTTGCTTCACAAGTGGTGAAGCAGGTCTGCAGGTGTCTGCCTCTCCCCCTTTCTGTCTTCCCCTCCTTTCTCCATTTCTCTCTGTCCTATCCAACAATAATGACGTTAATAACAACAACAGAAACAATAATAACCAAAACAACAAGGACAACAAAAGGGGAAAAAATAGCCTTCAGGATCAGTGGATTAGTGCTACAAGCACCAAGCCCCAGCAACAACCCTAGAAGGAAAAAAGAGTTCAATGTTTTTGTTTGTTTGTTTGTTTTGTTTTGTTTTGCCTCCAGGGTTATTGCTGGGGCTCAGTGCCTGCAATATGCACTGCTCATGGAGGCCATTTCCCATTTTATTGTCCTTGTTGTTGCTGCTATTGTTATTGTTGCCATTGCTGTTGTTGGATAAAACAGAAATCGAGAGGGGAGGAGAAGACATAGAGGGAGAAAGAAAGATAGACACCTGTAGACCTGCTTCACAGCTTGTGAAGCAACACCTCCCACTTTCCCCCACCTCCCACAAGTGGGGAGCTGAGGGCTCAAACCCAAATCTCTGCGCTGATTCCTGCACCTCGCACCATGTGCTTTAATCCACTGTGCTACCACCCGGTCCCCAGTGTTCAGTGTTTTATCCACCATGCCAGCCCCTGGACCACACAGAAATAACTTTTATACCCACAGGACTACATGAGGCCACCAGTTAGTAAGCTCAAAGTGCTGGGGTCTTCTTACAAACAGAAGCTGTAGAAGTGAAAAAAACCCAACAAAGAACATTAAGAAGTAGTCAGGTTGAACTTAAGATAAGATTACAGTATCGGATGATCCTACTCATATACAGAATTTGAGAAAGAAAAAAAGAAAGGGATACTAAAAAGCAGAATCTGACTGAGTTTGGAATAGGGCACCAAAGTAAAAACCTCTGGGTGGAAGGTGAGGGTAGATGTTTAGTTTCTCTGGGGGGGGGGGGGGAGGGGAAGTATGAACACAGACCTTTGGTGGTGGGAATGGTGTTAAAAAAAAAAGATTAGAGTAATTCAGAAGGCACTTGGAGAAACTATTTCAAAGCACTGGGAATGAATGGTAGTGCCAAATTCTGCAGATAAAATCTCACCCATGTATAGTACCACTGCTGAATGACCTCCCCAAACCAGTTTATCTTTATTTTACAGAGAGGAGAGCAAGGGAGAGACAGAACAGTACTGCTCCACTCTCAGTGAAGCTCCCTGGGTGCTGTCCATGGTCCTGAAAGAGGAAAGACCCACCCCAAAAACATACACACACACAACCCTGCCCCACCATCCATGGAGCTCCCTAGGTGCTGTCCATGGTGCTGAGAGAAGAGGACCACACACACACACACACACACACACACACACACACACACACACACACATCCTTGCTCCACCATCCATGGCCTCCCACATAGTACTGGGATTCTTTTCCTAGATCTTCAGAGGCATGCTAGTCTTCATATAATTTTTTTTTAAATTTTATTTGTTTATGAGAGAGAACCAGAGCATCTCTCTGGCACATGTGATGCTGGGGATCGAATTCAGGGCCTCATGCTTGAGAGCCCACCACTGCACCACCTCCTAGGCCACAAGGCTTGCTCTTTCTCTGTCACTCAAGACTTTGTTCAGATGCTACCTGGCAGAGGCCTTCCTAGACTATCCTGCTGGGTTTCCTTCATGACAGTTAGCACTCATGGGTTCATGAGTACTGGGGCTTCCTTGCAAGACACCTGGTGGAGATTTCTAGTGAATGAGTGAAGCCTCAGCAAAGCCCAGGTGGCAAAAATGCAAGAAAATAAAAAATCGGGGAGGGGGGATAGGTGGTAGCACACCAGGTTAAGCACATATAATACAAAGCACAAGGACACACACAAGGATCCTGGTTCAAGCCCCTGGCTCCCCACTTGCAGGGGGGTTGCTTCACAAGTGGTGAAGCAGGTCTGCAGGTGTCCATCTTTCTCTCCCCCTCTCTATCTCCCCCATCCTCTCGATTGTTCTGTGTCCTATCCAGTAAAAAAAAAAAAAAAAATGGCCTCTAGGAGCAGTGGATTTGTAGTGCCAGTACTGAGCTCTAACGACAATCCTTTAGGGAAACAATAATAATAAAATAAATTAAATTTTTAAATTTATTTTTAAAAAAACCTGGTAGAACATGCACAAGAACATCCCTTGAGTCCCTGTGATATGCCAGCTAATGACAAAAGATAGTTCCTGTGAGGGGAGGCCTATCAGGCTGACCCAGTCACTACTCTTCCTCTGTCCATGTGTTGTTTGTTTTGTTGTATTGTTGTTGTTGCTGTTGTTTTTACTAGAGCACTGCTTAGATCCAGCTTATAGTAGTGAGGGAAACTGATTCTGTAGCCTCAGGCATGAAAGTCTTTTGCATAACCATTACTCTGTCCCCCATCCTTTCCATATGTTTCTTTATATATGTATTTTTTTATCTGCTTATTTGATAGAGAGAATGTGTTGGGAAATTGTAAGGATGTGGTTGAGCTGAGCAGGGCTCACAAAGCACCCTGCATTCCTGATACTATGGCCTATCTAATCATTGTTTTTCATGGCCTATAATCATTGTTTTGCCTGAAAGATCCCCACCCATTCCATTCCTTTGATCTATCTTCTTTCTACCCTCAATACCCCCCCTGCCTGCAGGCTAATATTAATCCTACCAGTTAAAACCCTCACAACAGTTTCTAAGGAAGTTTCTACCTTTCCAGCCCCAAAAGGGCCCTTCTCCGCCCCTTTCCTAGCCATTTCCATTTCTGATTTGCCACTTCCAGGTCTGCCCTTTAAAAGCCTTGACTCTCTGATCAATAAAGAATTGCATTGCCTCACCACCACGTGTTTGGTTCCTGAGTCATCTCCCTCACGTCATTGAGTGAGTAGCAGCCCAGGCCGGCTCCAGTCGAGTTCTCTCCAACCCAGACAGTACACGCCCGGGAAGAGGCACCCCCACACTAGCCCGGCAAGAATGGGAAGATGGGAGAAAGAGAGACATCTGCAGCACTGATTCACTGCTTGTAAGGTTTCCCTCATGCAGCTGGGGACTGGGGTTTTGAACCTGTGTCCTTCCATATTGTAAAATCAACATGTGGCTCCATTTAGGATTAACCAAGTGAGAGGTTTATTCATAAAAATCACTGTGAGTGTAAGTGAGGGGGAAGTCTAGTTAAGAGGATCAGCAGACGACAAAAGTCCGTAAAATAAGCTACCCAACACAACAACGTGAAGAGATTAGGAGGAGGATCAATCTGGAGCTATGCGAACGAGAGTGCCGTGAAGGAGGTATTCCAAAAAGAGAGCATGCTGCTCCAGGTCCTTGCTTATATAATTCCCTTGAGAGTATGTTCTGTAGTCAGGCTAACGTCATCCGTATGCTAATTGTGCCCAAATTCCTATTGTGCACTGGCGTGCTTCATCACGACACTTGCACACTGTAATATCTATACTCAACTGGATGTGCTACCACCCAGTTCCTCCATGCATTTTTCTTTTTTTTAATTATCTTTATTTGTTGGGTAGAGACAGCCAGAAATCGAGAGGGTAGGGTGAGATAGAGAGGGAAAAAGAGAGAGAGAAAGACACTTGCAACCCTGCTTCACCACTTGTGAAGCTTTCCTCCTATAGGTGGGGACAGGGGGCTTGAACCCAGGCCTCTGCACACTGTAACATGTGCACAACCAGGTGCCCCACTGCCTGGCCCCCTCCATGTGTTTTTCACAAAAGCAACACTGATCTAGTATTCACCAGAGGACATCCTTGCGAGACACTAGTCCATACTCAAAAGCGTGGCACGGCTTGGGTGCTGGGTAACTGGGTGAACAATCTAGTCCAGATAAGAGGCAGAAAGGGAGGTTCTGCAGGCAATAGCAAATCCAATTATGACCCAGGCTTTCACCAGTACTCTTCTGTCTGACTCTAAGTCCTCCATTTAATCCCTCCATTCTGCAGGGGAGAAACAGCTAGATCCCAACTCCAATGTCTGCTTTCTATCACTCTCTCACCTTTCTTCTTCCTCATCAATCACCTCCAGAGAGTCTGTTCCCCACCCCACCCCTCCAGGCAGGAACTGAACCTCATAGGCCACTCCTTCCCTCTACCCAACCATCCTTCCCCCTTCTTAAGCTTCTCCAAAATGACAAACCTAGGGACAAGGACCCAGGCTCAACTCCTCCTAGCTCCCCGGCTCCATTTGGCTTCCTGAGGTTGCTGGGGAAACCAGAAAAAGATGTCACTAGGAGAGGTAAACCTCTCCCTCCCTGCATCCCCCTTTCCTCCCACCACCCTGTCCCCTTCAGCTGGAAAGCAGAGCCCTGAGACTTGTACCTCCGGCCCCTCCTCCCTCCACCCTCCCCAGCGAGTGCTCAAAATAGCCTCTCTGTACACTCAGGATTTCTGGATTTAGTTGTTTGTAAAGTGCTGAGGTTGGGGGTGGGGTAGGTGGCTCACACATAGTGACTAGCTGTATATAATCAGCCTAATGCTGGACTAGCACACCAGGAGCCCCAGACATTCTGAGTTCAACCCCCATCCCCACCATAGGCCAGAGTTGAGCAGTAGTCTGGTCTCTGTGCTGTCATGAAAAGAAATATGTAAAGAAATTTTTTCAAGAAATACTGCAGTGATAAGTAGGGTGGAGGAGATAGCATAAAGGTTATGCAAAAGGCTTTCAGGTATAAGTCATGCATGAAATGCATTTATTTCATGAGGTCCATGGTTCAATATCCTGCACCACTATAGGCCAGAGTTGAGCGGTGCTCTGGCAAAGGAAAATGTTGATGATGATGATGATGATAAGTAAATAGATCCAGGAGGTAGCATAGTGGATAAGGCATTGAACTCTCAAGCCTGAGGTTCTTAATTTAATCCCCGTGAGTACATGTGCTAGAATGATCATCTGTTTTTCTCATAAATAAATAAATATTTAAATAATTATAAGAAGGGTGGGGGAGATAGCATAATGGTTATGAAAAGAGGATTTCATGCCTGAAGCTCCAGTTCAATCCCCTACACCATCATAAATGAGAGTTGAGCAGTGTGCTGGTAAAAATAACAACAGGGAGTTGGGCGGTAGCTCAGTGGGTTAAGCACATGTGGCGCAAAGTGCAAGCACCGACATAAGGATCCCAGTTCAAGCCTCTGGCTCCCCACCTGCCGGGGAGTCACTTTACAGGCAGTGAAGCAGGTCTGCAGGTGTCTATCTTTCTCTCCCCCTCTCTGTCTTCCCCTCTTCTCTCCATTTCTCTCTGTCCTAACAACCACAACATCAACAACAACAATATTAACTACAGCAACAATGAAAAACAAGGGCAACAAAAATGGAAAATAAATGAATATTAAAAAAAAGAGGTGAAGCAGGTCTGCAGGTGTCTATCTTTCTCTCCCCTCTCTGTTTTCCCCTCCTCTATTTCTCTCTGTCCTATCCAACAATGAAGACATCAATAACAACAATAATAACTACAACAACAATAAGAAAACAACAAGGGCAACAAAAGGGGAAATAAATATTAAAAAATTAACGACAATAATAATAGTAAATAAGAAGACCTCTATGAGCCCCTGGTCTCTGGGTAAGCCTTCTGTTTTTCAGAAACAGACACTGTAAGAGAATTGAGATCTTTTGACCACCACCATCTGATTAAGCACGCTGGTCTCATCAGGTTCCTCTGATGGCTTCTGCTCCTGGGCCAGGCTAAGACAGGGAAGGCAACTCAATCCCTCTGCTGAGCCTGGATCATACTCTCAGGTGCTGTCAAAATTCAGCTCTCTGGCCCAGAAATAACCACCAAAAAGTGATTTAGCAACTCTTTCCTTCTTGAAAGACCCCAGCAAGAGAGAAGGAAGAAAGCAAGGTTCTCGGAGCACCCTACACCTACTTTTTCTTTTTTTTTTTTTCTTTTTTTTTTTTATTTTCTTTTTTAAATTTTTAAAAAATTTTTAAAATATTTTTTATATTTATTTTATTTATTTATTCCCTTTTGTTGCCCTTGTTGTTTTTATTGTTGTAGTTATTATTGTTGTTGTCGTTGTTGGATAGGACAGAGAGAAATGGAGAGAGGAGGGGAAGACAGAGAGGAGGAGAGAAAGATAGACACCTGCAGACCTGCTTCACCGCCTGTGAAGCGACTCCCCTGCAGGTGGGGAGCCGGGGTTCGAACCGGGATCCTTATGCCGGTCCTTGTGCTTTGTGCCACCTGCGCTTAACCCGCTGCGCTACAGTCCGACTCCCCCTACACCTACTTTTTCTATGAGTGAGCCCACATGTAACTGCATATAATGCTTCAAATGGGGTGAGAGAGGAGTGCCCAGAGAACAAGGCTAACTGTGGGCTTGCTGCAAAGAGAAGCCTCAGCAAAAGAACAACTAAAACCTTTGGGAGGTAAAAGGAAAGCTTGTGGGCCTGTAGGTGACACAATGGATGGGGTGTTAGACTCTCAAATGAGTTTTGGCATCACATATACAAAATGATGTTCTGATTCTCTTCTCCCCAAACAATAAAAAGATAAATTTTTTTTTGAAGAGTTGGGCAGTAGCACAGTGGGTTAAGTGCAGGTGGTGCAAAGTGCAAGGACCGGTGTAAGGATCCTGGTTCGAGCCCTCAGCTCCCCACTTGCAGGACAGTCGCTTCACAGGTGGTGAAGCAGATCTGTAGGTATCTTTCTCTCTCCCTCTCTGTCTTCCCCTCCTCTCTTCATCTCTCTATCCTATCCAACAATGACAACAACAATAATAACACAACAAGGGCAACAAAAGGGAAAAAATAAATATTTTTTAAAAATAAGTTAGAGGGGGTCGGGCGGTGGCGCAGTGGGTTAAGCGCATGTGGCGCAAAGCGCAGGGACGGGCGTAAGGATCCTGGTTCGAGCCCCCGGCTCCCCACCTGCAGGGGAGTCGCTTCACAGGCGGTGAAGCAGGTCTGCAGGTGTCTATCTTTCTCTCCTCTTCTCTGTCTTCCCCTCCTCTCTCCATTTCTCTCTGTCCTATCCAACAACGAATTGCGTCAACAAGGGCAATAATAATAGCCACAACGAAGCTACAACAAGGGCAACAAAAGGGGGGAAAAATGGCCTCCAGGAGCGGTGGATTCATGGTGCAGGCACCGAGCCCAGCAATAACCCTGGAGGAGGAGAAAAAAAAAAAAAAGTTAGAGGGAGTCGGGCAGTAGTGTAGTGGGTTAAGTGCAGGTGGCGCTAAGTGCAAGGACCAGCATAAGGATCCTGGTTCAAAACCCCAGCTCCCCACCTGCAGGGGAGTCGCTTCACAGGCGGTAAAGCAGGTCTGCAGGTGACTATCTTTCTCTCCCCCTCTCTGTCTTCTCCTCTCTCCATTTCTCTCTGTCCTATCCAACAATGACAACAACAATAATAACTACAACAATAAAACAAGGGCAACAAAAGGTAATAAATAAATAAAAATATTTAAGAAAAAAAGAAGTATATAAAAAAATAAGTTAGAGCTGAGCTCTGGTAAATAATAATAAAATTTAAGAAAAATCTTTTTTTTTCTTTTGCCTCCAGGGCTAGTGCTGGGGCTCCGTGCCTGCATTAACAATCCACTGCTCATGGTCTAGGATGTGGTGTAGTGGATAAAGCATTGGATTCTCAACCATGAGGTCCTGAGTTCAATCCCTGGCAGCACATGTACCAGAGTGGTGTCTGGTTCTTTCTCTCTGCCTATCTTTCTCATGAATAAATAAATAAATTCTTTAAAAAAAAAAAAAGAAGTAGAATCCACTGCTCCTAGAGGCTATTTTTTCCCTTTTGTTGGCCCTTATTGTTTATTGTTGTTGTTATAATTGTTGTTGTTATTGCTGTCATTGTTGTTGGATAGGACAGAGAGAAATCGAAAGAGAAGAGGAAGACAGAGAAGGAGACAGAAAGATAAGACAGCTGCAGACATGCTTCACTTCTTTTGAAGCGACCCTCCTGCAGGTGGGGAACCGGGGTTTGAACCGGGATCCTTATTCTGGTCCTTGCAGTTCATGCCATGTGCACTTTACCTGCTGCGCTATCGCCAGCCCCCATAAATAATCTTTTAAAATTATTTTTACAAATTTAAAAAATATATTTATTTATTCCCTTGTATTGCCCTTGTTGTTTTATTATTGTAGTTGTTATTGTTGTCATTGTTGGATAGGACAGAGAGGAATGGAGAGAGGAGAAGACAGAGACGGAAGGGGGGGAGAGAAAGACACCTGCAGACCTGCTTTACTTGTGAAGCGACTCCCCTGCAGGTGGGGAACTGGAGACTCGAACCCAGATCCTTATGCTGGTCCTTGCGCTTTGCACCACCTGCACTTAACCTGCTGCACTACTGCTCGAATCCCATTTTTACAAATTTTAAAGGGAGTCACATCCCTACCCAGTTCCTTCTTGCCTCACTCTCTGAAGTAACAAAAAACAGTGAAGAACGGTCCAGGTAGTGGTGCAGTGGATTCACAAGCATTTGTCCCAAGTTCAATCCCCAGTATCACATGTGCCAAAATGATATTCTGGGTCTCTCTCTTTCCATTTCTTAAGTCATAAATTAAAAAAAAAATTTTTTAATAAAAGAATAGCTAAGACCGATTATAGACTTTAAGAGGAAGTTTGAGGAGCCATGGACTTGGAGGTAAGATTTGTGGGCCTCTACTCCATCCTTCAGTTGCCCTCCAAAATTTAGCTCCTGGCTTTCCAGCGTATACCTCACTTCTGCCTGCTTGGGTTTGCCTGTTTGTTTCTTGTTTGTTGAGAGAGACAGTGAAAGAGACAACAGCTTTAAAGCTTCTACCAATGCAATAGGAGCCATGCTCAAACCTGGGTTGCACACACAGCCGAGCTTCAAACAATCCAAGTGAGATATTTCATCAAGCTTCCACCGGCATTTTTTTTTTAATTTCCACCAGGGATATTGCTTGTGTTTGTTGCCTACATGACAAATCCACCACTCCTGGTGGCCATTGTTTTTCCCCTTTTATTTTTCATTTAAAAATATTTATTTATTTATTTATTCCCTTTTGTTGTCCTTGTTTTATTACTGTAGTTATTATTGTTGTTATTATTGTCATTGTTAGATAGGACAGAGAGAAATGGAGAGAGGAAGGGAAGACAGAGAGGGGGAGAGAAAGATAGACACCTGCAGACCTGCTTCACTGCTTGTGAGGCGACTCCTCTGCAGGTGAGGAGCTGGGGGCTCGAACAGGGATCCTCACACTTGTCCTTGCGCTTTGTGCTACGTGTGCTTAACCCACTGCACTACCACCTGACTTCCCCTTCCCTTTTATTTTTTATTAGATGAGACAGAGTAAATTGAGAGGGGAGGAGGAAATAGGGAAGAAGGAAGGTGTAAGGGAGATAGCATAATGGCTATGCAAAAGGACTTTCATGCTTGAGGCTTCCAAGTCCCAGGTTCAATTCCCCACACCACCACCTTGAGACTGAGCTGATGATCATTGCTCTGATCTCTGTATTACTCATTAAAATAAAACTATATATATATGTATATATACATATATATATATGTATATATATGTATATATATATATATATATGGAGGGGGAGAGAGAGGAGAAAGAGGAGAGAGAGAAGTGAGGAGGAAGGAGAGAGAGAGAGAGGAAGAAAGGGAGACACCTACAGCACTGCTTTACCACTCATGAAGCTTCCCTCCTGCAGGTGGAGACTGAGTTTCAAATCATGGTCTTTGCACCTCGTAAAGTGTGTGCTCAACTGAGTGCACCACCATGCTGCCCCTCTACCTGCTTTTTATACACTCCTGGGGTGAGAGGAAGAGTGGTTTGAGATAATGTCCTCTGGCCTCTTGTTATTGTTATGAATGGTGACAACACTTCTTCCCTTGATGGAAAAGCCAGTGTGACAGAATATGAATGTCTAGGGGCCACTTGGTTAAGCACACGTTACAGTACACAAGGACCCAGGTTCAATCTCCCATTCCTCACCTGCAGAAAGGAAGCTTCATGAGCAGTGGAGAAGGGCTGCAGGTGTCTCGCTTTCTCCCTCTGTCTCCCCTCCCCCCTGAATTTCTGTCTCATCAATAAACAAACAAATAAAATAAAGAAGAACTTGACTTTCTGTGACACCCAGCAGTGAGGCCACACTGGCTCTACTGACCCTTTGGAGTCTGAGAAATTCATGTCTAGGATCAACCACCAGTTTGCATTACAAACCACCCCTCGTCAGCCTGAGAACTAGGAGTTTGGTTCTACTCGGCCTGCACAGGATTAGAAGTTCCTCTGTAGCAGAAGGCAGCAAACACTAATTATCAACTGCACAGCCCATCACCTCTCACCATTCCCTGGAGACCCTAGTTTTGGTCCAGTTTTCCTCTCCTTTTCTCTGGGGCCTCATGTGCTCCAATGTTCCACTGATGTGCCAGTGCCTCCCGAGTATACTCTGTTTCCTTTACAGCTCAACAAAGAGACTCTCCCTTCCCCAGGGGACCAAGGAGAAGAGGGAGAGGACTGTGAGCACAGGGACTTTTCTTCCTTAAGCTCTGACACTGCAAAGCGACTCAGTGATACCCCCCCCCCCATAACGGCCGGAAAGAGAGAGATGTCAAAACACCAACTTCCTCCAGTGGTGGTAGGTACCATGTTCTAGCCTGAGTCATGCACATGGGAGAGCTGTGACCTCTTCAATTGGGCAATTTCACTGCCCACCCCCCTTGTTCTTTTTTTTTTTTTTTTTTTTTAATTTTTTAACCAGAGCACTGTTCAGCTCTGGCTTATGGTGATGCGGGGGATTGAACCTGGGACTTTGGAGCCTCAGGCATGAGAGTCTGTTTGCATAACTGTTATGCTATCTACCCTCTGCCTCTTTCTTTCTCTCTTTCTTCATTTATTTATTCCTTTTTGTTGCCCTCGTTGTTGGATAGGACAGAGAGAAATGGAGAGAGATGGGGAAAACAGAGAAGGGGAAAGAAAGACAGACACCTGCAGACCTGCGTCACCGCCTGTGAAGTGACTCCCCTGCAGGTGGGGATCCAGGGGCTCCAACAGGGATCCTTCCACCGGTCCTTGCACTTTGCACCATGTGTGCCTAACCCGCTGTACTACCGCCCAACTCCCTCCTTTGTTTTTTAATATTTATTTATTTCCTTTTGTTTCCCTTGTTTTATTGTTGTAGTAATTACTGTTGTTGCTATTAATGTCATTGTTGTTGGATAGGACAGAGAGAAATGGAGAGGAGGGGAAGACAGAGAGGGGGAGAGAAAGACACCTGCAGACCTGCTTCACCGCCTGTGAAGCGACTCCCCTGCAGGTGGGGAGCCGGGGCTCGAACCTGGATCCTTATGCTGGTCCTTGTGCTTTGTACCGCCTGCGCTTAACCCGCTGCACTACCGCCCAACTCCCTCTAACTTATTTTTTAAAAAATATTTATTAACTTATTCCCTTTTGTTACCCTTGTTGTTTTATTGTTGTTGTTATTGTTGTTGTTATTGATGTCATCATTGTTGGATAGGACAGAGAGAAATGGAGAGAGGAGGGGAGACAGAGAGGGGAAGAGAAAGACACCTGCAGACCTGCTTCACCACCTGTGAAGCCACTCCCCTGCAGGTGGGGAGCCGAGGGCTGGAACCAGGATCCTTACACTAGTTCTTGGCTTTGCGCCATGTGCGCTTAACCCGCAGTGCTACCATCCTACTTCCTTTATTTTTTTTATTTATTATTTTTTAAGAAAGCTTTAATTTTTTAGATGATTTTTTAAAGATTTTATTTATTTATTAATGAGAAAGATAGGAGGAGAGAGAGAAAGAACCAGACATCACTCTGGTACATGTGCTACCAGGGACTGAACTCAGGACCTCATGCTTGAGAGTCCAATGCTTTATCCACTGCGCCACCTCCCGGACCACCCTTTATTATTTTTTTTAATTATCTTTATTTATTGGATAGAGACAACCAGAAATAGGAAGGAGGTGACAGTGATGGAGAAAGAGAGAAAGAGAGAGAGAGAGAGATCTGCAGCTCTGCTCCACCACTTACAAAGCTTCTTCCTCTGCAGCTCTGCTCCACCACTTACAAAGCTTTTTCCCCTGCAAGTAGACTGGGGACTTGAACCTAGGTCCTTGCACACTGCAGTATGTTGTAACATGTGCGCTCAACCAGGTGCACCACCACCCAGTCCCCTTTACTCTCCAGGCCAGAGAGACAGCATAATGATTATACAAAAGACTTTCATGCCTGAGACTCTGAGGTGCCCAGGTTCAATCCCCAGAACCACCACAGGCCAGAGTTGAACAGTGCTTTGGTCTCTCTATCTCTATATCTTTCTTCATTAAATACAAATAATAGGGGCCACGCAGTAGCATAGTGGGTTAGGCACACATGGCACAAAGTGAAAAGACCAGCCACAAGGATCTCAGTTCGAGCCCTAGGCTCCCCACCTGTAGGGACTCAAAGGAAAGAGGTCCCAAGTGCAACCCCCAGAATTGTATGTACCGGAGTAAAACTCTGGTTCTGTCTCTCATTTTCAGAAATAAATAAATAAGTTTTAAAGATAACAACAAATAAATAGGCTGAGAGTAGGCATAGTGGATAGTGTTCAACTCTCAAGAATGAGGTACTAAGTTCAATCCTGGCATCATATGTGTAAGAGTTTTCCCTCTCATTAATAGTATATTTAAAAATAAATACATAATATTAATAGATAAATATTTTAAAAGGGGGTCAGAAGTAGTGCAGAGGGTTAAGGGCACATGGTTCCCGGTCGAAGATCGGATCCCCACCTGTAGGGGGGGTCTCTTCACAAACAGTGAAGCAGGTCTGCAGGTGTCTATCTTTCTCTTCACCTCTCTGTCTTCCCCTCCCCTCTCCATTTCTCTCTGTCCTATCTGGCAACAACATAAATTATAACAATAATAATAACCACAACAATGATAAAAACAACAAGGCAACAAAAACAAACAAATAAATAAAATATTTTAAAGACCTTTGAGTCTCTTTAAAAAATGAAATAATCGAGGAATACCAAAGGAGATCACCTGGGACCACAACAAGGCAGGACTAGAACGACTTCAGGAGCCCACCAAACCACTGGTGAGTGCAAACACGTGTGGCTCATGGACAGGGAGGAGCCTAAGGAGAGAATGAGTGTCTGGTAACAGTCCAGCAGTTTACCGGTTGAGGCACCACCTCCAGTCTGTTTTACCAACAAAAAGACTGCTGAAGGGAGGAGAGAACTCCCCTAAGACTCACCAAATATAACTGAGTCTCCATTGCTACTGCCCTCAGAGGCTTGAGCAGGAGGGGGGAGGCCCTGTGTTGATATCTGGGAACAGAGAACTGACCAGGAAACTCAGGGGAAGAGCTATACCTCGGTAGACTAGCAGTGGAGCTGTATAGTGGGAGCCTTTCCACATTGTTCTCCTGATGAGAAAATGGTGAATAATTGCCTCAGAACCTATGGACTATAAACGGGACTTCTTTAGAAACTCACAGGGCCAAGCAGTGCTGTCCAGCTTGGCAGAGAAGCTGAACTGAGTCCAGAGCTTTGGCTCCTTGAGGTATGAGAGTCTCTTTGCATAACAACTGTATTATCTCTCCCCCACACTCCTTTATCTCTTGGTCAGGAATGAGGGATGAAGCTAAGAAGCCTACTTATAGTTTAAAAGCCCTCAGGCTCCCATAACCAACAAGGAAGAAAAAGAACAAAAGAAGCTTTTAAGCCACTGTGCTTCAATTCAGGGATTAAAATAATATTGAAATAACTGTCAATTTCCTCAACTGTGAACCCTTTAACTTCCTTACTTAGACAAAAGTCAATCCAGGCAACAGTGATCAGTAATTTGAAAAGTACTGAGGGAGGGACCTCATAATATACTATATAAAATGCTTAAACTAACAAGAAGAAATACCAGAGAAATGAACCAGGACAAGAGGCCAGTAAAATGCCCCCCAAAGGTTGAAGCACAAAATGAGGTCAACATCCAAACACTAGTTAAGGAAATAGTCACAGGAATGAGTAAAGAGTTTGAAAGAATTGTCATCAGAAATGCGGAAACAACAACTGAGACTATGGAAGAAAACACTAATTATCTCAAGGTTATTAGAGAGCTGAAAGCTGAAATAGCTGAACTAAGAACACAACTAGCCGAAAAAGCTAAAACAGTATCAGAACAGGGTAACAAAATAAATGAATTACTGATAACAGTTGAAGGGAGAGAGAACAGAATAAATGAGGCTGAAGACAGGAGGGTTCGTTTGATCCCACAACCTCTCCAGCATTTGCTCCCCACCTGCAGAGGTGTCACTTCACAAGTGGTAAAGCAGGTCTGCAGGTGTCTGTCTTTCTCTCCCCCTCTCTGTCTTCCCCTCCTCTCTCCATTTCTCTCTGTCCTATCCAGCTACGAACAACATCAACAATAACAATAATAAACACAACAAGGCAACAACAAGGGCAACAAAAGTGGGGGGGAATGGCCACGATGAATCAATGGCAACAATAACAACAAGGGCAACAAAAGGGGGAAAAATGGCCTCCAGGAGCGGTGGATTCATGGTGCAGGCACCGAGCCCAGCAATAACCCTGGAGGCAAAAAAGATAAAAAAGAAAAAAAGGTAAATAAATTTAATAAAACACATATGACAACGAAGTACAAGACTCTCGGGTGGGTGGGTGGGGAGAATACAGGTCCAAGAAGGATGACAGAGGGTCTAGTGGGGGTTGTATTGTTATATGGGAAACTGGGGAATATTATGCATGTATAAACTATTGTATTTACTGTTGAATATAAAACATTAATTCCCCAATAAAGAAATTAAAAAAAAAGAAATTTAATAAAACAAATTAGTTAATAAGTCTGTGGTCAAGAAACCAGCACAAGGCTTCCATGCTGGGGCCACAAGGAACCTTCCCTAGCATATCCCAGAGTGCTTTTCTGGTCTCTCTTCCATTAAATAATTAAACAAAAACTATATATATATTGAAAGAATAGTACTGGCAAAATAGCTTATCTGGATAGTGCACCTGATTTGCCATATAGGAGACCCAAGTTGGAGTGTGAGCCCCACCTTACTGAAGGAAGATTTCAGTGCTTTGGTATCTTTCTCTCTGTGTGTCTGTTTGTTTTTATTTTACTTTAATGAGAGAGATACAGAAACACCAGAGGAGGCCAGGTGGTAGCAAACCTGGTTGAGTGCACATGTTACAATGTGCAAGGACCCAAGTTCAAGCCCCTGGTCCCCACCTGCAGGGGGAAAGCTTCACAAGTGGTGGATTTCCTCTCAATTTCTGGCTATCTCTATCAAATAAATACAGATAATAAAAAAGAAAAGAAAAGAACAGAAAGGAAAAGAAGAAGAAACACCAAAGCACTGCTCAGCTCTGGCTCATTAGTGGTACTGGAGAGTGAACCTGGGAAGTTGGAGTTTCATATATGAAAGTCTTTTGCATAACCATTATGCTGTCTCCCAAGCCGTCTCTGCCTCTGCTTATATTTGAAAAAGTTGAACCAGAGAGGTTTGGTTCCAAAGATGACTAATATATATGTGCAACCTTGGAGTAGGCAAAGATTTCTTAGACACATCAAAAACTCAGTCCATAAAATAAAATACATATATATTATAAACTGGACTTTGTGATAAGTCAAGAACTGCTCTTTGAAAAATATTCCTAAAAGAATGAAGTGACAAGTCACATATCCAATAAAAGACGTGAATTCAGAATTTATAGAGCTTTAAAATCTCTATAATATTTAATACACTTTGGGGAGTTGGGCGGTAGCACAGCGGGTTAAACGCAGGTGATGCAAAGCGCAAGGACTGGCTTAAGGATCCCAGTTCGAGCCCCAGCTCCCCACCTGCAGGGGAGTCACAGGTGGTGAAGCAGGTCTGCAGGTGTCTTTCTTTCCCCCTCCTCTTTCCATTTCTCTGTCCTAGCCAACAACGACATCAGTAACAACAACAATAATAACTATAACAATAAAACAAGGGCAACAAAAGGGAATAAATAAATATTAAAAAATATTTAATACATTTTGTAAAAATAGGCAATGTATTTAGACACATCACGATAAGATACACAGATGGAAAATAAGTACATGAAAAGATGTTTAACAGCATAACTCATGGAAAATTCAAATTAAGATCACCAATGAGATCGTATTATACACCTATTAGAATGTTTTTTAGAATGACAATATGGGCTGGTAAAGACAGAGTTACTAGAACTCTCATACTTCACTAATAAGATTGCAAAAATGGGAGTAGCTACTCTGGCAATTATCTCAAGTCTCTATTTATCATAAAATCCAGAAATCTGGGAGTCGGGCTGTAGCGCAGCGGGTTAAGCACAGGTGGTGCAAAGCACAAGGACCGGCATAAGGATCCCGGTTCGAACCCCGGCTCCCCACCTGCAGGGGAGTTCCTTCACAGGCGGTGAAGCAGGTCTGCAGGTGTCTATCTTTCTCTCCTCCTCTCTGTCTTCCCCTCCTCTCTCTATTTCTTTCTGTCCTATCCAACGACGACAACAACAATAATAACTACAACAATAAAACAACAAGGGCAACAAAAGGGAATAAATAAATAAAATAAATATTTAAAAAAATTAAAAATTAGAAAATCACTCCCTTAAAATAGAAACTTCTAAACATAACCAAAAAAAAAAAAAAAATCCAGAAATCTTGTAACCTGGGAGGTAATGTAATAGCCAAGTGTGCTCTCAAGAGTGAAGTCCTGAGTTTGATCCCCAGCATTGCATGTGCCAGAGTGATGCTCTGTCTCTCTTCTCTCACTCAGGTCAATAAACAAATATTATTAAATTTTTTAAAAGAGAGGAAGAAAAAACACCTATAATCATATTCCTATGTATTCAAATAAGAGATAAATGGAAAATTCTGTGAGACTGGGGAAGTGGCTCAGATTTGAGCCCCAGCACCACAAAGGAGGTGCTATGCCTTCAGAGGAAGCTCCAGAGCTTTGTGTCTTTCCCTTTCTCTGTCCAAATGAAAAAGTTGGTGCAGGGGTGGTGGAGCTAATCACACATGCATGAGGCTCCATATCTGGGAGAAAAAAAAAAACCTTCTGTCTACACATAAGCCTGTGATTGCTGGGGCCGGGTGGTGGCACACCTGGCTAAGTGAACATGTTACAATGTGCAAGGATCCAGGTTCAAACCCCCGTCCCCACCTGCAAGGAGAAAGCTTTGTGAGTGGTGAAGTGCTGGCACTTACGTGGGTTGATTACCAACAAGGAAGGCAAACGACCGGTTCTCCCTCGCTCGTTCAAGAGACGACGCAATACAGACAAGAGACACCGGGGAGAATTGGGACACTCGTTTATTGGATGGTGGACTTGGGCTAAAAATAGAGGTCCAGACAAAGAACATTTTTCAAATATGTCAGAAATTACAGGTTTCTTAAAGGTCAGCTTATCCTATGGTAGGGGGCTGGTATGACAGGAATTGATGAGATACATAAAGGTCAAGACAATTATTCTCCATAATGCAAGCAACTTAGTTATCCAAAGGTATTTGAGAGAAACATAGGGGTTAAACCAGCAGGGTGAGATAGAGAGAAGATAAACAAAGCATGGTAGTTATCAAAGCTATATGGAAATAAAGTTTGGAGTTTCACTGACTGATGTCAGAGTGGTGTTTGATGGACTATGCTTTCTCTAGTGATCAAAAGTGAGGTGATTGTGTGAACTCTGGGTGACTGTGAACTTTGAATTAACCTTAAGGTAGGCAGCCATGTGGCCTGCAGTTAATGGGGAGAGGCAGTGAGATCTCTGTGGGCTTGAGAGTCTGAAAAGGGAAAACTGAGTCTGAGAGACTGTTTTTTCCCCTTTGCTCATCTCAATGAGAGAGACTAACAAGGGGATGTCTTTCCCAGATCTCCATCCAAGAATGGGGGTAGTTTTCCCTAAGCTCTATCAAGCTTACACATAGCCCCACAGTGAAGCAGGGCTGAAGATGTCTCTGTCTCTGTCCCTCTCTATCACCCTTTTCCCTCTTGATTTCTGGCTGCCTCTATCCAATAAATAAATAAAGATAATTTTTAAAAATAAATAAATAAATAATAAAGCTGTGACTGTTTATTACAGCTTTAATAATTACCCCAAACAGGAAACAACCCAAATGGGCCTCAGTTAAGGTACAGGAAACAAACAGAAATAAATCCATTCAAGATAATACTACTCAGCTACTAAAAGAAATGAGTATCTAGGGAGTTGGCGGTAGCACAGCAGGTTAAGTGCACGTGGCGCAAAGCGCAAGGACCGGCGGAAGGATCAAGCCCCCAGCTCCCCACCTGCAGGGGAGTCACTTCACAAGCAGTGAAGCAGGTCTGCAGGTGTCTGTCTTTCTCTCCTTCTCTCTGTCTTCTCTTCCTCTCTCCATTTCTCTCTGTCCTATCCAACAACGACATCAACAACAATAATAACAACTACAACAGCAAAACAACAAGGGCAACAAAAGGAAATAAATAAATATAATAAATAAATAAACTTTAAAAAAAAAAAAAGAAATGAGTATCTGAGGACTGAGTGGTGGTGCACCAGGTTGATCGCACACATTACCATGTACTAGTTGGTTCAAGCCCCCAGTCCCCACATGCAGGAGGGAAGCTTCACAAGTAGTAAAGTAATGCTGCTGGTGTCTCTCTGTCTCTGTCTCTTTCTCTCTCTACCTCCCCATCCTCTCTCAATTTCTTTCTGTCTTACCAAGTAAAAAGAAAAATAGAAGGAATTTTTTAAAAAATAAATAAACAGCAAGGGCAACAAAAGGGAAAATAAATATTTTTAAAAATTTATAAATAAATAAATAAGGGAGTCGGGCGTTAGCACAGTGGGTTAAGCGCACGTGGCGCAAAGCCCAAGGACCACGTTAAGGATCCTGGTTCCAGCTCCCCCCCCCCGCCCCTCCCCACCTGCAGAGAGGTTGTTTCACAAGTGGTGAAGCAGATCTTCAGGTGTTTGTCTTTCTCTCCCCATCTCTGCCTTCCCCTCCTCTCTGTCTTATCCAACAATGACAACATCAATAACAACAATAATAACTACAACAATAAAACAAAGGTAACAAAAGGGAATAAATAAATAAATAAATACTTTTTTAAAAGGGAGAAGAAAGAGAGAGAGGAAAGAAGGGAGGAAGAGAGGAAAGAAGGAAGGAAGGAAGGGAGGAAAAAAGGAAGGATGGATGGATGAATGAAATTGGGTTTTGGAGACCAGAGATATCATCTACATACATATCTTTCCCTCCTCTGTCAATTTCTTTCTGTCTTATCAAAACAAATAAACCAAAAAACAGTGAAGTAGTGCTATAGGCATCTCTGTTTCTCTCTCCTTCTCTCTTCCCCTCTCAATTTCTCTCTGTCCCTGTCAACAAAAGAATAAAGTAAAAGAGAGAGGGGGAAGCCAGAGCCCCGCTTTTACACATGTGGTGCTGTCCACCCTGTAGATGATGAGCTATCTGAGCACAACCAAGCTAAGTGACAGTCACCCAACTTGGGTTGGCAGAATGGTATTGAATAAATACTGTTGATCCAGGGTCTGAACCCAGATCAGTTAGACTCGGATCAGTGTGCCAAGTTGCTTCTCCCAGAAGATGGAGAGAGGAGAGGATAGACACCTACAGACAGTGTTTCACTGCTTGTGAAGTGAACCCCCCCACATCCCCCCCCCCCGTAGGTAGGGAGCCAGAAGCTTAGGGCTGTAGGAAAACACACACACACACACACACACACACACACACACACACACACACACACACACACCCAAGTCTCACTGAGGACCGGGGGTGACGACCTTGGTTTCACCTTGGGGGATAACAGCAGCAGAGTGACAAGGCTCCTGGGCACCTGAGACTCCTTATCACTCTGATTTCTGTCTCCCTCAGGAAATGGACCCTTAGTGTCGGGGAACCCCCAAATCTAGGACCCACAGCAGGAAAGGGTGTGTTTGGGCATAGAACTAAGAGCTTGTGATGGAGAGAGGAGAGGATAGACACCTACAGACAGTGTTTCACTGCTTGTGAAGTGAACCCCCCCACATCCCCCCCCCCCTGTAGGTAGGGAGCCAGGGGCTTGAACCGGGATCCTTGTGCTTCTTGTTATGTGCGCTTAACCTGATGCATCACTGCTGACCCCCCTGCTTCACTATCTGTGAAGCTTCCCTCCTGCAGATAGGGGCGGGGGTTGGGGGGTTAAACCTGAGTTCTTGTGTCTGGTCATGTGAGCGCTCTACTGGATGAGCCACAGCCTGACCTCTCTCCTTCTCTCCCTCTCTGTGTCTCAATAAGCAGCTGTTATTTGGTAAGTGGTATTGCTGTGGGCTGAAGAATGGACTTGGGTGGTCTGGGAGGTGGTGCAGTGGATAAAGCACTGGACTTTCAAGAATCGAAGTCCTGAGTTCAATCCCCAGAAGCACATGTACCAAAATGTCTAATTCTTTCTCTCCTCCTATCTTTCTCATTAATAAATAAAAATTTTAAAAAGAATGGGGGCTGGGTGGTGGCACATCTGGTTGAGCACATGTTATAATGTGCAAGGACTTGGGTTCAAGCTCCGGGTCCCCACCTGCAAGGGGGAAGCTTCATGAGTGGTGGAGCAGTGCTTCAGGTGCCTCTGTCTTTCTCCCTCCCTATCACCTCCTTCCCTCTTTATTTCTGCCTGTCTCTAGCCAATAAATTGAGATAATTAAAATTTTTAAATGGGCTTTGTTGTTGGGTGTTGGCTAGGTCAAGTTCTAGAATAAAGCCTGTGGTTGCCAGAATGCAGCTCAGTCCCTTGTTCCACGGAGGTGAAGATGGGGAGAGAAACTGAGATTGCTCAAAGGACCCTGGGGGCTTCTGCTACCACACCAGCCTTCCTGCTGAGCTTGTTATGTAAAACCAGCAGCCTCCGTGAAGCTGACACCAGTCTCTTTATCTACCAATGTCAGCCCACCCCCACCCCCCAGTGTGATAATGACTCAAAAGCCCTAGTAAAGAGCCTGTATAAAGAGGGCTGGTGAAATAGCTCACCTGCATAGTGCACTGCTCTGCCATATGAGACCCAGGTTTGAGCCTGGCCCCTACAACACTCGAGAAAGCTTTGGTGCTGTGGTCTCTTTCACTCTCTGCCTCTCTGTCTCTATCTTTTAAACATAGAGCCCCTACAACACTCGAGAAAGCTTTGGTGCTGTGGTCTCTTTCACTCTCTGCCTCTCTGTCTCTATCTTTTAAACATAGAGCCCCTACAACACTCGAGAAAGCTTTGGTGCTGTGGTCTCTTTCACTCTCTGCCTCTCTGTCTCTATCTTTTAAACATAGAGTATGTGGACAAATACATCACAATGATGACTTCTGGCATTGTGTCACCACCCCACAGCCTCATGGGACTTACTCTGGCATCCAGAGTGGGTAGATGGGGGTCCCGCCTAAGACAGTATCCACCATCAGTACTAGGTCTCTGTGCAGAGCACCCCTGCCTGCTGTCTCCACTGTGGATCTTGAGTTATAGATCTCAGGAAAGGAGGGGGAACTCAGCAGTGAAGCCCCTACCCCACCCCAAGTCTCCTGCATCAAATGCTTCCTCCCCGTCTGTATCCTGGTGATTCCAGCAAAGCACCAGCCACAGTGGGAGCAGCAGCAGGTGGGGTGCAGCACCCTGGAACTTCACCCACCCTGCCCCCTTCCCCAGCTGCTGCCTTCCTTTGTCTCTTTCATCTCCAAAGGTGTTGCCATAGCAACCATTGTCACAGAAGAGGCGACTGGTGTTACCCGTCTTTGCAAAAGCAAGTCAGACCAATCTAGGGGAAAGGGACCAACCCAAATTCCCTCACTTTTTCTGCCGCAAGTGGGAAGAGGAGGCCTTTAGCAAGAGTTATCCAGAGCAGCTGTGGACTGGAAAGACCTGGACCACACCCCAGCATGTGTGTGACAGCTGACTGGCAGGCAGATGAGGACATGTTCCAGACCCTCTGCAATGTCATAATTGCCTCCTTCACACCCTGCCCCCCCACCCCCACCCCCCCATACACACACATTCTTTCTGACACAGGAGCCAACCTGAGAGAAACAGGCTGTGACTATCCAGTGTCACAATCCTGCCCCTTCTTCGGGGCACAGGTGTGAGGGTTGAAATGGGTACAGGAGGGAGTCGGGTGGTAGTGCAGCAGGTTAAGCGTATGTGGCGCAAAGCACAAGGACTGGCGTAAGGATCCCGGTTCAAGCCCCTGGCTCCCCACCTGCAGGGGAGTCACTTCATAGGCGTTGAAGCAGGTCTGCAGGTGTCTGTCTTTCCCCCTCTCTGTCTTCCCTTCTTCTCTCCATTTCTCTCTGTCCTGCCTAACGATGACATCAATAACAACAACAATAACTACAACAATGAAAAAACGAAAAGGGAAAATAAATATTTTTTAAAAATTAAAAGAAATGGGTACAGGCATAATCAAGGGAAAAATGGGTACAGGTATAATCAAGAAATTGCTGGCATAATCCAGAGATCAACCTGGATGGTATTCAGGCATCAGAACAATAGAAGGGTTCAAAATTAACCAGACCTAGAGTAGGAATAATGCTAACTTTCTGCTTCTGTAAACCCTGCTGCTTTCAGTAAGGTAGGATGTTTGTTTCTGGGAAAACAGGATGTTTCTGTACCAAGATGTGGTGCAAACCTAAAAGCCCCCCAGTCATTAGATTTCAGGTAAACAAGCCAAGTCCCGGAAACTGTGCAAAATATTGTATGTAATCAATGCTGGCATATGCTGCAAAAAGTATAAAAGATGCTTGTGACTGTGCTTAGGCGTTCAGTCCTTGGGGAGCTCCTATGTGGTGAGTCTTCCTTGGGCTGGACCCTCAGCAGAGTAGGCTTAAATAAAATTCATATTCAATCACCTGACGTGGTGTGGAGTATTGTGATTTCTGTGTGGAGAATTCTATCCCATTACACAGGAACAATGACACAAGCTCTTAGTTCTATGCCCAAACACACCCTTTCCTGCTGTGGGTCCTAGATTTGGGGGTTCCCCGACACTAAGGGTCCATTTCCTGAGGGAGACAGAAATCAGAGTGATAAGGAGTCTCAGGTGCCCAGGAGCCTTGTCACTCTGCTGCTGTTATCCCCCAAGGTGAAACCAAGGTCGTCACCCCAGGTCCTCAGTGAGACTTGGGGGTGGGTGGGTGAAGGCAGAGGGCCCCTTGTAAGCCTAACTGAAATGGTTTCAGTTTGGCCCTGCAACTCCATCCCTCACAAGGTCACATGTTCAAGGTCACCCGAAGGAAAGCACTGGGAATCCTCACTTTCCAGGCCACTCCTCACCCAATGGGCTGGAACCAGAATCCCTCTGTATCAGCCACCCACCCACACCCCCAGACAGTACAGGGATATCTAAGCACCCCAGTGCCCCCCCCTTCTGGAACAGCTGTCCCAGCACGAAGGCAGAGGCAGGACTCCCAGCCACACAGGCTCAAGGCTTGAGGTGAGTCAGCAGCCCTCCTGGCTAGGGCTGCCACAATTTAATGAGCAGTTATTTCTTTCTTTCCTCATAGCCTGGAGCTGTGCCCAGCCTCCCCCCCATGCCCCTCCTCCAGGACTGGGAGAGAGAGAGAGAGAGGAGTGCCAGAGTCTCCCAGATTACTATAATCTTCAATATGCAGCCTACACAGGGCACAAATGCCCCAACATAAATAGCTGAGTTCCCCCCCCACCACCACCACACACACACACACACACACACACACACACACACACACACACACACACTTCCCATGGCGCTGCACTCAGCTGGAGGATTCATGTGGGAGGAAGGTAGCTCCAAGAACACAAGAACTGCCAGCAATCACCACCTCTTTGTGGGGAGAGGGGAAGGGGGAGAGCACCCAGATCCATCTCTGGAGTCAGTGCAATGAAGGAGGATGCCTTTTTGGAATAGAACTAAAATATGCCTACTAGCTATCTACAAAACGGAGACCCTCCCCAACTCTTATCTGCACTATTCCAGCTTTTAGGTTCATGATCAGTCAACAACTTGTTTGGCTTTGTATGTTAACTCTCTTTTCAGCCACCAGGTTCCAGTTTCCAGATGCTACCATGATGCCAACCAGCCTTTCCTGGACAGACAACCCCACCAATGTGTCCTGGAGCCCCGCTTCCCCAGAACCCCCCCCCCCCACTAGGGAAAGAGAGAGAACAGGCTGGGAGTATGAATCGACCTGTCAACACCCATGTTCAGCGGGGAAGCAATTACAGAAGACAGACCTTCAACCTTCTGCATCCCACAATGACCCTGGGTCCATACTCCCAGTGGGATAAACAGGAAAGCTATGGGGGAGGGGATAAGATGCAGAGTTCTGATGGTGGGAATTGTGTGGAGTTGTACCCCTCTTATCCTATGGTTTTGTCAATGTTTCCTTTTTATAAAAAAAAATGTGTTGTAAAAAAAAAGGAGAAAGTGACAGACTGGTTAACAGACATCTGCAAGGTGGTCTGCAACTAATCAGGAGGTAGCACAACTATGAAGCAAGGTCAAAGTCTGATATGGAGCACAACACATGTAAGAATGCTATTCAGGGGAGTGAGGCAGTACTGCAGCAGGTTAAGCACAGGTGGTGCAAAGCGCAACGATCCGGCATAAGGATCCTGGTTCAAGCCCCCAGCTCCCCACCTGCAGGGGAGTTGCTTCACAAGTGGTAAAGCAGGTCTGCAGATGTCTCTTTCTTTCCCCCTCTCTGTCTTCCCCTCCTCTCTCCATTTCTCTCTGTCCTATCCAATAATGATGACATCAATAACTACAACAATAAAGCAACAAAGGCAACAAAAGAGAAAATAAAAAAATATTTTTAAAAAAGAATGCTAGTCAGGTTCTCTCTCTCTCTCTCTCTCTCTCTCTCTCTCTCTCTCTCTCCCTCCCTGCCTCCCTCCCTCCCTCTTTCTGATAAACATATTTAAAAGACTTAAGAAGGGTTGGGGAGAAGCATAATGGTTCTACAAAATGACTTTCATGCCTGACGCTTTGAGGTCCAGGTACAATCCCCAGCATCACTAGCAGCCAGAGCTGAGCAGTACTCTGGTAAAAATAAATAATTTTTTAAAAAGTGGCTTGGGATTTCCTTCTGGAGCAAGTCAGGGTTTTGTTTTGTCCCTATTCACTCACCTCCTCCCCAGCACTTTTGATTTTAAATCTTTTAAGATTTATTTGTTTATTCTCATGAGAAAAGGACCAGAGCACTGCTCAACTCTGGCAGCACTAAACTTTGTTTGCTATGCAGTACTTGGGATCAAGCCCAGGCCCCCATGTATGCAAGTCCTGAGTTCCACTTCTGAGCTATCTCCTTGGCTACTGCTCCATTTTAAAAATGACTAGGCACCTTTGGAAGGTACTTATCCTGCCTAGTACTCTACCAAAACATACTTAGTTGGGAGAGGAGATAGCACAATGATGATACAAAAGATTTGCATGTCTGAAGCTCTGAAGTCCCAGGTACAATCCCCAGCACTACTTTAAGCCAGAGCTGAGCAGTGCTAAGAAAAAAAAAAAAAAAAAAGAAAAGAAAAAAAAAAAAACCAAGGCAGGAGTAGATAGCATAATGTTTATGCAAAGAGACTCTCCTGCCTGAGGCTCCAGAAGTCCCAGGTTCAATCTCCCACACTACCATAAACAAGAGCTAGTTAAAATAATAATAAATAGGGAGTCGGGCTGTAGTGCAGCAGGTTAAGCGCAGGTGGCACAAAGCACAAGGACCGGCATAAGGATCCCGGTTTGAACCCCGGCTCCCCACCTGCAGGGGAGTTCCTTCACAGGCGGTGAAGCAGGTCTGCAGGTGTCTATCTTTCTCTCCTCCTCTCTGTCTTCCCCTCCTCTCTCCATTTCTCTCTGTCCTATCCAACAACGACTACAACAATAAAGCAACAAGGGCAACAAAAGGGAATAAATAAATAAAATAAATATTTTAAAAATAATAATAATAAATAATTTTAAATACCCATTTTACTGTTGACTATATATAAAACATTAATCCCCAATAATAGAGGGGAAAAAATACCCTGTTGATGAAGGTCACCCTATATTGGTCTGTCCAATGTGCCACTTCCCAGACCACCCCATATTGGTCTCTCTATATATCTTATTCAGCATTTATTAAATCATACCACTTAGATCACCTATGTAAAGGATGTGTAAGCAAAATACATATACTATATATATATATTTTTTTTCTTTTCTTTTACCAAGAGAACTATCTCAAGGGCTTGGTGTCTGCATGACTCCACCATTCCCAGTTGTCTTTTTTCCCCTTGAATTTAGATTGAAGGTGAAAGACAGATGGGGGTTATCACTGTAGCACTCTTCCACTGCCCATGAAGCTTCCCTCCTACAGGCACTTATAGGTAGTGGCCAGGCCCTTGTATATGGTAATGTGTGCTCTATTGGGTGAGCCACCTGCCAGCCCCACCCATGAAATATATTTCTTAAAAAGTGCAAGGAACGGGGATTGGGCAGTGGTGCAGTGGGTTAAGCACATGTGGTGCAAAGTGCAAGGACTGGCGCAAGGGCCGGTGTAAGGATCCCGGTTCGAGCCCCCGGCTCCCCACCTGCAGGGGAGTCACTTCACAGGCGGTGAAGCAGGTCTGTAGGTGTCTATCTTTCTCTCCCCATCTCTGTCTTCCCCTCTTCTCTCCACTTCTCTCTGTCCTATCTAACAACGACGACATCAGTAACAACAACTATAGTAATTACAACAACAATAAAAAACAAGAGCAACAAAAGGAAAAATAAATAAATATTTTTTTTAAAAAAAGAAAGTTATTTTGGGTGGTCTGGGAGGTGGTGCAGTGGATAAAACATTGGATTCTCAACCATGAGGTCCCGAGTTCGATCCCCAGCAGCACATGTACCACAGTGATGTCTGGTTCTTTCTCTCCTCCTGTCTTTCTCATGAATAAATAAATAAATTCTTTAAAAGAAAGAAAGTTATTTTGGGGGCCAGGCGGTGGCACACCTGGTTAAGCACACACATTACAGTGCACAAGGACCCAGGTTCAAGCCCCTGGTCCCCCACCTGCTGGGGGAAAGCTTCATAAGTGGTGCAGCAATGCTGCAGGTTTCTCCCTATCTCTCTCCCTCTCTATCTCTCCCTTTCCTGTCAATTTCTCTCTGTCTGTATTCAATAATAAATAAATAAGAATATTAAAAAATAGAAAATATGCTGGAAAATTATTTTTTTTTTAAGTTATTGTGGGGGCCAGACAGTAGCACACCTGGTTAAGCACACACATTACAGTGTACAATGACCCAGGTTCAAGCCCCTGGTCCCCACCTGCAGCAGGAAAGCTTCACAAGTGGTGAAGCAGGATTGCAGGTGTCTCTCTGTCTCTTTCCCTCTCTATATCCCCTGCCTTCTCAATTTCTGTCTCTACCCAATAATAAATAAATAATTCTATAAAAGTGAAAAAGACAAATCTGACTTTGGACGCTGTTCTAAAAAAAAAAAAAAGAAAGTCTGTTATGTGCTCTAGTCTGGGGACTAGTACTGTGTAACTTAGATTAATTTTGGCCTCAGTTTCCTTATCTGTAAAATGGGTAAGATTAGATCAGATCGGGAGTCGGGTGGTAGCGCAGCGCGTTAAGTACGCGTGGCGCCAAGTACAAGGACCAGTGTAAGGATCCTGATTCGAGCCACCGGCTCCCCACTTGCATGGGAGTTGCTTCACAGGTGGTGAAGCAGGTCTGCAGGTGTCTATCTTTCTCTCGCCCTCTGTCTTCCTTTCCTCTTCCCATTTCTCTTTGTCCTATCTAACAATGATGACATCAACAACAACAACAATAACTACAACAGCAATGAAAAACAAGAGCAACAAAAGGGAAAATAAATAAATATAAAACATTTTTTTAAAGATTAGATCAGATCATCTAAAGGGATTCTTCATAAATCCTACCACTAAATGATATATTACTTGAGATTTTCATCTATGAACAAGATACCTATATTCCCATCTTGAAGAATGTGTGTAAAACAAACTGTGTTTTTTTCTTTTCAAGGTAAAATAGACCAATGGGCATCCCAGGAGGATGGATCAGTGGGCGAAGCAAAGGATTTGCATACCTGAAGCCCTGGGCTGTCCTGGGCAGTGCTCTGTCCTCTCTGTCTTCCTTCCTCCTTCCTTTTTCTATTTTTTTTTTTTAATGAAAGAGATATAGAGGGGTCAGGTGATGGCATACCTGATTGAGCACACAGGACCCGGTTCAAGCCTCCAGTCCCCACCTGCAGGGGAAAAGCTTTGCGAGTGGTGAAACAGTGCTAGAGGTGTCTCTCTATCACCCCTTCCCTCTTGATTTCTGGCTATTCCTATCCAATACATAAAGATAATAAAATTTAAAAAATAATAAGAGAATGGGTGGGGGTAGATAGCATAATGGTCATGCAAAGAGACTCTCAGTGCCTGAGACTTGAGTCCCAGGCTCAATCCACTACACCACTGTAAGTCAGAGCTGAGCAATGTTCTGGTTGAGAGAGAGACAGAGAAACTAGAGCACTGCTCAGCTCTGGCTTATGGTGGTGCTATGGATTGAACCTGGGACTTCAGAACCTCAGGCATAAAAGTGTCTTGCAGAACCATTATGCTGTCTCCTCAGCCTTCTGCCTTTATATCTTATTCAATAAATATTTTTATAAAATATCACCACTGAGTACTGGTAGTTCACTTGCATAGTGTGCTACTTTGCCACGTGAAAAGTACAGCTCAGGTTTAAGCCTGGCCCCCACCATATTAGAGGAAGTTTTGGTGCTGTGGTCCCTTTCTCCTTTTCTCCCTTTCTCTCTGTCTCTATAGGAAGGAAGAAAAGAAGGGAGGGAGGGAGAAAGAAAGAAAAGACAGGGTGGTAGTGCATCTACACAGTAGAGTACATCCATTACCTGTGCAAGGCCCCTAGTTCAATCCCCAGTCCCTACCTGAAAGAGAAAGCTTCCTAAAAGATGAAGCGGTGGGAGTCGGGTGGTAGCACAGCGGGTTAAGTGCAGGTGACACAAAGCAAGGGCCTCCGTAAGGATCTTGGTTTGAGGCCCCGGCTCTCCACCTGCAGGGGAGTTGCTTCACAGGCAGTGAAGCAGGTCTGCAGGTGTCTATCTTTCTCTCCCCCCTCTGTCTTCCCTGCCTCTCTCCATCTCTCTCTGTCCTAGCCAACAACAATGACATCAATAATAACTACAACAATAAAACAACAAGGGCAACAAAAGGGAATAAATAAATATTTTAAAAGATGAAGCAGTGCTGGGACTGGGTGGTGGTGCACCTGGTTGAGCGCATATGTTACAGTGTGCAAGGACCTGGGTTCGAGCCCCTGGTCCACACCTGCAAGGGGGAAGTTTTGAGAGTGGTGAAGCAGGGCTGCAGGTGCCTCTCTGTCCCTCTCCCTTCCTATTACCCCCTTCCCTCTTAATTTCCGGCTGTCTCTATCCAATAAATAAAGATTTAAAAAAAGAAAGAAAGAAAGATGAAGCAGTGCTATAGGCGTCTCTCTTTATCTCTCTAACCCTTCTGAAAATATTTTTATTTATTTATTATTGGACAGTGACAGAGAAATTGAAAGTCAAGGGAGTCGGGTGGTGGCGCAGCGGGTTAAGCGCACATGGCGCAAATCGCAAGGACCTGCATAAGGATCCCAGTTCGAGCCCCCGGTTCCCCACCTGCAGGGGTATCACTTCACAAGCAGGGAATCGCTTCACAAGCGGTGAAGCAGGTCTGCAGGTGTCTGTCTTTCTCTCCCCCTCTCTGTCTTCCCCCTCCTCTCTCCATTTCTCCCTGTCCTATCCAACAACAACGACATTAATAACCACAACAATGTTAAACAACAAGGGCAACAAAAGGGAAAATAAATAAATAAATATTTTTTTAAAAAAAGAAATTGAAAGTCAAAGTGGGAAATAGAGATGGAAAGAGACACTTGGCAGCCCTGTGAGCTTAACCCACTGTGCTACCGACCAACCTCCTCCTTGCTAATTTTTATTAGATGGGACAGAGAAATTGAGAGAGGACAGGGAGATAGAGGGAGAGAAAGACAGATACTTGCAGAGCTGCTTCACCACTCGTGAAGCGGACCGGACCCCCTGAAGGTGGGAGTGGGGACTTGAACTCAAATCCTTGCACTTGGTAGTATGTGTACTTAACCGGGTGTCCCACAGCTTGGCCCCCAGTTTCTCACTTTCTCTATCCAAAAATAAATAACTATAGAAAATGAAGGAAAGGGGGGTCAGGCGGTAGCGCAGCCGGTTAAGCACACATGGCTCAAAACGCAAGGATTGGAGTAGGGACCCCGGTTCAAGCCCCCAGCTCACCACCTGCAGGGGGGTCGCCTCACAGGCAGTGAGGCAGGTCTACAGGTGTAGATCTTTCTCTCCCCTTCTCTGTCTTCCCCTCCTCTCTCCATTTCTCTCTGTTCTATCCAACAACAATGACATCAAGAACAATAACAACCACAACAACAATAAGAAAAAAGAAAATGAAGGAAAGAAGGAAGAAATACCGGAAAAAGAAAAAAAAACCCATGGCCAGTTATTTGGAGCTTTATGGAAAAAAAATGGGGGTCAGAACATTGAAGCCATTCTCCTCCCCCCCCCCCACTCCACATGACAGAAAGTCAGAGAGAAGTAGAGAGAGAAAGAGAGGGCAGACACCTGCAGCACTGCTCAACCACTTATGAAGCTTCCTCCCTTGCAAGTGAGGGCTGGGGGCTTGAACTCAGATCCTGGTGTATGGTAACCTACTGGGTGAGCCAACAGCCTTGGGTGTCGTTCCAGTCACTCCTAATGAGACTAATCACTGATCTGTTGTTTTTCTAGTCTCTAGACAAAGGGGGCTAGGGAGGGAATTACATTACATGCCAACAGCTCCTGTTCACCCAGCACTCCTACTTTGCCCCAATGATAGCTGGGTGCAGGGAAGTTACTAAAGTCTCAGGCAGGCAGGCAGTGAGACCTGGTGGATTATTCCTGCTAGAGACAATGAACAGGAACTCAGAGGCACCCCTGCAGCTCTCTGGAACTCCCTGCTAGGGTGACACTCTGCTGCAGTGCTGAATGATAGCAGAGAGCCACCAAAGCTTCCCCAGTCACCCCACCAGACAGGGCACTGCCTTGGACACTCCTCCCGGGTCTTTATTCTCAGTGCAAACGAAGAACTCTTAGAAATCCAAATCCCTCAGAATGTATCCAGAGACTTCACGTGTGGAATGACAACCCTTCAGCTTCATTACTCGGGTGAGACCTTTCCTTTAATAGTACACTCTAATTTCATCTCAGGTAGTTCACTTTCTAACAAAGTCCCATAACCTAGATATACAACAGTTTCTGTGAGAGAGAGCTTATGTGCACACATATCCATAAACTACTGCAGAATATATACCTGAAAGCAGAAGTACACTAGAGTTCGCAGTGAGTACCTCCCTAACACTTCCTCTCCACTATTCCAAGCTTGGGATCCATGATTGCTCAACAAATTGTTTGGCTTCATATGTTAACTCTCTTTTCAATCACCAGGTTCCAGATGCCACCAGAATGCTGGCTAGGCTTCCCTGGATTGAAGACCCCACCAATATGTCCTGGAGCTCAGCTTCCCCAGAGTCACACCCTACTAGGGAAAGAGAGAGGCAGACTGGGGGTATGGACCGACCAGTCAACGCCCATGTTCAGCGGGGAAGCAATTACAGAAGCCAGACCTTCTACCTTCTGCAACCCTCAACGACCCTGGGTCCATGCTCCCAGAGGGATAGAGAATGGGAAAGCTACCATGGGAGGGGGTGGGTTATGGGGATTGGGTGTTGGGAATTGTGTGGAGTTGTACCCCTCCTACCCTATGGTTTTGTTAATTAATAAAAAAAATAAAAAAAAAAAAAAAAAGAAATCCAAATCCCGGGGGTCGGGCTAAGCACACCCACATGGCACAAAGCGCAAGGTCCCACGTAAGGATACTGGTTCAAACCCTGGCTCCCCACCTACAGGGGAGTCGCTTCACAGGCAGTGAAGCAGGTCTGCAGGTCTTTCTGTCTGTCTTTCTCTTCCCCTCTCTGTCTTCCCTTCTTCTCTCCATTTCTCTCTGTCCTATCCAACAACGAACGACATCAACAGTAACAGTAATAACCACAACAAGGCTACAACAACAAGGGCAACAAAAGGGGGGAAAATGGCCTCTAGGAGCAGTAGATTCTTGGTGCAGGCACTGAGCCCCAGCAATAACCCTGGAGGCAAAATAAATAAATAAAATAAAAAAGAAATCCGAATCCCTTCCTTGTGTGTAATTTCCCCAAAGCAAGAACAGAAATAAGGGGGAGGGGTTTGTGGGTGTGTGTGTGTGTGTGTGTGTGTGTGCGCGCGCCCGCCCGGAGTGAGCTACTGCTTATATAAGATCAGAGTACATGGGCTTTCCTGGGCCAGGTACTTCAATCTGCAAAAGGAGGACCCCATCCCCCCCGACCAGGCACTTTTAAGTCTCCCCTGAGTGCATTGGGCAACACTTCCGATTCTTATCATAGCTCTTCCAGGAGGAAGAAAACAGGCTGGGTCCAGGCCTCTGTGGGGTGAGACCCAGACCCTTTGGGGATTGGCTCCGGAGACAGCTGGTCTCCGTGTATACCCAGGTGGCTGCTCGAGGTTGTACTAATACTCCTCCTGGGCTGATGTGGCAAGGCAGCAGTTTGGGCTAAATTGCTACTTAGACAAAGCTCCCTCTGACAGCTTGGGAGTGGCCCCCTGACAGCTAACTGGGCCCCCCAAAAGGGCTCCCAATCCCCCCTCCCTGGGGACAAGTCAGTCAAGTTAAACTACTAACTCAAGATTCAACTGCCCCACAAGACAAACACAGACTTAAAGTGAAAGGATGGAAAACTATCATTCAAGCCAATGGCCCACAAAAAAGGGCAGGAACAGCTATTCTCATATCTGACATGATAGACTTTAAAATACATAAGATTAAAAAAGATAGGAATGGACACTACTTAATGCTCAGAGGATCAGTCAATCAAGAGGACTTAACAATTATTAATATCTATGCACCCAATGAGAAGCCATCTAAATACATCAAACTTCTACTGAAAGAGCTACAGCAATATATTAACAGTAACACAATCATAGTAGGGGACTTCAACACCCCACTATCTCAACTTGACAGATCATCCAGGAAGAAAATCAGTAAAGACATAAGGGAGCTAAATGAAGAGATAGATAACCTAGAACTATTGGACATTTTCAGAGTCATTCAGAGCAAGTTGTGGTATATATACACAATGGAATACTACTCAGCTGTAAAAAATGGTGACTTCACCGTTTTCAGCCGATCTTGGATGGACCTTGAAAAAATCATGTTGAGTGAAATAAGTCAGAAACAGAAGGATGAATATGGGATGATCTCACTCTCAGGCCGAAGTTGAAAAACAAGATTAGAAAAGAAAACACAAGTCGAACCTGAAATGGAATTGGAGTACTACACCAAAGTAAAAGACTCTGGGGTGGGTGGGTGGGTGGGGATAATACAGGTCCATGAAAAATGATGAATGAAATAGTGGGGGTTGTATTGCTAAATGGGAATCTGGGGAATGTTATGCATGTAAAAAATAAATAAATAAATAAATAAAAAATAAAGTGAAAAAAAAAAAAAGATTTAACTGCCCCTTCCAACCTGATTATTTTTCCTTGCCACAGAAATAGCTTTGTCACTCCACCCAGTGCCACCCTAGATGCCCGATGGGATAGGGGCAGCATAGATCTGTGTACTGCCCCTCTACCCCCAGGGGAAAAAAAAAACTCAGGACAACCATTCATCTCTATGTGGATGAAGAGCACAAACTCCCAGGAGGGGAAGCCTGGGTTACAAAGTTCAGCTTTAGCAGCACAAGAAAGGTTCTGAACTTGGACTTGGGACATGGAGGAGTCACTTTCCTTTGCTTTGGGGAGGGGGGAATGCCAAGCCCCTTATACTCACAAAAACCTGAGGGGTTGTGTGTGTCTCCCCCACCCCCAGTTCACAGGCAGCCCCCCCCCCCCCAGGATCTGCTGATTGTTCCGGGATGATCTTAGTGAACAATGGCAACCACAGTCCTTGGTATTAACTGGCTTCTAGGTGACAGCTTTGGATGGGAGGGAATAGAGTGTCTGTGGATGAAGGCTGTAGGGTCCTGCCTCTGATTTCCCTGAGGATTTGGGGGGCACCTCTCAAACAGAAGAAGAGAGAAGAAGAAAGAAAGAAAAAGAAAAAGAAAAAAAGGCGGGGAAGGGGAGCCTCCTCGGGAGGACTAAGAATAGCTAAAAGCTAACAGCAGGTTGAGCACCTACTCTGAGCCAGGTACTGTGCTAAGCCCTCTGTATACCTTACACCTCATTCATATGTATGGCAGTTCTCTCTACAAATTAGCCAGGGAAACACAGAAAGGTCTAGTCACCTGTTTAGAGCTGGGTTGTGACAGATCGGAGTAGCTGAATTGAACTCAGAACCTGGGGGATTCTCCCCTCCCCCCAGAAAGGGGTTGCAGAGAGCAAGCTTGTGATTCCCACCTACTTCACTTGCACAGGAAGCTCTTGTTTCTGGGTGCCTCCAAATTGGGAGGAGGAAACAGAACCAGCACTTTTCAAGCCTGCCTGCTCCAACCTCCACACACACAATATTGCTGGACTGGGTCTGCAGGTGAGCACCCCTATACCACCCGGACTCTAACCAAAGGACTCTGGTTGTCGCAGCACTATGGAGGTGGGAGGGTCTCTCTCTAGGCGCGTCTCTCCCGAGGCACATAAGGACTTGGGGGTGGGGGGGGTAACAGAGATGCTCTCTAAGTCGCGGGGCAAGCGGTCACGAGTGAGGGGTGGGGAGGGCTCCTCAGAGAGCCGGGGGGGGGGGGAGCCCTGAAGTCCCGAACTCCGCCCCCCCTGCCAAGTCTAGTGCTCCCACCCCAGGAGCTCCCTCCACACTAGGGGCAGGGTGAAAACCTTCCTCTCCCGCTGGTTCCCAGGAAGCCACCTGCTTCGGCCCTCGGGACCCCTGGCTCCTCACGCAGCCCTCACCTCGCTCATCTCGGCGGCTGACGGGGTGCAGCAGCTTCTGGCAAGGCAGGGCAGAGCGCAGGGGCAGCCCGCGTGGAGTCAGTGCTGCGAGCAAGCACCGGTACCTGGGCCGCACCACCCACTGCTCCTTCAGACCCTGTCCGGGTACAGCCGCTCCGTGCGCCGCAGGTCCGGCCTTTTATAGCCGGTTCAGCCCCGCCTCCACCCCGCCAATAGGAGAGAGGGCTTCCATAGAGTGACAGCCACCAGTAGCCAATGGGAGCAGGCCCCGAGGTCTGCTGCATTTCCAAACTAGGGAAGGCCGGTCCGGTAGGAGAGCGGGAAGGAGGGGGAGACCGTCGGGGGGTGAAAGCCGGCCAGACCGAACCGCCAAAGAGCACCCAGCTGGGGCTGGGAACCTCGAGGGAGGGATGCAGAGAAAAGCTGTGAGGAGGAGCTGCAAGGGGAGGAAATCAACGGGATCCCCGAGCAACAGAGCGAGGAATGGAGGGAAAGCCTCTGAGAGCTGGTGCAGATTTAGAAAAGGCAGGTGCTGATGCAAAGAGACTTTCATGCCGCAGGCTCTGAGAGCACAGGATCAAACCCTAGTAACACCGTGAGCCAGAGCTCTGTAATACTCTCATTAGGTATACTATTATCTTTAAATATTTATTTATTACCCTTTTCTATTGCTGTTGTAGTTATTGTTATTGATGTCGTCGTCATTAGATAGGACAGAGAGAAATAGAGGGGGGGAAGACAGGGGGAGAGAAAGATAGACAAGTGCAGACCTGCTTCACCGCTTGTGAAGCAACTTCCCTGTAGGTGGGGAGACGGTGGCTTGAGAATTTTTTTTTTCCTCCAGGGTTATTGCTGGGGCTCAGTGCCTGCACCATGAATCCATTACTCCTGGAGGCCATTTTTCTTTTCCCCTTTTGTTGCCCTTGTTGTTGTAGCCTTGTGGTTATTGTTGATGTCGTTCGTTGTTGGATAGGACAGAGAGACATGGAGAGAGAAGGGGAAGACAGAAAGGGGAAGAGAAAGACACCTGCAGACCTGCTTCACAGCCTGTGAAGCGACTACACCTGCGGGGAGCCGGGGGCTTGAACCAGGATCCTTACCCCGGTCCTTGCTTTGTGCCACCAGCGCTTAACCCGCTGCGCTACCACCCGACTCCCTAGGTATACTATTATTATTGTTGATATTTAAGTTTATAAAAAAGAAAAGAAGTGGTCAGGGAGGAGTCGCAGTGGATAAAGCATTAAACTCTCAAGCATGAGGTCTTTAGTTCAATCCCCCGCAGCACATGTACCAGAGAGATGTCTGGTTCTTTCTCTCTCCTATTTTTCTCATCAATCAATAAATAAAATATTTAAAAAATATTTTAAGGGAGTTGGGCGGTAGCTCAGCGGGTTAAGCGCACGTGGCACAAAGCACAAGGACCAGACTCAAGGATCCTGGTTCAAGCCCCCGGCTCCCCACCTGCATGGGGGTCGCTTCACAGGTGGTGAAGCAGGTCTGCAAGTGTCTATCTTTCTCTCCTCCCTCTCTGTCTTCCCCTCCTCTCTCCATTTCTCTCTGTCCTATCTAACAACATAAATAACAACAACAATAACTATAACAACAATAAAAAACAAGGGCAACAAAAGGGAAAATAAATAAATATAAAAAATTTAAACAAGAAAGTCTTTAAAAATATTTTATAAAATTAAAAAAGAGGGAGTCAGACTGTAGCGCAGTGGTTTAAGAGCACGTGGTGCAAAGCTCAAGGACTAATATAAGGATCCTGATTTGAGCTCCTGGCTCCCCACCTGCAGGGGAGTTGCTTCACAAAGCTATGAAGCAGGTCTGCAGGTGTCTTTCTCTCCTCCTCTCTGTCTTCCCCTCCTCTCTCCATTTCTCTCTGACCTATCCAACAACAATGACAACAATAATAACTACAACAATAAAACAAGGGCAATAAAAGGGAATAAATAAATAAATATTTTTTAAAATTTAAAGAAAAGGCACTCCATCTGAATAAGAAATGGGCTCAAGAGGAAAGGAAAATGCTAGTTGATCATATTTCTTGGCCAAAACCAGGGGGGTCTGTGGGGGCCCTGTCAGATTTGGAAGATCATCGATTTTAGGGAGTTGCAAGACATTTTTTATAATATTTATTTATTCCCTTTTGTTGCCCTTGTTGTTTTATTGTTGTAGTTATTATTGTTGTTGTTATTGATGTTGTCATTGTTGGATAGGACAGAGAGAAATGGAGCGAGCAGGGGAAGACAGAGAGAGGGAGAGAGATAAGACACCTGCAGACCTGCTTCACCACTTGTGAAGCGACTCCCCTGCAGGTGGGGAGCTGGGGGTTCGAACCAGGATCCCTACCTGGGTCCTTGGTCCTTGCAGTTTGCGCCACCTGTGCTTAACCCGCTGTGCTACTGCCGAACTCCCTGCAAGACATTTTTTTTAAATATTTATTTATTCCCTTTTGTTGCCCTTGTTGTTTTATTGCTGTAGTTATTGTTGTTGTTATAGATGTCCTTGTTGTTGGATAGGACAGTGAGAAATGGAGAGAGATGGGGAAGACAGAGAGGGGGAGAGAAAGAGAGACACCTGCAGACCTGCTTCACCCCTTGTGAAGCAACTCCCCTACAGGTGGGGAGCCGGGGCATTCTTACACCCGCTACGCTACCGCCCAACTCCCAGCAAGACATTTTTTAAGGTACTGTGGAGCTCTGGTAAGTGTGTGTCTGTGTGTGTGTGTGTGTGTGTGTGTGTGTGTCTGTGTGTGTGTGTAATTTTAGTATATATTTTTTAAGAGTGGAGCAGAGCTCCAGGACACATTGGTGGAGTTGTCTGTCCAGGAAAGTCTGGTTGGCATCATGGTAGCATCTGGAACCTGAAACCTGGTGGCTGAAAAGAGAGTTAACATACAAAGCCAAACAAATTGTTGATCAGTGTGTGTGTGTCTTAACAAAATTTAAACCTCTCCAACAAATCTATGGCACCCTATAGCATCCACTTCAATAGATAATGTGTGCCTCCCCCCCAAAAAAAAAGACTTACATATAACTTCTTGTTCGTTCCCTTCACTGGGCTGGGGTAGTGATCAAGCTATATGTATTTAAAAAAAAAAAAAAAAAAAAAAGGAGGAGGAGGATAATGGCTATGAAAAGAGACTCTTGAGGGGGGGATATGGAACTCTGTTGGTAGGAACTGAATTGTATGGAATTGTACCCCTCTTATCCCATAATCTTGTCAATCATTATTATATGACTAATAGAGAGAGATACTCATGCCTGAAGCTCCAAAGTATCAGGATCAATTCCTGCACCACCATAAGCTAGAACTGAGCAGTGCCTGGAAAACACACACACACACCCCTCACACTGGGCCAGATAGTGGCATACCTGGTAGAGTATACATGTCCTAGAACTCAGATTCAAGCCCCTGGTTCCCACCTACAGGCATAAAACTTTGTAAGCAGTGGAGCAGTACTGTAGGTATTTCTCTTTACTTCTGTCTCTCTCTCTCTCTAGCTTTCTCTTTGTCTTTCACCCTCTACCAAAAAACAGAAAAGAAAAACCATGGCCACCATCCCATCACCACCTGTGCCAGAATGCTGATGGTCTGCTTCTTTCACCTAAATAAATAACTTTTAAAATAAATAAAGCCAGCTTCAATATATAAGTCCTCTCTTCCATGATTCTAACCTGATTCTTTCTGCAATTTGGGTAGCAATCCACCTATGGATCTGGGAGACCACATTTGAAAAACTAAACTAGCAGACCTGACTCTGCCCAGGTGTAGGGGAGAGGGATGAGGAGTAGATAGCATAATGGTTATGCACAGAAACTCTCATTCTGGGAGCCAGGCAGTGGTGCAGCGGGTTAAGTGCACATGGCGCCAAGCACAAGGACTGGAGTAGGGATCCCTGTTCAAGCCCCCAGCTCCCCACCTGCAGGGGGATTGCTTCACAGGCGATCTGCAGGTGTCTGTCTCTCCCCCTCTCTGTCTTCCCCTTCTCTCTTTATTTCTTTCTGTCCTATCCAACAATAATGACAGCAATAACAATAACAACAACGATAAACAACAAGGGCAACAAAAGGGAAAAATTAATAAATAAAGTTTTTAAATTTTTTTTAAAGATTTTATTTATTTATTAATGAGAAAGATAGGAGAAGAGAAAGAACCAGACATCACTCTGGTACATGTGCTACCGGGGATTGAACTCAGGACCTCATGCTTGAGAATACAATGCTTTATCCACTGCACCACCTTCCGGGTCACTAAAAAAAATTTTTTAAAAAAAGGAAGAAATTCTCATTCCTGAAACTCTGATGTCTCAAGTTCAAGCTCCAGCACCACCATAAACCAGAGCTGAGCATTGCTCTGGTTAAAAGAGAGAGAGAGAGAGATGAAAGTCACAGTCCAATCTTTATAGTTTGATTTTCAATAGGATAGAACCTTACTGGGCTGGAGATTAGCTCACTGGGTAGGGTGCCTGCATCACCATGATGTTAATTTGAGCCCTAATGCCACATGGGAGGTGCTATAGCAAGAGAAGATATCTCTCTCTGTTTCTCTATCTGAAAAAAAAAAAAAAAAGACCTACAGAAGTGAAATCATACATGTGTGAGGCCCTACTTGTACCAAAAGCAAACAGAAAGATGGAAACTCATTAAATAATTACCATATTGAGGGGACTGGGCAGTAGCACAGCAGGTTAAGTGCACATGGTGCAAAGCGCAAGGACTGGCATAAGGATCTGGGTTTGAGCCCCCTGCAGGGGGTTTGCTTCACAGGTGGTGAAACAGGTCTGCAGGTGTCTAGCTTTCTCTCCCTCTCTCTGTCTTCCCCTCCTTTCTCGATTTCTCTCTGTCCTATCCAACAACAACCACAGCAATAATAACAATAAACAACAAGGGCAACAGAAGGAAAAAAGTGACCTTCAGGAGCAGGGGATTCATAGTGCAGGCACCAAGTCCCAGCAATAACCCTGGAGGCCAAAAATATATATTAATAATTACCATATTGCATACATTTTAAGAAAAAGATGACATCAGGCTGGCAAGATATCTCACCTGGGACAATGCCTCCTATGTGCTCAACATAGATTCAAGCCCAGTCCCCAGCCCACTTGGGGAAGCTTGGGTGCTGTGTCTTTCCTCTCTTCTTCTTTCTCTTTCTGTTTGTGTTTGTTGGCTTTAGATAAATAAAGAGAGAGTATGTGTGTGAAAAAGAATCCAGCACCAAAGCTTTCATCAATGTGGTGGGGGGCTGGGCTCAAACCTACATTGCACACATGACAAATCAGTGCACTATCCAGGTGAGCTATTTTCAGCCCCTTCTTTTGTATGAAAAAGACTATAGAATTGTGAAGCCCTGGTGATGACAAATAAGGTAAAATAAGACTTTTGGTCACTTTTAAAAAAAGATTTATTTAGGGAGTTGTGTGGTACTACCGCTGGCTAAGCGCAGGTAGCAAAGTGCAACGAGCAAGGATCCCAGTTCATGGCCCCGGCTCTCCACCTGCAGGGGAGTCGCTTTACAGGCAGTGAAGCAGGTGTGCAGGTGTCTACCTTTCTCTCCCCCTCTCTGTCTTCCCCTCCTCTCTCCATTTCTCTCTGTCTTATCTACAAGGACGACATCAATAGCAACAACAATAAGTACAACAATAAAAAACAACAAGGACAACAAAAGGGAAAATAAATAAAATATTATTTTTAAATTTTTATATTTTATTTATTTTCCCTTTTGTTGCCCTTGTTTTTTATTGTTGTTGTAGTTATCATTGTTGTTGTTATTTATGTCATTGTTAGATAGGACTGCGAGAAATGGAGAGAGGAAGGGAAGACAGAGAAGGGGAGAGAAAGATACCTGCAGACCTGCTTCACCACCTGCGAAGCAACTCCCCTGTGGGGGGAGGGGGGCTCAAACCAGGATCCTTATGCCAGTCCTTGCGCTTTGCGCCACCTGTGCTTAACCTGCTGCGCTACTGCCCAACTCCCTAAATAAAATATTTTTTAAAATAAAAAAATATATTTTTTAAAATGAGGTTAAAAATAAAAAAGATTTATTTATTGCACGTGAGAGAATTCCACGAGAGCGAAGAAAAAAAAAAAAAACAGAGACAAAGACTACCAGACAGCATCACTCTGGCACATGCGGTTCAGGACCCTCAGGCAAGTAAATCCAATGCTGTAAGAATTGAGCTACCTCTCCAGTCACTGTTCTCATCACTTTAATGGCTACTTCTGCATCTCTAAATGGCTAGTTTCCACTCCACTCCTACTATACAGAAACCCTCTCCTGTCTCTTGCCTGCACTACATCTAGGAATCCCAAACCTGTTAGCCTACTTAAGGTTGTAATCAGCCAAAGCCAAACCCTTCCTAGCTGTGATTCCCTTTTGGTAGTTTGTTCAGTGACTTATAAATGCTGTGGCATTAATCACTGAGCTAGTCTTAACCAGCAACCAATGACCAACTGGATTCAGGATTCAGCTAAGACTTCTGCCTGTCATTCTTTACTCAGGTCCACTTGCATTTACTCTGCCAGGTGAGAAACAAAGATGGGAAAAACATCGCTCTTTCCTCATCCACCAGAGTTCTTCCATCTTCTAGAACACTTCCCATTGGGTATCTGGTTGCCTAAGTGACCAACTTTCTGACTAGGTAGCTCCTACACACTAGCTCTCTGCCGCCTCCTTCTCCCCACATTCCTAATGAATTAGGCTAATTAGCATTCAAAAGATTGTTTTTTATGGCAGCTTCTCGAGAAAGTTCTTCAGCAGCTTGGCAGATAATACACAGATCCTGGGTGAGAGCTCAGCAAACTTTCTCTCTGACAGGCAGAAAGTACAGTGCCAGTGGTATTTTATTTCTATTAACCTATTCAGATTCCTGTTAGTGGTGGGTCACAGGTAAACAAAGAGCCAGGAGATAGTTCACTTAACAGGAGGACCTAGATTTATGTGTCTGGCACCAGGGGAAGCTTTGTGAACAGTGAAGTGATCTGGTGGTATCTCTCCCCCCTTCCCCCCCTTTCTTTTCTTTCTTTCTTTCTTTTTTTTTTTTTTTTTTTTTTGCCTCCAGGGTTACTGCTGCTCCCAGAGGCTATTTTTTCCTTTTGTTGCCCTTGTGTTTTGTTTTAATATTTATTTATTTATTTATTCCCTTCTGTTGCCCTTGTTTTTTATTGTTGTTTTGTCATTGTTGGATAGGACAGAGAGAAATGGAGAGAGGAGGGGAAGACAGACGGGGGAGAGAAAGCTAGACACCTGTAGACCTGCTTCACTGCTTGTGAAGCAACTCCTCTGCAGGTAGGGAGCAGAGGGCTCGAACCAGGATCCTTAGGCTAGTCCTTGTGCTTTGCACCACCTGCATTTAACCTGCTGCACTACTGCCTGACTCCCGTTGCCCTTGTTTATCATTGTTGTTATTGCTGTGGTTGTTGGATAGGACAGAGAGAAATGGAGAGAGGAGGGGAAGACAGAGAGGGGGAGAGAAAACAGACACCTGCAGACCTGCTTCACTACTGGTAAAACGACTCCCCTGCAGGTGGGGAGCTGGGTGCTCGAACCAGGATCCTTAAGCTGGTTCTTGCGCTTTACACCATGTGCGCTTAACCCGCTGCACTACTGCCAAGCCGGCCCCCTCTCTCTGTTTCTCTCTCCCTCTCTGTCTCTCTCTTTTTAATTTTGTATTATCTTTTTATTTATAAGATAGAGACTATCGAGAAGGAAGGGGGAATTAGAGAGGGAGAGAGACACCTGTTGTTAAAATTTTCAGAGGCTCTTGCTGGCTGGGCTAGCTTCACGGGCAGGTAACAGAGACGCGGAGACAACGGCTGGGCAGGGAAGCTGTATTTCTTTATTCAGGAACAACGATTCATAAACTAAACCAAACTAATCACCAAACAGAACTCTGCTGTCTCTTTGCAGCGGCGCAAGCACTCTCTCTTACTCTGCAACTCAGGAACCCTCCAACTCTGGAACTCTGAAACTCTGGTGGGGTCCCTAGGGGCGGGGCCAAGCGGGCCGCGAAATTAACAGGACTGATCCAATTCTCTTGGCGGGGGAGAACTAGAACCCAATGTAAAGCATACAACAATTCCCCCTTTTCTTTTAACTAAATGGCTACAGTATCAAGGGTGTGGGGTGAACAGACACCTATATCGTACAGGCATTTTTATGAAAAGAAACTGGCACAAACATGGAGAAACATGCAAGCAAGTAACAAGAACCAGTGTGCTGCTAAGGGAAGGCCTGAGGGGGCCATATCTGCCTCTGTGGGCTAAACTTTATCAGCTTAAAAAAAACATTTCTTGCCTCTGGGGGGCGTACCTGTCTCAAAGGACATTTGTATGAGGGTGGGGAACGGCCTAGAGTCCCAAAGGCAGCTGGCTGCAATTTACTTACTATGAAACAAAACTTGTTATTAGCATATTTCTAATAGAGAAGGAATTTGAGACTTTTACATATCAACAATGTCTTTTAACCTTTTGTTACACCCATTCAAGATGGAGACACACCCTAGTTGTGGGCAGGAGAGGAAACCTCAGGCATGAGAATAATTAGCATAGCCATTGTGCGATCTACCATTTCTAATAGAGAAGGTAATGGAGAGTTTTACATATCAACAAGTCTATTTAACCTTTTGTTTAGACCAACTTAGTTAAAATATATTGCTTGTTAACTAATTTTTACCTTAGACTTTAAATGTAAGTTAATTTTATCTTTATGAGAATTACGTTGAAAACCTTTTTCATTTAACTTTGACTAGTAAGAATTTAGCCTTAAAGTTACTGTTTACCAAACTTTAAACATACACATAAACATGGTCATTAATACACAAGGAGAGAAACCTTTGTTACGAAGACATGTCATTTTAAACACGAATTTAGATATGTACTGTCTTAGTTGTTGGGGGGGGGGGTTCACCATCCGGAGGTGGCTTCCCGCGCAGCTTCACTTTTAGGAATTGCAGGTTGCGATCTCTGCACAAATCTCTGCGTACTCCAGCTTGTCTGTCTTCAGACCGGACCGGCGGCTGGAGATCTCGTGTGCCCAGTTTTGGCAGGGATCCCGGGGCTCCGGGAGGTCCGGGATCGTTCCAGAATTCATAGCAAGAGGGCAGGCAGGCCACCATTGTAGAAGGCGTGGGCCTAGGTGCCCAGGGGTGGCAGCCATGATAGGCCGCCACAGCCCTGCCCCATGGCCCTGCCATGTCTGCTGCCCTGCTCGCAGTGGCCGAGCAGCGTGGAGGGATCACGTGTCCAGTGCCCTGCGCCACAGGGTGGAGAGCCGGCTCCTGTGGGCTGGCCTCGGGCTCTTGCGTGTTGGCATCGGGCTCAAGCATGTTGGCATCGGGCTCCAGCGTGCTGGCATCGGGCTCCAGCGTGTTGGCATCGGGCACCTGCGTGCTGGCATCGGGCTCCTGTGTGCTAGCGTCAGCCTCTTGCGTGCTGGCGTCAGGCTCTTGGGGCTCTTGGGTGCTGGCGTCGGCCTCCTGCAGGCTGCGGGGCTGCGGGGCTGCGGGCACGGTGCGCGGGGTTGTCTGGGTGCAGCCGGCTGGCTGGCTGTTTAACCAGGTGGAAACAGCAGCTCCGCACCTGGCCTCCCGCCCGCTGGCTCTTCCCGCTGGCTGTTCTGAGTTCGCCCGAGCGAGTGGATACCACAGAGTGGTCCAGAGATAAATGTTCCAGAAACAGCAAAACAGTCTCGTGAAGAAAGAGCAGAGGCCTTTGGAGATCTCTTCACAAGCAGGAGAGAAGGCCATAGTACATAGGTAGCCAAATTGTCTTTACTTATCTGAGAGATGCGCAGGTCAGGTCCACGTGGGCGCCATTTGTTGTTAAAATTTTCGGAGGCTCTTGCTGGCTGGGCTAGCTTTACGGACGCGGAGACAATGGCTGGGCAGGGAAGCTGTATTTCTTTATTCAGGAACAACGATTCATAAACTAAACCAAACTAATCACCAAACAGAACTCTGCTGTCTCTTTGCGGCGGCGCAAGCACTCTCTCTTACTCTGCAACTCAGGAACCCTCCAACTCTGGAACTCTGAAACTCTGGTGGGGTCCCTAGGGGCGGGGCCAAGCGGGCCGCAAAATTAACAGGACTGATCCAATTCTCTTGGCGGGGAAGAACTAGAACCCAATGTAAAGCATACAACAGACACCTGCAGTACTGCTTCACCATTCACAAAGCTTTCCCCCTGCAGGTAGAATCTAGGGGCTCGAATCCAGATCCTTGTATATTGTAATATGTGTGCTCAACCAGGTGTGTAACCATCCTGCCCCCCCATCTCTATCTGAGATTGACAAGGGGAAAAAAAAAGGAATATATATATATACTTTTTTTAAGTTTGCTGGGAGCTGTGGATCACATGGGTACAAAGCCCACAAAGACACAAAGCTCCTGGTAGAGTGATAGAGATAGCATAATGGTTAAGCAAAAAACTTTTATTTTTATTTTTTTTTATATTTGTTTTCCCTTTTGTTGCCCTTGTTGTTTTTCATTGTTGTTGTTGTGGTTATTGTTGTTGTTATTGATGTCATCATTGTTCGATAGGATAAAGAGAAATGAAGAGAGGAGGGGAAGACAGAGGGGGGAGAGGAAGATAAGACTCTTGCAGACTTGCTTCACCGCCTTATGCCAGTCCTTGTGCTTTGCGCCACGCGCGCTTAACCCACCTCGAAACTGCCCGATTCCTGCAAAAAACTTTTAAAAAATTATATATATATTTTTTTTTCCTCTAGGTTTATTACTGGGGTTCAGTGCCTGCATATTGGGGGCCAGCCCCAGCAGGTTACTAGGATAACCTGAAAGATGAGGGGCGTCGGTGTGGAATGAGGAAGAATGAGAGACAAGTGAGTTGATGCTGAATCAAGCTCAAGCAGACATCTCTGTCATACTTGAGCAGAACTTTATTTTTATAGTCTCATACGGCTTAGATCATTAAAACAAAAATCACCAAGGTATAGATCATTAAAACAAAAGTCAGCAAGGCTTTGGTCACTAATACAAAAATCACCAAGGCTTTGATTATTAATACAAAAATCACCAAGTAAGAACAGCACAGGTATAGTCCAGGAGGTGGTACAGTGGATAAAGCGCTTGACTCTCAAGTGTGAGGTCCTGAGTTCAAGCCCTGGCAGCACATGTACCAGAGTGATGTCTGGTTCCTTCTCTCTCTCCTCCTAACTTTCTCATCAATAAATAAATAAAATATTAAAAAAAAAAAAAAAAAAGAACAGCACAGGTAGGGAACACCTCCTGTTTTGTGGAACATCTATATTCCAGGAGCACTTTTCTCCTTAGAGATCACATCACAGTTTCTATGTCTTTTGTTATTCCTGTACCTGTGTGCTAGGCAGATGTCCTATTAATTAATATTCTACCTATATGTTTATGCTATCCTCTTGCCCCTATGCATCAGAAGCCATGGTTCATAGAAAGTTCAAGCTTGTGGTCTGGGAGGTGGTGCAGTGGATAAAGCATCAGACTCTCAAGCATGAGGTCATGAGTTCAATCCTCGGCAGCACATGTACCAGAGTGATGTCTGGCTCTTTCTCTCTCCTCCTATGTTTCTCATTAATTAATAAATAAAATGTTTTTTAAAAAGTAAGTTCAAGCTTTTTATGTTTCTAGGGGCCTTAAACAAATTGAGCAGCCCATTTTTCATAAAATCTGTTGCATTGTTGGATCAAGGAGTTTTTGTTTTGTTTCTTACTGAGACGGCACCAAGGTGGTGCTGACCTGGCCAGCCTCTCCATAAAGTTAAGCTCTCTAACTGGAATCCATCTTTCTTGTATGCTCACTATGTGACCTAGGTTCTCTCTCGTGTGCTATTCCTGCATAAGGAAGTGGGAGCATAGTGGTGGGTGGTAGATTAAAAGGCCCACTGTATCTAGGCAGGTACCACAACTTTCCATTTATTAATTACGCTATGCAAGGTGGCCCCTCCACTGTGGGAATCACCAATCTTTCTCTGTATTTTAGGGGGAATACTAAAGGAAGTGGTGTAGATAAAGGGGAAACAATTCTTCCTCTTGGAGTCTCCTAAAAAAATTCTGTATTATTGGTATTGCTTGTTCCATTATGCTCAGTCTTACAGTGTGCAGTGCACGTTTTGTCATTACTTTTGTTATCAGTCAGGCTCTGAGCCTGGCCATAGGTAAATATTATTAAGACCACACAGAGCTTAATCCCAAGCCTTATACATGGCAAAAGGTGAGATGGTTTCAGTTTGGCCTGGAGAGTCGAGCCGTGCTGAACTTGCTGCGAAGCTGGTACCCTGTTAAGCAGCTCGCATGGTGGCGCCTGCGCCACCTGCACCACAAATCCACTGTTCCTGGAGGCTATTTTTCCCCTTTTGCTGCCCTTGTTGTTTTATCGTTGTTGTGATTATTATTGTTGTTGTTATTGATGTCATTGTTATTGGATAGGACAGAGAGAAATCAAGAGAGTAGGGGAAGACAGAGAGGGAGAGAGAAAGGCCTGCTTCACCTGCAGACCTGCTTCACTACTTGTGAAGTGACCCCCTGCAGGTGGGGAGCCAGGGGCTCAAACTAGGATCCATAGGCTGGTCCTTGCACTTTGCACCATGTGCACTTAACCTGCTGTGCTACCGCCCGACCCCACTATTTTAAAATAATTTTAAAAATATTTATTTATTTATTTATTTTACCAGAGCACTGCTCAGCTCTTGCTTTTGGTGGTGCAGGGGATTGAACCTGGGACTTTGGAGCCTCAGGTATGAAAGACTCTTTGCATAATCATTATGCTATCTTCCCCTGCCCACAAAAAAACTTTTATGCCTGAGGTCCAGGAGGTAGCACAGTGGATAAGGCATAAAACTCTCAAGCATGAGGTCCTGAGTTCAATCCCTAGCTGCACATGTACTAGAGTGATGTCTGAGTCTTTTTCTCTCTCTCTGCCTATCTTCTTCATGAATAAATAAATATTTTAAAAAAAGAGATAAGAGAGGGAATCGGGCGGTAGCACAAAGGATTAAGAGTAGGTGGTGCAAAGCGCAAGGACCGGGATAAGGATCCCAGTTCGATCTCCTGGCTCCCCACCTGCAGGGGAATCAATTCACAGTCAGTGAAGCAGGTCTGCAGGTGTCTATCTTTCTCTCCTCCATTCTGTCTTCCCCTCCTCTCTCCATTTCTCTCTGGCCTATCTAACAACGATGATATTAATAACAACAACAATAAGTGTAACAAAGGGAGCCGGGCTGTAGCGCAGCGGGTTAAGTGCAGGTGGCGCTAAGCGACTGGCCTAAGGGTCCCGGTTCGAGCCCTGGCTCCTCACCTGCTGGGGTGTCTCTTCACAAGTGGCATAGTCTCCCCACCTGCAGGGGAGTAGCTTCATAGGCGGTGAAGCAGGTCTGCAGGTGTCTTTCTCTCCCCCCTCTCTGTCTTCCCCTCCTCTCTCCATTTCTTTCTGTCCTATCCAACAACAATGATGTCAATAATAACTACAACAATAAAAAAACAAGGGCAACAAAAGGGAATAAATAATAAAATAAAATAAATCGGTCAATTTAAAAAAAAGGGGGAAATAAGTTTTTAAAAAAGAGAGAAATAGAAAGAGGGGAAAAAGACAGAGAGACATCCGCATGTGAAGACCGGGGTCTTCAACCTGTGTGTGCTTACCCAGGCTTTTTAATTTTTTAATTTATTGTTAATAGTATGTTACAAGATTGTAAGATTATAATGTATAGTTCCACATCACACCTACCACCAAAGTTCTGTGTCCCAACCCTCCCAGAGATAACCTCCATAGTTCTCAAGTCTTAGTTTGTTAGCTTCTGTTTTGTTTGGATTGTAGGGGGTGGGGGGCAAGTTCATGTACATCCTGTTTCTAGATTCCACATATGAGTGAAACCATCTGGTAGTTGTCTTTCACCTCTTTACTTATTTCACTAAGCATAATCAGCTCCAGTTCCATCCATTTTATTCCAAAGGACATAATATCACCTTTTTTCATTGCAGAGTAGTAGTCCATGGAATATATATCTCATAATTTCTTTAGCCAGTCATCTGCTGATGGGCATCTAGGATGTTTCTACTCTTTGAACTATTGTGAATAATGCAGCTATGAACGAGGCTTGAGTGTCTTAAGAGAGAGGCTTGAGTGAATTCATGCTTGAGTGTCCACTGGATAAATGCCCAACAGTGGCAGTTTTGGATCATAAGGTACTTTTTAAAAATATTTTATTTGAGAGAGAGAGAGAAACACCAGAGCACTGCTCATCTCTGGCTTATGGTGGTGTGGGGGATTGAACCCGGAACTTTTGGAGCCTCAGGCATGAGAGTCTGTTTGCATAACCATTACGCTATCTCCCCTGCCCTTCCATTTTTATTTGTTTAAGGACTCTTCATACAGTCTTCCAAAGGGGTATTCCCACCAGCAGTGAAGCAAAGTTTCCTTTCCTCCACAACCTCTCCAAAACCTGTCACTTCTTGGTTTGTTGACGTAAGCCATTCTCTCAGGTGTGAGATGCTTACCCAGGTTTAATCTTCACCACCAACCAGAGCTGAGCAACGCTTTGATTAAAAAAAAAATTAAACAGAGCTTTGGTTATATTTTAATAAAATCATATTTGTGGCACTATTTGTGAGTGAATTCCATATAATTCTTATGTGTCATGAGATCTTTTTCTTACTTTTTAATTTTTTTCCTAATATTTATTTATTTATTCCCTTTTGTTGCTTATTTTGTTGTTTTATTGTTGTAGTTATTATTGTTGCTACTGATGTTGTCATTGTTGGATAGGACAGAGAGAATTGGAGAAAGGAGGGGAAGACAGAGAGGGGGAGAGAAAGATAGACACCTGCAGACCTGCTTCACTGCATATGAAGCAACTCCCTTGCAGGTGGGGAGCTGGGGGCTCAAAGCAGGATCCTTACGCCAGTCCTTGCATTTTGCGCCACCTGCGCTTAACCCGCTGCGCCAGCAACCACATAATTTTTTCTTTTCTTTTTTCTTTCTTCCTTTCCTCTTCTCCTCCCCCCCCCCATTCCTCCTCCTATTTTATTTGATAGGACAGAGAGAGAGAAATTGAGAGGGAAAGGGGAGAAAGAGAGACACCTGCAGACCTGCTTCACCACTCCTGAAGATTTCCCCTGCTGGTGGGGCGCAGGGACTCAAACTCAGGTCGTTGTGCATGGTAGTATGTGCAACCAGGTATGCCACCACTGGGTGCCTATTTTTTCCTTGCCTCCAGGGTTGTCAATGGGGCTCCACTGCTACAGGTGGCCATTTTTTCTTTTTTCTATTTTTACTTGAGAGAAATTGAGAGGGAAAGGGGAAGTAGACACCTCCAGACCTGCTTCACTGCTTGCTCATGAAGCTTACCCACTGCAGTTGGGGAACAGGGGCTCAAACTTGCGTCCTTGTGCATAGCACTATGTGCAATTAACCCAGTGTGCCACTGCCTCCTCCTCTTTTCTTTTCTTTATTGATTGAGGGGTCAGTGCTTTATAGTGCAATCATTGACATGCATACAATTTCACTGTGTAATAGGCTCCCAAAGTTTTCTTCCTATCCTCCTTCTCCCTGTCTTCCCAGAGTCCTTGGCTTTGGTGCAATACACTATGTCCAGTCCATGTTTCACTTTGTACTTTTCTTTAAGACTGTATTTAATGAGGGGTTGGGTGGTGGTGTACCGGGTTAAATACAGTATGAAGTGCAAGGACCCAAGCAAAGGGGTTGTGGGGGTGGGCACTTCACAAGCGGTGAAGCAGGTCTACAGGTGTCTTTCTCCTCTCTCTCTCTCTTTCTCTCTCTCTCTCTCTCTCTCTCTCTCTCTCTCTCTACCAGAGCACTGTTCAGCACTGGCATATAGTGGTGCAGGGGATTATTGAACCTGGAACTTTGGAGAGCCTCAGGCATGACAGTCTTTTTGCATAACCATTATGCTATCTACCCCTGCCCTCTCTCTCTCCCTCTCTATCTCCCCCTCCTCTCTCAATTTCTGTCTGTCCTACCCAATAAAAAATAAAATAAAATAAAAAATAAGTGGAAAAAAATGGCTGCCAGGAGCAGTAGATTCATAGTGCAGGCACCCAGCAATAACCCTGGAGGCAAAAAAAAAAAATTATTTATTGAGGCTGGACAGTAGCACACTTGGTTGAGCACACATATTAAAGAGTGCAAGAACCTGGGTTCAGGGAGTCGGGCTGTAGCGCAGTGGGTTAAGCGCAGGTGGCGCAAAGCACAAGGATCAGCATAAGGATCCCGGTTCGAACCCCGGCTCCCCACCTGCAGGGGCGTTGCTTCACAGGCGGTGAAGCAGGTCTGCAGGTGTCTATCTTTCTCTCCTCCTCTCTGTCTTCCCCTCCTCTCTCCATTTCTCTCTGTCCTATCCAACAATGACAACAACAATAATAACTACAACAATAAAACAACAAGGGCAACAAAAGGGAATAAATAAATTAAATAAATATTTTTTTAAAAATTTTTAAAAAAAGAAGAACCTGGGTTCAAGCCTCTGGTCCCTACTTGGAAAAATAAGCTTCATCGCTGCAGGCACCTCTCCCTTTCTATCTTATCCTTCCCTTTCAAGTTTTTGCTGACCCTACCAAAATTAATTAATTTAATTTAATTAACATTTTATTTATTTACTAATGAGATAAGAGGAGAGAGAACTAGAGCATCACTCTGGCATATGTGATTCCAGAACTAGATCTCAGGACCTCATGCTCTAATTACTGCACCACCTCCCAGGCCAGTTATTCTACTTGTCACTGACCATTAAGTACATATTTCTTTCAGGGCCTGTACTAGGCAGTCAGATAAAAGGACTCATATGAGCAGCCTAGGAGATGGTACAAAGAGTAGAACTGTGGACTTTCAAGCATAAAGTCACAAGTTTGGTCCCTGGCATTGAATGTGCCAATGTGATGCTCTGATGCAAAGGATAGGAGGCAACCAGAACCTTTACTCTTCAAAAGAGAAATTGTGCCAGAATGCAGGGACAGGTCCAGACTGGAAATGTGGCTCAAACAACTCTTGAGTAGAGCTGGTCATATGTCAAATGCCAACAAGCCAGGTGGCAAGGGCTCAGGAGGCCGCAGTAGTTTGAAATTAGAAGCTAAGTCAAGTATGATGCACAGACCAGATTCTAGCCCAGTTGCCACTACACTGAAGGAAGCCTCGGTGTTATGGTCTTTTTGTCTGTCTATCTATCTAAAAACAAAACAAACAAACAAACTGCATAAGATAAGTCATCTCCTAGCTCATTTCTTCATTCATATATGCCTGGGGTAACCAAGAGAGATACTAGGACTCAGGGAAAAAATGGAGCTCTGGACTGCAGCATCACATGGTTGATGGATAAAGGCAGAAAGAGACATGATCAGAACAGATGCGGCCAGATGGTGGTGCACCCAACTGAATGCACAGGTTACCATGCATGAGAACCCAGGTTCAAGCACCTGGTTCTTTCCTACCTGCAGCGGGGAAGCTTCACAAGCAGTGAAGCAGTGCTGCAGATGTCTCTTTTTCTCCCTTCTCTTTCTCCCCCTTCCCTCTCCATTTCTCTGTCTCTATCCAAGAAATAAATTAATGAATAAAATAGGGAGTCATGCGGTAGCACAGCGAGTTAAGCGCAGGTGGTGCAAAGCACAAGGACTAGCATAAGGTTCCTGGTTTGAGCTCCCAGCTCCCCACCTGCAAGGGAGTCCCTTCACAGGAGGTGAAGCAGGTCTGCAGGTGTCTATCTTTCTCTCCCCCCTCTCTGTCTTCCCCCTTCTCTCTCCATTTCTGTCGGTCCTATACAACAACAACAACAGCTATAACTGCAACAATAAAACAAGGGCAACAAAAGGGAATAAATAAATAAATAAAAATAAATAAAATAAAATAAAAGCATAGTCACTCTGCCAGGTAAGAGGTGCCATGACTCCCAGATGTCCCCAGAACCCAGGATGGAAGGGACAAGAGTTCCCGGAAGTGGTCCGGGAAGTGGCACAGTGGATAAAGCACTGGACTCTCAAGTATGAGGTCCTGAGTTCAACTCCCACAGCACGTGTACCAGAGTGATTTCTGGTTCTTTCTCTCTATCCTCCTATCTTTCTCATGAATAAGTAAATAAAACCTAAAAAATAAAAATTAAAATTAAAATAAAAAAAAAAAGACTTTCTGGAAAAATCAGGGGAGAAGAGTAGAGGAGGTGGGGTGTATGCGGGGAACCCCAGCCAACCAGAACAACAAAGGTGGATGTTCAAAGGTGAGTGAGAACAGCTTGTCCAGACAGTGCTCAGTGCTTTAACACTTGGGAGCCAAATCGGGTAGTGCTGGGTCAGAGGAGGGCATGAGCTTAGGACAGAGGAGGTCAGAGACACAAACAGCTGCCAGGCCACCAAGAACTGTGTGTGACAAGCCAAAGAGATCACAATGGATCCTGAAGGTGATTCAATCTAAGGAAATGAGGAATTTTAAGCAGGAGAGAGAGAGAGGAGCAAATTGGCATTTTTAGCAGTAGTCGTACATGGAAGATGGACTGGAAGGCGGGTGGGTCTGGGAGATCAGTGGAACTGTTGGTTATGAATGGAAAATTGGAGCTGCTGAAATAGCTCACCTGGCTAGTGTGTTGCTTTGCCATATGTGCAACTCAGGTTTGAGCCCAACCCCCACCACATTAAAGGGAGCTCTCTGTTTTTCTCTCTCTCTCTCTCTCTCTCTCTCTCTCTCTCTCTCTCTCTCTCTCTCTCCTTCTCTGTCTCCTGTTTCTATTAACAGGACCAAGCATCTTATCATTCTGGATGAGTGAGGTAGAGAGGTTTGCTGACGCCCAAGCTTTGATTGGAAGAAGAGGGAAAGAAGACATAGAGGGTGAGAGAGTAGGGACAGATAACATAATGGTTATGCAAAGAGACTCTCAGAAGGAAAAAAGAGAGGGACATATGGAGGTAGTTATGATGTCATGAGTGGCTTGGAGAGGAAGAGAAGATTGAATCAGGAAAAATAATAATAATAAGTGGGTGGCAACTATGTATAAATGTGGACAGATAGTTGTAAAGATGATGTCTATAACCTTAGGGGAACTGTGGTGGATTGCAGTGGGGAGAGTGAAGATTCAGAGCTCTGGTGTGGATTCAAACCCCTGTTAACATGTAATTCTGTAATATATATATATATCATTCCTGAGGCTCCAAAGTCCCAAATTCAATCTCCCACACCACCATAAGCCAGAGCTAAGCAATGCTCTGGTAAAAAATAAAATAAAATAAAATAAAATAAAATAAAATAAAATAGGGAGTCGGGCGGTAGCGTAGCAGGTTAAGCGCAGGTGGTGCAAATCACTGGTTTGATCCCCTGGCTCCCAACCTGCAGGGAGTCATTTCACAGGCGGTGAAGCAGGTCTGCAGGTGTCTGTCTTTCTCTTCCCCTCTGTCTTCCCTCCTCTCTCCATTTCTCTCTGTCCTATCCAACAATGATGACAACAGTAACAACAACAATAAAGCAACAAGGGCAACAAAAGGGAATAAATAAATAAATAATATTTTTAAAATAAATAAATAAATAATAAAATAAAGTGTGAGAAAACAGATATCTTTGGATTTTCCTCCATGACCCAAGCACTCTGTAACAGAAGCTGGGGCCCCTGAAGCCCCTGGACCTTCAGACCTGCAACTGTCCTGCCTACTATCTTCTGTCATCCTAGCCTGTCCGGGTATCCCTGGGATGAGAAAAGCAGCAAGGCAACCAGTGAGTTTGATAAGGAGCCACTCCAAGTGAGTCACAATTTCTCCACCCAGCAAGGTCCCTCCCCTCATGCCAGCCACCAGCCCCATGGGCATGCTGGTAAAACCTCCCATCTAGGCCTTTGCCCTGGGTTCAGAGTCTATGCCTGATATGGGGACTCTCTGGATGTCACCAAAAGCTACACACAGCAAGAATCTGTGCTTTCAACTTCCTCTGTAGACCGTGTTCCTGACACCCTGGCCCCGGCTGCCCTGGAGACACAGTGGACAGCAGGACAGCAGGGGCATGGAGCCAGGCCTCCAGCCCCAAGTCTGCAGGTACATATGCTTCTGGAGAAGGGGGACTGGCAGAGTTAATTTTGGGGTTCAGAATCTAACAGCAATCAAGTTCACATACAGGAGGTCAGGCCCAGGCAGATTGGTGCAGAGGTTGGGCAACAGGGGAATAGAGTGGAGAGTCAAGTTTGGTCTGAGCTTACCCCTGCCCTCTACCTTGGTGTCCATGACAGTCACCCCAGGACCTGAAACCATGGCTGATGGTGAAGAAGAGGAGCCCAGGAACTGTGTGGTGTGTGGGGACCGAGCCACCGGCTACCATTTCCATGCCCTGACTTGTGAGGGCTGCAAGGGCTTTTTCAGGTGAGAATGTGGGCTATCCTAAGAACAAATGTCCCCTCCCCTACCCCACCTCCCAAAGCCTATCAGGCCATCACCCTGTCCCTTGCACATGTCTGAGCTTGTCCAGCCACATGACCCCTGCACCCACAGCCCCACTTCCTGGTGGCTGACCCAACACATTTTGCCAAGCTTTGCACTATATAAACAGGTGGCATAATAGCAGAGGGACGGACAGACGCATGGCTCGGGGACACAGCCTAATGCCAGACTATTTATCTCAGGCTGGAAGATACTGTACCCAGCAGACTACATGCTTTGCCAGGTACCCAGCCTGGGTTTGAGTTCCAGGACTACACGGGAGTGTCACAGCACTTCAGGAAACTTCATTGTTACAGTCTCTTCCTCTCTCTGAAATAAAAAGACTGAAAAGGGGGTCAGTTGATGACAAAGTGGCTAGACCATTGGACTCTCAAGCATAATGTCCTGAGTTCAGTTCCTGGCATTGCATATGCCAGAGTGATGCTCTGGTTCTCTCTTTAATGAAGTAATAAATAAATATAAAATAAGGGGGGCTGAGTGGTGGTGCATCTGGTAGAGCACATATGCCATAAGGTGCCCAGAGCAGGGTTCAAGCTCCCTGTCCCCACCTGCAGGAGGAAAGTTTCAGGAGTGATAAAGTAGTGCTGTAGGTGTCTCTCTTTCTGTCTTGTCCTCTATTGATTTCTATTATTTATTTATTTTTTGGTATTATTTTTATTGAATAGCAACAGCCAGAAATCGAGAGGGAAGGAAGGATGGGGGGGGGGGAGGTAGTAGATAGCATAATTGTTATGCAAAGAGACTCTCATGCTTGAGGCTCTAAAGTCTCAGGTTCAATTCCCCGCACCACCATAAATCAGAGCTGAGCAGTCCCTGGTTAAAAAAATATATGAGGAGTCTGGTGGTAGTGCAGCGGGTTGGCACAAAGCGCAAGGACCGGACTAAGGATCCTGGTTCATGCCCCCGGCTCCCCACCTGCAGGGGAGTCTCTTCACAGGTGGTGAAGCAGGTCTGCAGGTGTCTATCTTTCTCTCACCCTCTCTGTCTCCCCTCCTCTCTCCATTTCTATCTATCCTATCCGACGACGACATCAACAACAATAATAACTACAATAAAACAACAAGGGCAACAAAAGGGAATAAATAATTTTTTTTTTTAATGCGGGGGTCAGGCAGTAGCACAGTGGGTTAAGTGCATGTAGCACAAAGCACAAGGACCGGCGTAAAGATCCCAATTCAGGGCCTTGGCTCCCTACCTTCAGAGGAGTCACTTCACAAGCGGTGAAGCAGGTCTACAGGTGTCTATCTTTCTCTCCCCATCTCTGTCTTCCCCTTCTTTCTCCATTTCTTTCTGTGCTATCTGGCAACAACAACATCAATAACAATACTAATAACCACAACAATGATAAAAAAAAACATGAGCAACAAAAAAGGAAAATAAATAAATAAATAAAATATTTTTTAAAAAGAGGGGGGAGAGAGAGAGATACCTGCAGCCCTGCTCCACCACTTGTAAAGTTTTCCCCCTGTAGGTGGGGACCGGGGACTCAAACCTGGGTCCTTGTACATTGTAACATGTGCACTCATCCAGGTGCACCACCACCCATCCCCTGATTTCTTTCTGTAACTATCGAATAAATAAATAAAATTTAAAATAACAATAATAAAAAAGATAGAAAAAGTTTGCTCAAGAGCAGATAAATATAAAATGCAAAAGATCCCAATGCAGGGGCCAAGCGGTGGCACACTGGATTAAGTGCATGTAATACAGAGTACAAGGACCCATGTAAGGATCCAGATTTGAGCCCCCAGTTCCCCACCTGCAAGGGTAAGGGTCAATTCACAGTGGAAAAGCTGTTCAGCAGGTATCTCTCTGTCTCCCTCTCTATCTCCCTCTCCCCTCTCAATTTCTCTCTATCCTATCCAATTAAAAAAAAATTGCCATGGGGGCCAGGTGGTGGGGCACCTGGCTGAGCGCACATGTTACAATGTGCAAGGACCTGGGTTCAAGCCCCTCGTTCTCACCTGCAGGGGGAAAGCTTCACGAGTGGTGAAGCAGGGCTGCAAGTGTCTGTCTCTTTCTCCTCCTCCTCAATTCCTCTGTCTCTATCCAGTAATAAATAAATCAAAATATTTTTTAAAAGAAAATGGCCGGGAGTCAGGTGGCAGCACAGCAGGTTAAGTGCATGTGTCGCAAAGCACAAGGACCGGCTCAAGGATCCCGGTTCGAACCCCCAGCTCCCCACCTGCAGAGGAATTGCTTCACAGGTGGTGAAGTAGGTCTGCAAGTGTCTATCTTTCTTTCCCCCTCTCTGTCTTCCCCTCCTTTCTCCATTTCTATCCTATCTAACAATTACAACATCAGTAACAACAACAATAATAACTACAACAATTAAAAAAAAAAAAGGGCCACCAGGAGCAGTAGATTCATAGTACAGGCACTGAGCCCCAGCAATAACCCTGGAGAAAAAAAAAATCCCAGTAGTATAAAAAGAAACAAAAAAGACCATTTATTGGGACTAAGAGACAGCTCATCCAATAGTATACATGCCTTTTTATGTGTCTGAACTGTGACACTTCATGGGAACATTATAAGGACTTCAGGGGAGCTCCATGGATGGTGAAGTAATGCTATTGGTGTCTCTACTTCCCCCCATTCTCTAGATAAAATGAATGAAGTGGTCTAGGAAATGGTATAGTGATAAAGCACAGGGCTGGTAATCATGAGTTCCTTATTTCTGTCCTGGCACTGAATAGTGATGCTTCTTATAGTGATGGTTCTCTCATAAATAAATAAATAAAGGCTGGGGGCAGGGGGTAGATAGCATAATGGTTATGCAAAAAGACTCTCTAAGCAGTGCTCTGGTAAAAAAAAGGCTGAGTGTTGGTACACTCAGTTGAGTGCACACGTTGCCATGAGCAATGTGTACGGTTCAAGCCCCTGGCCACCACCTGCAGGGGGAAAGCTTCTGTATTGGTGGAGTAGTCTTTCCTCTTTGTCTCCCTCTACCCTCATTTCCTCTCTGTCCTATCAAATCAAACAGAAAAGAGGGAAAATGGTCACAGGGACCCCAGAGATAACTTTGTTGGCAATAAATAATAAAATCCATTAACTTAATTAAAATTAAATCAAACTAGTTATGATTAAATAAGAAAGAATGAAAGCTGGAAGATGGTTTGCCTAGTACAGCATACACTTTACCGTGCATGAAGAACTGGGTTTGAGTGTCCAGTCACTTCATGGGAGCACCTGCACAAGGGTGAACTTCACAAGTTGTGGAGCAGTGCTGTGGTATCTCTCTTCTCCTCCACCCCATGTTTTATCTTTAAAAAAAGGAATTCCGGGAGTCGGGTGGTAGTTCAGAGGGTTAAGCGCATGTGGCACCAAGCACAAGGACCCGCGTAAGGATCCCGGTTCAAGGCCCTGGCTCCCCACCTGCAGGGAAGTCACTTCATAGGTGGTGAAGCAGGTCTGTAGGTGTCTGTCTTTCTCTCCTCCTCTCTGTCTTCCCCTCCTCTCTCCATTTCTCTCTGTCCAACAACAACGACATCAATAACAACAACAGCAACTACAGCAACAATAAAAAGACAACAAGGGCAACAAAAGGGAAAATAAATAAATTAAATTAAAAAAAAAAAAAGAATTCCCCCCACCTGCAGGGGAGTCGCTTCACAGGTGGTGAAGTAGGTCTGCAGGTATCTATCTTTCTCTCACCCTCTCTGTCTTCCCCTCCTCTCTCCATTTCTCTCTGTTCTAACAATGACAACATCATCAACAACAACAGTAATAACTACAACAACAATTAAAAAACAAGGGCAAAAAGGGGGAAATAAATAAATAAATATTAAAAAATTATTTTAAAAAAAAAGGAATTCCACTTGGAGTGATGAAATCATGCAGCAGTGAAACCCCAGTAACAACCATGGTGACAAAACAAAAAGAGGAGAAAAAAGAAAGAAAGAAAGAAAGAAAGAAATTGAGCCCACACACTAGGCTCTGAGTCCATTTCCTGACACCAAATACAAAGATGTGAATCAATCAGACTGTTAATTATTCTTTGCAACCAGCCCAGGCTGTGTTAATGAGGCTTTTCCCAGGGATCCCTTGTTATCTATGCCTGCCTCTGTCTCTCACAGGCGGACTGTCACCAAGAGCGTGGCTCTCTTCTGCCCCTTTGCTGGGAGCTGCGAGGTCAACAAGTTTCAGAGGCGCCACTGCCCAGCCTGCCGGCTACAGAAATGTCTGAACTCAGGAATGAAGAAGGATAGTGAGTTGGTCCCTGCAGTCCCCAAAACTTGTTACTTGGCAGGCAGAGCTCTTTCTGTGCCTTTCTCTCTCTGTATGTCTCTCTCTATCTCTTTCTCTCATAGATATACACAATCTAGCTTCCTGACAAACCCTCAGCTATTTTTTAAATTTACTTTTTATTCTTTTCTTTTTTAAAATATTGTATTTATTCATTAATGAGAGGGATAGAAGGAAAGAGAGAAAAAGAACCAGACATCTCTCTGGTCTATGTGCTGCTGGAGATTGAACTCAGGACCTCATGCTCAAGAGTCCAATGCTTTAACTACTGTGCCACCTCCCGGAACACTTATTTTTTTTATTTTTTGACAGAGACAGAAAAATTGATGTGGTGCAGTGGATAAAGCATTGGACTCTCAAGCATGAGGTCCTGAGTTCAGTCTCTAGCAGCAAATGTACCAGAGTGATGTCTGGTTCTCTCTCTCTTTCTATCTTTCTCATTAATACATAAATAAAATCTTTAAAAAAAACAAATAGCGAGTTGGGCGGTAGCGCAGCGGGCTAAGCGCACATGGCACAAAGCGCAAGGACCAGAATAAGGATCCCGGTTCGAGCCCCCGGTTCCCCACCTGCAGGGGAGTGGCTTCACAGGTGATGAAGCAGGTCTGCAGGTGTCTTTCTCTCCCCCTCTCGGTCTTCCCCTCCTCTCTCCATTTCTCTCCATCCTAACAATGACAACATCAATAATAACAACAATAATAACTACAACAACAATCAAAAGACAACAAAGGCAACAAAAGAGAAAATAAATAAAAAAAATATATAAGAGGGACTTGAGCGATAGCGCAGTGGGTTAAGCGCACATAGTGCAAAGCACAAGGACCAGCTTAAGAATCCTGGTTCGAGCCTCTGGCTCCCCACCTGAAGGGGGAGTCACTTCACAAGTGGGGAAGCACGTCTGCAGGTGTCTATCTTTCTCTTCCCCTCTCTGTCTTCCCTTCCCCTCTCCATTTCTCTCTGTCCTAGCCAACAACAATGATATCAATAACAATAATAATAATAACTACAACAACAATAAAAAAACAAGGGCAACAAAAGGGAAAATAAATAAATATATATATAAAAAAAGAAAAATTGAGAAGGGGAGGAGGAGGTAGGGAGGGAGAAAGAGAGATACCTGTAGCACTGTTTCACCACTCCTGAAGTTTCCTCCCTACAGGTGGGAACTGGGGACTTGAACCCTGGTCCTTGCACATAGTAATGTGTGCACTATACCACAATTATATCATTAATTTATTTATATCTCAAAAAGAAAACCAGAGATTTACTCTGGCACATGTGATTCAGGGCACCAAACTCAGGACTTCATGCTTGAGGGTCCAAAGCTTTACCCATTTTGTCACCCCCCAGGCCATATATATAGAGAGAAGGGGGAACAGGAAGGGAAGCAGGGACAGACAGACATTAAAACCCTAGAGCACTGCTTAGCTCTGACTTATGGTGGTACTGAGGACTGAACCTGTAACCTCAGAGCCTCAGGCATGAAAGTCTATTGTAGAACCAATATACTATCTCTCTAGCCTGCCAATTTCATTTTATTTTTTGTCACTAGAGTTGTTGCCAGGGCTCAGTGCCTTATTCAACTCCATCTGGTGACTTTTTTCTCTTTTGACAGAGGGTGAGAAAGAGAGAGATAGAGAGGGAAAGAGACATTGAAAAAGAGAAATAGCTGCAGCCCTACTTTACTACTCATGAAACCCCCTCCCGCCCCCGCCAGTGGGGACCAGGGGTTTGAACCCAAGTCCTTAAGCATGGTAATGTGTGCATTCTATCAGGACCACCAATACCCTGAGACTTCACGTCCCACCCTGTGGCCTTTGTTCAGTCCCTTGCAGCCTCACTGCCCCAGGCCGCCCTTATTTCAAGTCTCTCCTATAGGACATTCATTCCAGACCTCCCCCCTCCCTGACCCTGTTCTTTCACAGTCCCTGGCACTGAGCTGACTCTCCACCACCAATCATCACCCCAGGACTGGGTGACTGGCTTCTCTCCTGGCAGTCAGCCAGCCACTTCACTCAGCCGGAAAGCCATGGTCAGTCTCCAGACTGGGCTATCCGCCTTCCAGCCTCCCACTTTTTCCATGACATCACTTGTCTCCTCATGGAAACTTGACTGAGACCTGACCTCTTGGCTGTAATTTAGTCTCCCCTGGCTGTGCTATTCTCTGACCCTCAATCTCTTGAAACTTAGCTTCTTCATATGTATCTGGAAAATGGGGATCAACCCAGTGGGGTCTTTTCCCTGGAACCCCAGAACCTTAGTAATTCCAGTACTCTGTGGACAGATGTGAGCCTGAGGGCATGTGTCCCATGTCCTCATAGACCACTCAATCCCCCACCCCTCAGATCAGCATGTCATCACAGGACTCCTTGCAATTCATAACCTTTTTGTTTTCTCCTGATCACCATGCTCTTTCTCCATTACTGTGCCCAAGACCTGGTACCCCTCCTCTTCATTCCTCTGCCCACAGACCCTGATACCCTTCCTCTCCATCCCTGTGCCAGGGAGGCCTCAAGCCCTCATCCCAGCCCTCACTCTTGCAGCATGTCTGCAGGCCCCCAGCCTGGGTTGGCCTGGAACCTGCCCTGCCAGGAACCTAATTCTGTCATGTCTCCTCTGACTGCAGTGATCTTGTCGGCAGAAGCCCTGGCCCTGCGGCGAGCCAGGCAGGCCCAGAGGCGGGCTCAGCAGGTTCCAGGGCAGCTGAGCAAGGAGCAGGAGGAGCTGGTGCAGACCCTGGTTGGGGCTCACACCCGCCACGTGGGCACCATGTTTGACCAATTTGTTCAGTTCAAGGTGAGCCCCACCCCCACCCCCCACCACACACACACAGAGGCTGGTCTGGGTGATGGGCTAGGTACCACCAGACCCCAGCCCAGCCCAGGACCCACCAAAATAGTATCTGTGGGGCAGGGTTCCACCTACCCCCATACCTGCCGATCTCTGGCTCAGGATCTGCTCTTGCAGCCCCCAGCACACCTGTTTGCCTGCTGCCAGCCCCTGGCCACCATGGGGCCGCCCCTGCCCCTGCTGGCTCACTTTGCTGATATCAACACTTTCATGGTGGAGCAGGTCATCAAGTTCACCAAAGACTTGCCCCTCTTCCGGTGAGTGGTGGCTAACCTGCTCCTGATGGGGGGTGGGTCTAGGTAATGAACTATGTATACACCTAAGATATGCTCAGTTATCAGCTCCTGGAGACAGCTCAGTGGATGACAGCACAGGACTTGAGTGCATGAGAACTTGGGTCTGATCCTTAGCACTGAGCAGTGCTCTGGGCTCCCTCAAAAAAAAAAAAGAAGAAGAAGAAGAAGAAAAAGGAGGAAGAGGAGAAGGGGCTGGGCAGTGGAGCACTGGGTTAAGTGCACACAGTGCGAAGCACAATGACAGATGCAAGGATTCTGGTTCCAACCCCTGGCTTCCTACCTACATGGGGTCACTTCACAGGTGATGAAGCAGGTCTGCAAGTGTCTTTCTCTCTCCCTCTCTGTCTTCCCCTCCTCTCTCAATTTCTCTCTGTTCTATCCAGCAACAATAGCAACAAGAATGGAAAAAAGATGGCATCCAGAGCAGTGGATTCATAGTGCAGGCACCAAGCCACAGCGATAAGCTTGGAGGCAAAATAAATAAATAAGGGAGTGGGGCAGTAGCGTAGCGGGTTAAGTGCATGTGGTGTGAAGGGCAAGGGCCAGCATAAGGATCCCCGGTTCAAGCCCCCGGCTCCCTACGTTCAGGGGAGTCACTTCACAGGTGGTGAAGCAGATCTGCAGGTATCTATCTTTCTCTCCCCCCGTCTTCCCCGCCTCTCTTCATTTCTCTCTGTCCTATCTAACAATGACATCAATAATAACTACAACAACAATAAAAAACAAGGACAACAAAAGGGAAAATAAATATAAAAAATTAAATATTAATAAATAAACAAATCTTGGGGCTAGGAGACAGCTCATCTGGCAGAGCACACACTTCACCATGTTTGAGTATCTGGGTTTGAGCCCCAACCTACCACCACACAGGAATGCCAAGAAAAAGGGAATCTTCGGGGCCAGGTGGTGGTGCACCTGGTTGAGTGCACAAGTTACAGTGCACAAGGACCCAGGTTCAAGCCCCCGCTTCCCACCTGCAGGGGGAAAGCTTTGCAAGTGGTGAAGCAGGGCTGCAAGTGTCTCTGTCACTCCCCCTCACTATTTCCCCCTTCCCTCTCAATTTCTGGCTGTCTCTATCCAATAAATAAATAAAGATAAAAAAAAAAAAAAGGGAATCTTCATGATCATTAGAGCCATGTACTGGGGGATGAAAGAAGAGCCTTGTGCATAACTGACACCACTGCTGAGTAGTCTCCTCTGACCAACTTTTCCTTTTTCTTTTTTTCTTTCTTTCTTTTTTAACCAGAGATACAATTACTTAACTCTGGCTTCTGGTAGTGCTGAGGACAGAACCTGGGAACCTCAGGCAAGAAAATATTTTTGTGGGGGTCGGGCGGTGGCGCAGTGGGTTAAGCGCATGTGGCGCAAAGCGCAGGGACCGGCATAAGGATCCCAGTTCGAGCCCCCGGCTCCCCACCTGCAGGGGAGTCACTTCACAGGCGGTGAAGCAGGTCTGCAGGTGTCTGTCTTTCTCTCCCCTTCTCTGTCTTCCCCTCCTCTCTCCATTTCTCTCTGTCCTATCCAACAACGAATTGCGTCAACAAGGGCAATAATAATAATAACCACAACAAGGGCAACAAAAGGGGGGGAAAAAATGGCCTCCAGGAGCGGTGGATTCATGGTGCAGGCACCGAGCCCAGCAATAACCCTGGAGGAGGAAAATATATATATATTTTTTTGCATCACCATTGTGCTATCTCTTCTTTTTTAAAATTTTTTTCCCTTTTGTTGTCCTTGTTGTTTATCGGTGTTGTTGTTATTGATGTCGTCATTGTTGGATAGGACAGAGAAAAATGGAGAGAGGAGGGAATGGCAGAGAGGGGGAGAGAAAGACACCTGCAGACCTGCTTCACTGCCTGTGAAGTGACCCCCCCATCCCCCTGCAGGTGGAAAGCCGGGGGCTCAAACTGGGATCCTTACTTTGGTCCTTGTGCTTGGCACCATGTGTGAGGGAAGACAGAGCTACCGCTCCACTGTCCATCAAGTGAGTGCCCTTGGTACCATTCAAAATGCTCCCATGTGGTCTCAAGGCTCAGAACCAGGTGCTCCTGCTCGGTAAGGTTTGAGCTATACCAGTGTGCCTTGTGCCCCCAGAAATATATCTTTACTGGTCCAGGAGATGGTGCAGTGGATAAGACATTGAACTCTTAAGCATGAGATCCTGAGTTCAGTCCCTGGCAGCACATGTACCAGAGTGATATCTGATCCTTTATCTCCCTCTCCACCTATCTTTCTCATTAATAAATAAATAAAAATCTTTATATATATATATATATATATATATCTTTAAACACATTTCCAGGGCCTGGGAAAATACCTCAGTGTGTTTAAGTTCATATGCCTGAGGCTCTGAGATCTTGGGTTCAACTACCAGAAGCCAAATCTGAGAAGTATTCTGGTGTCTCTCTCATTAAAAAAATATATATGTATATGTATATGTATATGTATATGTATATGTATATGTATATGTATATGTATATGTATATGTATATGTATATGTATATGATGGGTCGGGCAGTAGCACAGTGGGTTAACACACATGGCACAAAGCACAATAGCTGGAATAAGGATCCTGATTCAGGCCTCCAGTTACCCATCTGCAGAGGGGGTCGCTTCACAGGTGGTGAAGCAGGTCTGTAGGTTTCTGTCTTTCTCTCCCCCTCTCTGTCTACCTCACCTCTCTCCATTTCTCTTTGTCCTATCCAACAACAGTGACATTACAATAACGATAACCACAACAACGATTAAAAAAAAAAAAGGGCGGGGCCAGGCGGTAGTGCAAAGGGTTAAGCACACGCGGCACAAAGCACAAGGACCGGTGGAAGGATCCTCGTTCGAGCCCCCAGCTCCCCACCTGTAGGGGAGTCGCTTCACAGGCGGTGAAACAGGTCTGCAGGTGTCTATCTTTCTCTCCCCCTCCTCTCTCTCGATTTCTGTCTATCCAACGACGACAACAATAATAGTAACAACACCGATAAACAAGGGCAACAAAAGGGAAAAAAATGGCCTCCAGGAGCAGTGGATTCGTAGTGCAGGCACCAAGCTCCAGCAATAACCCTGGAGGCAAAAACAAAAACAAACAAACAAAAAAAAAACAAGGGCAACAAAAGGGAAAAAAAGAAAAAAAAAAAAAGGAAAAAAAATAGCCTCCAGGAGCAGTGGATTTGTGGTGCAGGCACCGAGCCCCAGCAATAACCCTAGAGCCAAACAAAAAAACAATATATATATATATATATATATATATATATATATATATATATATGGAGAGAGAGAGAGGGGCAGTGGTGCAACTGGTTAAACGCACTCACTACAGTACACAAGGACCCAGGTTCAAGCCCCGGGTCCCCACCTGCAGGGGGTAAAGTGGTGAAGCAGGACTCTCTCCCCTCTCACGTTCTGTCTCTATCCAATAAGTAAATGAATATATTAAATATATATTTAAAAAAAAAAAAAACAGGGTGTAGGAAGTAGCACATGGGGTTAAGCACACACATAGTTCAAAGCTCAAGGACTTAAGCAAAGATCTTGGTTCAAGCCCCTAGCTCCCCACCTACAGAGGGGTTGCTTCGCAAGCAGGTCTGCAGGTGTCCATCTTTCTCTGTCTCCCCCTCCTCTCCAAATTTCTCTCTGTTCTATCCAACAATAACAACAAAAATGGAAAAAGGTGGCAGCCAGGAGCAGTAGATTTGTAATACAAGCATCAAGCCCCAGCAATAACCCTGAAGAAAAAAAAATACATACATACATATATATCAGGCTAGGCGATGGCACAACTTGTTTATACAAGTTATCATGTAAAGGAACCCCAGTTCCAGGCATGGTGAAGCTTCATGAGTGGTGGAGCAGGCTTTCTCTCTCCTCTTATTTCATTTTTTTAATATTTATTTTCCCTTTTGTTGTTCTTGTTATTTTTAATCGTTGTTGTGGTTATTATTGTTGTTATTGCTATCATTGTTGTTGGATAGGACAGAAAGAAATGGAGAGAGGAGGGGAAGACAGGAAAGGGGAGAGAAAGACACCTGCAGACCTGCTTCACCACCTGTGAAGCAACTCCCCTGCAGGTGGGGAGTCGGGGGCTTGAACCAGGGTCCTTATGTTAGTCCTTGTGCTTTGTGCCATGTGCGCTTAACCCGCTATGCTACCACCTGACCCCCTCTCCTCCTATTTCTGTCTGCGTCTTAATTAAAATTTAAATTTTATCTACTTTTTTTTTTCCTTTTATACCAGAGCACTGCTCAGCTCTGGTTTACGGTGGTGCAGGAGATTGAACTGGGACTTTGGAGCCTCAGGTGTGAGTCTTTTTGTATAGCCATTATGCTACCAACCCTAGCCTTATTTACTTATTAAAGATTTTATTTATTAATGAGAAAGATAGGAGAGAGAAAGAACCAGACATCACTCTGGTATATGTGCTGCCGAAAACTGAACTCAGGACCTCATGCTTGAGAGTGTATCACCTTAGCCACTGTGCCACCTCCTGAACCACTATTTATTTACATTTTAAATTTATTTAAATTTTTTTTTTTTTTTTTACCAGAGCACAGATCAGCTCTGGCATACGGTAGTACAAGACTGAACCTGGGGCTTTAGAGCAACTGGCATGACAGTCTCTTTGCATAACCATTCTGCTATCTACCCCCACTCTATTTACTTATTATTTTTTACCAGAGCACTGCTCAGTTTATAGTGGTGCTGGGGATAGAACCTGGGAGCTCAGAGCCTCAGTCTTGGAGGTTATTTACATAATCATTATGCTGTCTCCTCAGTCCTAAAATAAGATAATAAACTTGAACATTTTGTTTTTAAAAATTCAAAAAAAAAAAGAGCAGAAAATGAAAATCCATTTTCCAGCTTTGCTTTCACACGTCTCAATCAAGATCTTTCTTTCCTGTCAAGTTCAAGTCTAGCCAGGAGTCTAAAGCACCTTTCCTGCCTCCCACGTCCTCTCCACCCCAGGTCTCTGCCCATGGAAGACCAGATCTCCCTCCTCAAGGGAGCAGCTGTGGAAATCTGCCAGATCGCACTCAACACCACCTTCTGTCTCCAAACACAAAACTTCCTATGTGGACCTCTCCGCTATACTGTTGAACATGGGACACATGGTGAGCAGGGTTTTGCCGGCCCCCAAAGGTAGGACAGTGGCTGCTGAGGTGACCCAGAGAGTGCCTGAATTTGGCCTCTTCCACAGCGGGGTTCCAGGAAGAGTTTTTGGAGCTCCTCATCCGCTTCCACAAGACACTGAGGAGGCTGCAGCTGCAGGAGGCTGAGTATGTGCTCCTGGCTGCCATGGCCCTCTTCTCTCCTGGTGAGCACCCCAAGAAGCTGGGCTTGGCTCCCACCACAACCCAGACTCCTGGCCCTGGGAATCCTTCTCATTCCAGCCTTCTGACCTTCCAGGCTGTCAACCCGCTCTGAGGTTCCCATTTTTTCTTTTATAGACAGGCCAGGGGTGACTTGTAGACAGGAAATAGACCAGCTGCAAGAGGAGATGGCACTGACCCTTCAGAGCTACATTCGAGGCCAGCAGCTCAGGTCCCGGAGCAGGTATGTGGGAGCAGTGATCAGGGAGGAACCCCAGAAAGCCCAGGTCCAGCACTGATGCCTCTAGCTGCCCTTCTGCAAGGTCTCCTAGGCCTGGCCCTCCCTTTGCCTCCCTCCCATGTTAACTCCTTTCAGTACCCAAGCTGTTCTGTGGCTTCTTCAGCTCAAGGTCTCCAGATTTGTTTTTTATTGAGTAGAGATGCAAATGGTGGCTCACAGGCTCTGTATGAAAGAAGGCGTTCCTGGAGCCCTGGGCCCTAAGGCCATGGGCATCTGCCAAACCAGCTCCTCAGGGTCCCCTTTGCCAGAGGGCCACTTTCTTTCATTCCACATTCCCCTAGAACTGAGGGTTGTTCACAACTTTAAGGTCAAAGGCAGCCCCTGGTCCAGCAGGTGGTGAGCTTTCAACCATGACAGGAGTGCCCTCCCCTCCTATCCTAACTCCTTCTCTAGGAGCTAATTTGGCCAGAAGAAAGGTTCACATAGCAGAAGCACCTTCTAGAACCTGTTCTAGGCCACACCCTCAATCTGCACAGTATCAATTCTGCCCCAGTCTAGGGCTCTCTTCCTCCCAAGTGGCTCAAGGTAAAGTGGGGACAGTGAGACAGTGTCCAGCTCCACAAGGACCTTGGGGGTCCCGGGCAGACAAGTCACAACACAGCATGATATTCTGTAGTGTTCAGTCCTTGCTGGGGGACAATGCAGGAGATGCAGAGGTAGAGGAAGCCTCAGGAACCTGTACCTTGCCCTCTGACTGTCTCTAGCCAACCCTCTCCGCCCCCCCGCCCCAGATTCCTGTATGCCAAGCTGCTAGGCCTGCTGACTGAGCTCCGGAGCATCAACAATGCCTACTGGCACCAGATACAGCATATACAGGGGCTGTCTGCCATGATGCCACTTCTGCAAGAGATTTGCAGCTGAGACCAGGAAAGGAGGGGACCCTTGGAAGGGGGTTTCCTAGCAACAGTGGCAATGAAAGACTGAAAGCCGTAACTGTCTCTTCATGCGGTCATGGGTGGAAAGGGGAGGTGGGCCTGGGGACACTGTTGTTCTGGGAACACAAAGGGTGACACAAGCTCTCCTAGGAATGAGTGAGCCTCACTTTCTGAGGTTAAGAGATTCAGCCCTTCAGCCCTTTTTTGGGGGGATGGGGTGGGGGTGGAGGGGGATTCTGGGGTAGGGAGCTAGTCCCATGCAGACTTTTCTTCCCTGGAGAAGGAGAGAGCTGGGAGCTTTAATTCATAGGGAAGTGAAGAAGAATAAGAAGTAGGGTGGGAAGGGAGAAAAGTCAGACAGAGAGCTTCCCTGAATCTTCCTCCTCCCTAGCTAGAGTCCCAGAGTTTGGGAGAGGATACCGGGGCTGGTGACAGTGTGGGGCCTCAGACCAGCACCCCTTGGATGTGACTGCTCCAGTTCCCAGGGCACAGTCCCATCCCCTACTCTGCTCCTGGGACCCTGTGGTTGCCCAATTAGATGGGTTCCAGAGATGGGCCTTGGTCCTCAGCCGTCCAGGTGGCCACTGTGGTGGTGTTGGCTTGGAGATAGTCTCAGCCCACGGTGATGCTGAAGCCGCAGTGGAAGCGGTTGCGCCAGTGGTTGAGGAAGGCCCCAAGGGCCAGGGTGACAGGCAGGGGGGGCATCTTCTTCTCTAGCACAGCCCCCACACACCAGTTACTGTCCACCAAGCCTGTGGGGAGACAGGACCGGAGGGGGACTTCAGCAGAGCTGGGAGGATAGGAGGCAGCACAAAGGCAAGACTCCCCCACAACCCTTGGTAGCTCCAGACATCACCTCTGAATACCATGTTGGCCTGGGGCAGGGTCAGGTGGTAGCCAAAGGAGAATGTGGTGTCCTGGAGCCTGGTATTGGCCTCAAACTCCACTCCAACTTGAACCTGAGAAGCATGGGTAAGAATGTTGGTTGGGTGGGGTCTCCATGTCAGCATAGGGTCCTGACAGGGTTCAGGGGGTGATGGCACACCTAAGGGGCCTAGAGTGTATGTATGTGTGTGTGTGTGTCTCCAAGCATATATGTTCATGTGTTGTGGGGAAAAAAGCAACACAGAGGAACCCCTGGGTTCTGGGGCTGGGGGCTCAGTGGTAGGTGGGGTTTGTGGCCTCACCTGCTCGTTGGCCCTGTGGTAATAACTTGCATGGGCCCCGCCTGACCCCACGTTCAAGGTGGCCACCCAGTGCCCAGCTGCAGGAACCAAAGGATGGAGAAAAGAAGCGTCACTTTGGGAGATGCAGAAAGCTAGGAGACCCCCCCCTAAAGTCCTAGCTGGGCCCAGAACCCTGGACCCCTTTGCCCTGTACCTGAGTACTTTCCCGCCAGTGTCAGAATAGCCCCCTCTTCGCCTGGTCGCCTGTGGTACACCAGCTCTCCCCCTAGCACCAGCCGCTGTGTAAGGCTCTGCAGGAAGTGGGCCACCATGATCACTGGGAGGTGTGAGGAGTGGGGGAAGATGGGAGTCAGTAAGAGAGAACACATCTAGGTCAGCTTCCCCCTCCAGGACTGCCACCCAAGCCTGTCCAAGAAATTTCTTTTTTTTAGAGGCAGAGAGAGAGAGAATAAGAAACCAAAACACTGAAGCTTCCTCCAGTGCTGTGGGGGAAGGTTTGAACCTGGGTCATACACATTGGCAAAGCAATGTACTATCTAAGTAAGCTGTTTTACCAACCCAAGAAGCTTCTTTTTTGACCCCCTTGATGAGGAAAAGTCACCACCAGCAGGTGCTCAGCTCCTCCTCACCTGACTCTCCAATCAGATCGGGGTTCCCAAGGGTCAGGGTAGCTGTGTAGTCATCACCCCGATATTCCCCATCAAACTGCCATGTCAGGAACTTGGCCTGCTGCGTCTGGGTAAGGAGAGGCAGGAATCACAACTCCCTCCTGCTGTCTTCTGGTGCCATCACTATGCCCTGGCAGCCCCCAGGGGTAGACAACCCAAATAGTAAAGGAAAAAGGGGTTGGGTTGTGTTGCACCCTGTAGACCACACACATTGCCATGTATCTAGGTTCAAGCCCTCAGTCCCCATCTTGCTTCACAAGCAGAGAAGCAATGATGCAGGTGTATCTCATTGCTCCCCCACTAACCCACCTCCTTCTTCTTCATTTCTCTGTGTCTCTGTCATTGAAAATAATAATTAATAACTAAATAAGAGAAAGAGGCCAGGCAGCAATGGTCACCTGGAAGACAGCTTTGGCTCGGAGGCGTTCTGCCAGCAGGACCAGGACCTGGGCATTGAGGCTGCCGCTGCTGTCCATGTCCCCCACCACAGTGGGGAAGACCTGTGGAAGATGGGAGAGACATAAAGGCTGAGCTGACTTTACCCCACTCCTTACAGAACCAAACACAGCATTTCTCCACAGTCCACAGCGCCTCCTGCTGGAACCACAAGGCAAAGCCGCCCAAAGCAGTGGCCGCCTTCTCCTCCTCCTCCTCTCCATCATCCTCCCCCTCCCCTTCCGGAGCTTGGGTTCCAGAAGCTATTACAGCCTATATGAGGTCTAACCCTCACCTCAGTGGGGCTAAGTTGCCAGTCCCCAGCATATGCTGCGTGTAAGTGATAGCCGGCCAATCCCAGGGCACTCATGTGCACGGTGTGAGCTACCTGAGGGAGGAAGGGGAAGGAGGGGTAGAAGGAAGCTCAGTCCCGCCCCCAACCCTCTGCACCTCCGCCCTGCCCCAAGGCCTTTTACAATCTCCACAGTCCCCGCAGTGTTCCAACGCACCCAGGGTCACAGGCGAGGGGGTAAAGAGTGGTCCCATGGCACCCCACCTCCTGCCTCAGTTGTACAGCACAATGTTGGAGCGCAAAGGGAGGAAGTGGGGGTGGGGCCAGGTGGGAGGGAGGGAGGCGGGCGGAGAGGAGGAGCACCTGGAAATGACTGCTCAGAACCTTGTTGACCACCAGCTTCACGCCCTCCATCTGAGCCGGAAAAACATCTGAGGGGGTGCAGGGGAGGAGGAATGGGGGGAGTGAAAAAGTGAGCACCAACCAGGAAGCCTGACCCCCAAGGACTTTTCTAGAAAGAAAGGGCTTTGTGGACTGACCTCGGTCCACTGTATGCGCCCCATTTCCTCCAGCCACTGGAGCCTCCCTGCAGGCCAGATGCCCTCAGCGCCGCGATCTCCCAGCCCTTCCAGACACCCTCACCCTATCCTGAGCCCTCTCAATGGGACACCCACAAGACGTCCAATTCTCACCTTTGCACAGGCGGTGCAGCTCATCGAAGCTCCCAGGGTTGGGCAGAGGCTCCTCTCGACGGGGGCTCCGGCGCGGCAAAGCCCCCATGGGTGCCAGACCCAAAGTGTTCCCCATGTCAGTCGGGGGCCGGGGCTAGTCTGGGATGGACGCTAAAGTTCCCTGTCCCCCCCAAGGGTCCCACCCCCCATTACCCGGCTCCCCAGTCCTAGAAACTTCCACATGGTCCGCTGCTAGACCTAGAAAAGGAAGGGCGCGAGAAGAAGGTAGCAGTGGGGAGACAGCCCCCGGCAAACTACCGTCCCATGCCGGCTCCTGCTCCCCCACCTGTCACCCCATCCCCTCCCCCCACTCTAATCCCAGCCCCTATGACCTCACCCAGCCTCCCAGTCTCTCTCCTCTCCATTCTCAGGCCCCGAGCCGAGGCTAGCAATAAAGCAGCAGCCCTTACCGTCGCAGACCACAACTCTGCACCTTTCTCCCGGCACACCCCGGTCATCTTGATGGGTGCGGCCATCTTGAGTGATGGCAGGGCTGCGGCTTCATGCAGCATCCCTAGCGCGGGATGGAGCGCCATCTTGCAAGCTGGCAAAAGAAGTGCTCGGAAAAGTACGGCCCGCCCTTGGTTGGGTCCTGCTTAATGGGCTAACAGGAAGGCTGCCTGATCTGCCACAAGCCAATGGGAAAGCAAAAAGCAAAGGAGTGGCAGGTCCGACGTCCAAAGAGCTGCAAGCCTGGCTGCTGCGGCGGGCGGACTGAAGTGAAAGCGACTGTACCTAAACTGGAAAGTCCAGGTCCCCAAAGTCAGGGACCCGCGGGTCTGATGGTTCCTAGGAGCATGGGGAAATTTGTACCCAATGAACCCAGAAACGCGCCTTCAAAGCTGGCATACTATGAAGTCCGCTTTGGAATCCTGGCACCTCACACTCTTCTTCACAACCCCCATCAAGAGCCCTTCACAGGTTGGGGATAGATAACAAACATACTGGTCATACAAAAGATTCGCTCATGCCTGAGGCTCCAAAGCCCCGGTTCAATCCCCACACTACCATACACCAGAGCTGAGCAGTGCTCTCGTTTTAAAAAAAAGGGAAAAAAATTTTTTTTTTCTTTTGAAGACAGAGATCCCTTCGGAACCCTCCTCAAAGGGGCCCCCAAAATACACTTCCAGTGGACAACTACTTGCAACCTTTCTGAGACATGCACTCAAGCCTCTATCCTGTGGTCTGTATCCCCAGTCTCATCTTGCCCTTTGGGTGCAATGGGAGTGGGCTGTGAGAATTGGGGAACAGGTGCAGGTGTGCAGCATTAGCTGATAGAACCCACCTTTCCCCAAGGAGCTGCTTTGTAGGGTTCATCCTAGAAAACTGAACCTGGGAATGGGACTGGGGACATAGCATAATGCTTATACAAAAAGACTTTCATGGGAGGCTGGGCGGTGGCCCAGGGGGTTAAGCACACATGGCGCAAAGCTAAAGGACCCGTGTAAGGATCCTGGTTCGAGCCCCCACCTCCCCACCGGCAGGAGGTCGATTCACAGGCGGTGAAACTGGTCTGCAGGTGTCTGTCTCCCCCTCCTCTCTAGATTTCTCTCTGTTCTATCCAATAATAACAACAATAACAACAACTATGATAAACAACAAAGGCAACAAAAGGCAGGGAGAGCCTTCAGGAGCAGTGGATAGCTGAGCAAAGCTTTGGCAAAAACAAACACCTGGGGGAGTTGGGCTGTAGCACAGTGGGTTACGTGCAGGTGGCACAAAGCACATGGACTGGAGTAAGGATCCCAGTTCAAGCCCCAACTCCCCACCTGCAGAGGAGTAGCTTCACAAGTGGTGAAGCAGGTCTGCAGGTGTCTATCTTTCTCTCCCTCTCTCTGTCTTTCCCCTCCTCTCTCCATTTCTCTCTGTCCTATCCAACAACAACAATAAAACAACAAGGGCAACAAAAGGGAATAAATAAATAAAATAAAATAAAAAACACCTGGGAATGTTAACTCAGCTACAAATAGCACCCCTACCACACCTCCACCAACGTCTGCACTTCTCATCACCCATAAAAAGCCAAGTTGCCAGAAGAAGGTGGTGTGTGATGACCCCAGCCTGTCTCCTTTTCTGGCAGAACTTCTCCCCCATTTCAGTAATGTTCCTCCACACATGTTGAGGACAGAAGAGTGACACACAGGTGCTGGTGTGATGGCACAGAAATCTGTGGTGGGTGTGGTGAGTTGTGTGCATGTATGTAAGATAAATATTACTTTTTAAACTATTATTGGATAGAGACAGAAATTGGGGGGGGGTAAAGAGGGAGAGAGACAGAGACACTTGCAGCCCACTTCACCACTCACGAAGCTTTCTCCCTGCAGGTGGGGATCAGGGGCTTGAACCTGTAGTGTGTGAGCTTAACCAGGTGCACCACTGCCTGGTCCTCTTAATTTTTTTCTGGGGAAAAAAAAAGATGTTCTTAATGAGTATTAACCCACAAGGTAGGGGTATACCTACCTCCTCCCTGTCAAGGCTGGGGGCCCTGTTGATTCATGGGCTGACTCCCACCCAGATAAGGTGATCATGTGACCTTCAACCTGAGGGAAGCCTCCCATTGGCCTCCTTCCATGCCAGAACCTTCTGTCCAGCTGGGAGGTCCCAAGCAAAAGCCAGTTTTTTTTTTTCTTTCTTTTTTGTTTTTGCCATCCCCCCACCTTTTTATTGTTGTTATTGCTGTCATTGTTGTTGGATAGAACAGAGAGAAATCGAGAGAGGAGGGGAAGACAGAGAGGAGAAAAAGACACTTGCAGACCTGCTTCACCACTTGTGAAGCGATCCCCCTTTAGGTGGGGAACCGGGGGCTCAAACAGGGATCCTTATGCCAGTCCTTGCGCATGGCGCCATGTGCACTTAACCCACTATACTACCGCCCGGCCCCTACTTTTTCTTATCTTTTTTTTTTTCCCCCAGAGCATTTCTCAGTTATGGTTTATGGGGATTGTGAGGGACTGAACCTGGGCCTCTGGAGCCTCACATAAGAAGAGACTCTCTGCATAACCATTATGCTATCTAACCCCACCCAGAAGCCATTCTGCTTGATTGTGGGGGTGGGAGGAAAGTAGGCCACACTCACTGCTCAACACTGGGGTCACTCTGGGCTCTGGTGTTTCCTCCCCCACCTCTTTACACATTAACTCAAAATGGACAGTCAGTCACACCCGCCCCCGCTAGCCCTGTGGCTCAACTCCTCCCACCCTGATTTCCCTCTCTCCTCTGTCCTTCCATGATTGTCTGCCAAGTTGGGACTGAGCTGGGTATCAAGGGGAGAAGCATTCTACCTATGATGGGATGAAAATACAGAGGCTTTCAAGGGTTTGATGGTAGAGCTCAAGACATTTATGTGTGAGGACTCCCAGTTTAATACACAGTGCCATATATGCCAGGAAGGATTCGAATTCTCCCTTTCATGAATACATAAATAAATCTTAAATGGTGGGGAGCCAGAGGGTGGCTCACCTAGTAGAACACACAAATTACAATGCAAAAGGACCCATGTTCAAGAACTTGGAGCAGAGCACAGGTGTCTCTCCACCTCCCCTTTCCCTCTCATTTTGTCTTTACCTAAAATAAATAAATAATATATATATATTTAAAATCTTAAATGGCAGCCTGGGCCATTTATCCACTGGTGCAGTGGATAAAGTACTGGACCTTCAAACATGGAGACCCGAGTTCAATTTCCAAATATCACATGTGCCAGAATGATGCTCTGGTTCTCTCACTACTAATACACCAAATACACCCATATTTATTTATTTAATTTACCAAAGCACTGCTTATATCTGGCCTGTGGTGATGCTAAGGATTGAACCTGGGGCCTCAGAGCCTCAGGCATGCAAGTCTTCAGCAGAACTATTATACTATCTGTCCCCAACCCTACATCTGTTTTTTAAAAGGAAATACTTTTTTTGTTTTACCAGAGGACAGTTTATCTCCAACTTCAGTTGGTAGTTGGTACCCAGGACTGAACTCAAGAACTTTGGTGCTTCAGGTATGAAAGTCAAAAAAGTAAGTAAGTCTTAAAGACCAAACCCAGGGACTGCTACCTGGACCCCAGAGGCCTGAAGTGGCCCTCCGGACCTCTGCCCTATCACCAGGAGCCCCTACAGGCCTTTCCCCTCCTCCCCGCCACACCCCTTGTTTATTCCAGCATGGCCTCTGCCCTACTGGCTCCTCCAGTGTCCTTGTCCATTGTCAGGGGGTGGGGACCAGACAGGTATATAACCCTGCTTCCCAGCTGGGCCAGGCACAAGCAGTGAGAACCCAGGTGACGAAGACCTAACAAGAGGCACTGAACAAGTACAATTGGGTTCATGTGGGGAGGGGTTAAGGCTGGAGTGGGCTGGAGCTAGCTGGGAAACCCCTAAATCCACCCCATATCAGTGTCCTCCTGTGTTCCCAGCGGTCCCCAGGCCACCTCCTTCCCACTGTCCCATCATGAAGCTGATTGCCGTGACTGTGCTGCTCCTCACCATCTGTAGCTTTGAATCTGAAGGTCAGTGTGATAGAGCCTGAGGGGACCCTGTGGGTGGGGGGTAAAGTTCTAGCTCCTATACCCAGGTCTGGCAACCGAAAAGCCCCGCCAGAGACCTGGAGGGGAAGTCTGCCTGGAGAGGGGGTTGAGGGCTGTGTGCACTACAGGGGCACTGGTGCGGAGGCAGAGGCAGGCGGAGGAGCCGGAGACTGGCCTGCAGAAGCTGTTCTCTCAGTACCTGCAGACTTTGACCAGCTACAGCAAGCAACTGGTGGATAAGGTCCCAGAGTTTCAGACCCAGGCCAAGTGAGTTTCTGAGAAACTGAACTCAGGGCTGGGGGTGGGGGCGGGGGCGGAGAGGGAAGGGGGAGGGAAGGGGTGCACAAAGAAGTTCAAAGTTGACTGCACTGGGGCCAGCAAAATAGCTCACTTGGATAGTATGCTGCTTTACCATGGGCACAACTCAGGTTGAGGCCACTGCATTAAGGGAAACTTCAGTGCTATGGTCTCTCTCTCTCTCTCTCTCTCTCTCTCAGAAACAAAAGTCCAATAAAATAAATAAAAATTGAGATGGGGGGGTCAGGCAGTGGCGCAGTGGGTTAAGCGCATGTGGCGCAAAGCGCAGGGACCGGCGTAAGGATCCCGGTTCGAGCCCCCGGCTCCCCACCTGCAGGGGAGTCGCTTCACAGCGAAGCAGGTCTGCGGGTGTCTATCTTTCTCTCCTCCCTCTGTCTTCCCCTCCTCTCTCCATTTCTCTCTGTCCTATCCAACAACGAATTGCGTCAACAAGGGCAATAATAATAACCACAACGAAGCTACAACAAGGGCAACAAAAGGAGGAAAAAAAAAAAATGGCCTCCAGGAGCGGTGGATTAATGGTGCAGGCACCGAGCCCAGCAATAACCCTGGAGGAGGAAAAAAAAAAAAAAACTGAGATGGGAAGAACATAAGATAGCTCACCCGCTAAAGTATGCATTTTACAAGGACCTGGTTCCAGTTCCCAACTGCCTCCTGGGAACCACCATGTAAAGTAAAAATGTCATGGTGGTGGAGCAGTGTCTCCTCTCTACCTCTCACCCTCTGAGAGGAAGAAAATAGTCTGCTGGGAACCATGGAATTTCACAGGCTCAAAGTTCCCATGAAGGCCTACAGACAATAAAAATAAATACCAGCACCAAACAGGCACAGGCCCCCTGACTCCTAGACCTCTGGCACTGACCTCTGACCCCTCCCATCTGTAGGAATTACCTTAGTAAGACACAGGAGCACTTGGCACCCCTGGTCACAGAGGCTAAGACGGAGCTGTTAAACATCTTCAACAGTTTCATACCCTTCACAACCCAATCTGAAGCTTAAAAGGACCTGCAGGAGTCCTTCCTCCCAGTCACCTCGAAGACCCCTGTGGCCAGGCCTGGAGACCCACTCTCCACCCCTTGTTTTCTGTAATAAATATGGAATGAGTTAAGTCTGAGCCTGGTGTGTGTGTGTGTGTGTGTGTGTGTGTTGGGGATGACAAGTCTGGGGAACTCAGAAGAGGAATACGGAGGAAGAGTTCCTATAGAGGGGTGGGATGAAGGGAAGGTGGAGAGACTAAGGAGGGCTAGGGAACGTGGGAGTGCAGGGGATCCATCTCCAGACCCAAGGAATTGGGAGGCCCTTGAATAAACACTAGTCTTTGGCTGGGCATGAAACTGCAGAAGGCATGGATGATTCCTCAGCTGAATCCCAGATTCTTGGTGTGTGTGTAAGGGAGGGGAGTATAAGAAATGAATACATGCCCTAATCCTACCTTTAAAACCTCTCAGCCGGGGAGTCGGGCTGTAGTGCAGCGGGTTAAGCGCAGGTGGCGCAAAACCAAGGACCGGCATAAGGATCCTGGTTCGAACCCCGGCTCCCCACCTGCAGGGGAGTCGCTTCACAGGCGGTGAAGCAGGTCTGCAGGTGTCTATCTTTCTCTCCTCCTCTCTGTCTTCCCCTCCTCTCTCCATTTCTCTCTGTCCTATCCAACAACGACAACAACAATAATAACTACAACAATAAAACAACAAGGGCAACAAAAGGGAATAAATAAATAAAATAAATATTTAAAAAAAAAAAAAACCTCTCAGCCAAGGGTCAGGAGGTGACTCACCATGTAGAGCTCATGGTTTGTTGAGTGTGAGGTCCTGGGTTCAAGTCTCAGTACCACAAAGGGGCAACTAAAACGACATGGGAACAGCTCCATGGATGGCAGAGCAGTGCTGAGGTGTCATTCCTCTCTGTCTGTTTTTCCATCCACCATTCCCCACTCTTCTCTTTGCCCTCTAAGATAAATACACTAAAAGAGAGTATGCTTGTTTGGTGGTGTTGCAATTCTAAGAGGCCCTGGTTTCATTTCCTGTTTTTTTTTTTTTTTTTTAATTCAAGTCAATTTTTTTTTAATTTGCTTTTTCCCCCTTTCTTTTTGCCGTTGTTTTATTGTTGTTATTATTATTATTGTTATTGATGTCATTGTTGGATAGGACAGAGAGAAATGGAGAGAGGAGGGGAAGACAGGGGGAAAGATAGACATCTGCAGACCTGCTTCACCGCCTGTGAAGCGACCCCCCTGTAGGTGGGGAGCCGGGGGTTTGAACCTGGATCTTTACACTGCAGGTGTCTATCTTTCTCTCTCTCCCCCTCTACCTTCCTCTCCTCTCTTAATTTCTCTGTGTCCTATCCAATAAAATGGAAAAAATGGCTTCCAGGAGTAGTAGATTCATAGTGACGGCACCCGGCCCCAGCGATAACCTTGGAGGCAAAAAAACAAACAAAAAAAAAAAAAAAAAAAGGAGGAGGGAAACAGAGAGACAGAGCAGCCCTGCAGCCCTGTTTCACCACTCATGAAGCTTTTCCCCTGTAGGTAGGGACCAGGGGCTTGGACCTGGGTCCTTGTACACTGTAGTGTGTGTGCTTAACCAGGTACACCATCACCTGACCTCTCCTGGTTCTGTGTTAAGGGGGGTGGGGGTGGGGGGGAAACAGGGCTGGGAGATAACTCACTTGACAGAATGCACACCTGTGTGAGGACCTTGGCCTGAGCCCCTGATCACTACAAGGGAGCACTAAGCAAAGGGTAAGCTTCACTACCAATGGAGTGGTATTGCTGTGTGTTTCCTCTCTCTCTGACCTTTTAAAAATTAGAGACAGAGGCAGAGAATGGAAAAGACCACAGCACCAAAGCTTTCTCTAATACGGTGGGGGCTGGGCTTACACCTGGGTTGCACCCGTGGCAAAGCAACACACTATCCAAGTGAGCTATTTTGCCAGTACTCTTTCCCTGTCTCTAACTCTTATCTGAGGGGCAAAAAAAAAAAAAAAAAAACTTGTGGCAGTGGTGGAATCATACAGATGTGGAGGTACAGCGACAACCCTGATAACTGTGGGTGGGGGTAGAAAAAATAAAAACCAAAACTCTCACCTAAATTGGGTTTGGGGATTCAATGCCCATGATGTCCCCCAACTCAGGCCTGGAACTAGCAGCCCCATAGCCTAACAGCCTAATAGAACTGAGAAACTGAGGTCACTGATTCAGGTGGGAAGGGAAACCAGGCCATGTGGACAGAGCAGACTCACCACCCCAAAATGCTGGATGAAGAGTGTGTTCTAGTGTTCCAGTGACAACGCACTCCCACTCAGCCTCTCAAAAGTTCCCCACCAAGTCCCCTTGTGTCTGAAGCCGCTACCCCAGTTTTCTAGCAGATGGGCCAGCCCAAGCAGTCTACACTTGTGAACCCACCTTCTATCTAGTATCTACTTTTTTTAAAAAAAAATTTTTTTAATTAAAACTGTGTGCTTTTTAATTTTAAATTATTTATTTATTTTTTTATTCCCTTTTGTTGCCCTTGTTGTTTTATTGTTGTAGTTATTATTGATGTCGTTGTTGGATAGGACAGAAATGGAGAGAGGAAGGGAAGACAGAGAGAGAGAGAGAAAGAGACACCTGCAGACCTGCTTCAGCACCTGTGAAGCGACTCCCCTGCAGATGGGGGAGTCAGGGGCTCGAATCAGGATCCTTATGCCAGTCATTGTGTTTCGCACCATGTGCACTTAACCCACTGCACTACCACCCAACTCCCCTACTGTTTTTTTTTTTTTTTGTCCAGGGACCAAAGACTGTACCTGGGTGGATGGCGCTGGGTGGTGAATGCTTTTCAAAGAGGCACACTTCCCCTTGAGGTAACAAGAGATGGTTGAGAAGGTTGCAAGCTGAAGGGGCAGGGAGAGCTACTACCTGGCATGAGGGGATCTCCTTAGACTCATTCTGATGGGCTGCTGGATCAGAAGCCTGGCAGCTTCTGGGGGAGAAGGGGCTGGATCAAAATTCTGCTCAGAACCCTAGGTTCTGACTAGGGAAGGTGTGATCCATGGGTCACCCCTCCCAGGGGGGCGCCTTCCTAACATGCCAAGGTCTCCCCAGCCTGAGAAACCACAGAAGACTCAGTAACCCCATAATACCTTCTGCAACAACATCATCCCCTCTTTCTGCCCATCTGGCTTTCAGCTGTGCCAAGTCCACATGATGGGGAGCTGGATCCACCTGTCCTTGAAGCCCTTCATATGTGTTAATCCCTGGGGGTTGGATAGCAAGGCATCACTTCCTCTTCCCCTCCTACCCCCCCCCCCACACACACACACAGGCCAGGCTGGGGATAAAGTTGTCTCCTCACATCCAATGTCTCTGGGAACACCTAGCCAGGTCCCCTTCTTGGCTCACCACCAGCCGGCAACTTCCCTCCTGGAAGTTCCCCACCCAGAGCCCACCAGAAGTCCAGAGACAAAGCACCAACAAAGTGGTTGGTGGGTTTTATTGAGACAGTCTTTTTCTTTCCTCTGTTGTGGGGGCTCCATCAAGGGCTGAGACATGAGAAGAGATGGGGGTGGGGAAAGACTAAAAGATACTTTTAGTGAAGATCACAGATTGTAGGTCTCTGATGAAGGAAGAACCCCACTGTCCATCCTCAGGGTAAGGGGGGAGTTACTTAAGGGGGCCAGTGGGAGGGCCCTGGAGGATTAGGAAGGCAGTGAAGGGAAAGGGGTGCCTGTTGTCACTGTGGTGGCTTCTCATGCTTCAGGGTCTCATATGTCTCCTGGTTTCGGGTGCTCAGGCCCTGGCAGGGAAAGGGTACATAGAGGACAATTAGGAGTCCCAGCCCCACACACACCCAGACCAGACCCCTTCCAAAGATCACTGGAAATGCCACCCACATCCCACACCTGCCAACTTCTAAGGGGTAGGTGAGAACAAGGTCTACTCACCGTGTAGATGCCGTCTGATTTCTGTGGAGGCAAGGTACACGATATCAGAGACACCTCACCCCATTTTCCCCACTCCTCCAGAGTCCTGAGGATCTTCCCCCCAGTGAAGGTGTCTACCCACCCCCTGAACACTCTAGGGCATAGAGACACATTCCATCCACAGACCAGACACACACACACACACGGCATAAAAACACATTCCATCCGCAGACCAGACACACACACACACACATATATATATACCAGATATGCTATCTGGTCCTGCCCTAGGCTACTCCTTTCCCCCTCAGCTGGGTCTTCCATGCCATGGGCTGAGTGGTGAGTGGTGACCAGGATCCACCTTGTGGTGGTCATGTCAGGTGGGGGAGCTTCTCCAGCACAGTATGCTGACTCCTCCTGAGAATGCCTATACCTTGCTGTGGGTAGAGCTTACCTCATAGCTGGCAACAGCTGCCTTCCGCACCTGGATCTGGGAGGAAGGGAAGGTATGAGGAAAGACAGAGGGAGGTGCCTGCCTGCCTCCAGATTCACTTTTCTGGGGCCCTTGCTGCCCCTACCCTCTGCTTCTTCTTCTGCCCGTTCTCACTGGGATCCCCCTACCTTGAGTCGGCAATATAGCAGAGTGAGGACCAGGCCATAGAGAAACAAGATGGCATCCAGGATGTAGCAGAGCTGAGGCTCGCCCAGGGCCACTGAGAAGAGAGGGGGAGGCACTGGGGCTCAGAGGGGTCAAGTGGGGGCTCCCAGGGTAGACAGGGCTAGAGGGGTCTTTGGGGCAGTTTGGGTCTGGAACTAGGGTCCCTTCCCCTCCTCAGGATGGCAACCCCCTCTGCCCAGGCCCCAGAACTCTCCTCCCCTGTGGTTGGTCCCCCAGGTAGGCTCTGGGGACTGATCTGTCTTGCCTGGGCTGAGGGAACAACCTCAGAGGGGGAGGCGGAGGGGAGTTGGTGACAAACTTGATCGAAGAAACCACAAGTGTCTCTGCTTGGTCCTGTGACCTGCGGCTGAGGGCCGGACAGGAAGGATGTGCGGGGCAGCAAGAAGGGGCAGTGACTGCAGCGCTGGTCACCCTGGGCTGCCTGCCAATACTACACAAAACCAAGGGGTCTACTCCCCTAGGCCCCAAGTGGGCTCTGCCCACTGGCTAGCTGAGGGCTTAATCAATGAGAGAAGAAACCCCACCCCAGCTGTTGGGGCCCTCTCAGTCCCCTGATCCATCACTCCCTTGCACTGGCTTCCATCACCCTCTGTGCTCCCTGGCCCCCCAAAAACCTGAGAAAAATCATAGATGGTGCAAACCCCTTCTGCTGGGCCACCTAGTGAAGGGCCATGGGCTGACCCATGAGGACAAGAGGGGTGACACTGCTTTTCACCCAAGGTTGCACATCTGAAAACCACCCAAGGGGGAAACGGCGTCACCTTTATGGGTGACGAAACCAGGACTCAGAACTAAGCTAGGTCTCTGCAGAAGTCCATTACACAGAGCCCCAAGTCTAGACTTCCTGCTCAGAGTGGCCTTCTTCCCTCAGGCAGGCATTCCCTTTGCTCACAAAAGCAGTAATAGTTCAGTCGGTGAGGGGGCAAGCCTCTCTGTCTTTCAATTTTCACAGCTTCCCTTAATTAAGTCCATGTGTTCCCAGCCCCCCCCACCCCTCCACCCCCTGAGAAAGAAGTAAGAGCTGGCTGTGGCAGACCTTCAGGCCCAGGCCTTGTCCCCATCTCCCAGCCTGGAGGTACTACTCAGTTCCTAGAATTTTTGCTGCCCCCTGCCCTGGGTTAGCTGCTGTATGGGGGGGGGGGGGGGGGGGCTGTCACATCTGCTCCTTCCCACTGTTTTCCCTCAGCCTACAGACAGGCCAGAAAGGTCCTGGAGGGCTTCCAAAACAGATCAGCTTCCACAAAATAGTCACTGGACAACTCCTTCCTCCTCCCCAGTCCAGGGCAGCGCTGAGCACAGGCAACGGTGCCTACATCCCCAGACCAGTCCCCTCCCTGCCCAGCCAGAAGTCCCCACTGCTATCAACCCTGGAAAAGCGGGAAGGGGCAAAGAAACAGGGGAACCCTGCCTGGTGTCCTGGTGAGGATAACAGTTGGCCTCAGGATCGGGGTCCATATACCCTCATGCCCACCCCGTCTCCTCGGTGTCCTCTTACCTGCTCGATCAACCAGCAGTAATAACAGTAGGAGCACAGGACTCATCTTGGACAAGGGGCAAGGACCAGGGGCTGAGAGCTGGCGACACCGAGAGCACTGCGCAGCTGTCTTCTGAAGCGCCCTGACCACAGAGTTCCCCCCTTCCTGCCACGCCTTCCCCCCTCTTTGGCCCCTTCCCCTTCCTGAACTCAGGCCGGGCGGCTCCCGGAAGGGCCAACCCTGGCCACTAGGAGAGCTGGGTGCTGCTGCTTCTGTCCTGGGGACCAGGGCCTGTGCCCACTGAGAGGGAGTTCTCGGATTGTGCTAGGCCGCCCTGGCCAGCCAGCCGTCTCCCACCATGTTAGGAGCCATGTCGTGATATACTGCCCATCAGGGGTCCTAACACCTCTGCCCAGGGCTCACCCTGGGTCTGTCCAAGGAGCTTACAATTTGTGTGGGTACAAGATTCAGGCAAAGGGAAGCTGCAGGGGAAAAGAGGAAATGGGTAATGGAGAAGTGGAAAGGACAAGAGTCAGGGACGGGGCGGGGATGAGCAGGAACAATGGCCAAGAACAGTCTTCTGGAGAAGGGGGAGGTGAGTAAACTTGCAAGGCCCCCCATAGCAGAACAGTGAGACGCAATAAGGATGCCAAGGAGTCTAGATATAGGGACCGAGGGGCGGCTAATTTATTGCAGGTTCTCCTTTCCTGTTCATGTGGAAGGCTAAGTGTTCTCCTCAGTGTGTGTACGTACACACACACAGACACACAGATACACACACACACACACACACACACACACACACACACACACACACACACACACACACACACCATCCAGACCACAGCAAAGTTGGTCGGCCAGAAGGTAAGGGCTCGCACCTGCTCACCGATCCACTTCTCCAAACACAATGTCTTGGGTACCTGGAAGGTCGGGAGAAATATAAGGTGGTATTGTCATAGGCCTCAAAGCCACTCTGGCACCAGGATTCTGCAGGGCTGAATTTAGGCCCACAGTTCTTGCCAAGCAGGAAGTGTTCTATTTCTGCCCCCCCCCAACCCCACAGTGGGTATCCCAAACTCCCCAGTCTAGGACATCTCTACAGGTACCTATGATGGCCACAACATCTGCTAGCATGTGTCCTTGAGACATCTTGTCCAAACCAGCCTGGGGAGAAGAGAGGAAGCCTGGGTGAGGCAGGGTGGACGGGGGGAGGGGTAGGGGAAGAAGGGCCCTGGAATTCCCAGCAGGAGGTAATTTTAAGCAGAGCTACTTGCTGACATTGGGATCTTACCAAGTGGGCAAAGCCAGGAGCCTTGATCTTGCACCGGTAAGGGCGGCTGCTGCCGTCGGACACCAGGTATACCCCAAACTCTCCCTGTGGGAGGATGACAGCGACTCTGTCAACCAAACTTCCAGGTACCCTTACCATCTCCTATCCGAGTCATGAACCACATCCACATGCCCTCTCCCTTTACTGCCCTCACCAATCCTCTCCCCTTCTCTCACCTTGGGAGCCTCGATAGCTGTGTAGGTGGCCCCTGGAGGAACTTGATAGCCCTCAGTATACAACTTAAAGTGGTGGATCAGCGACTCCATGGATGCCTGGAGATGGGAAGGGCAGAGGCATCCGTGATCTGGGGATATGCTGTGTGCTTGGTTGTCTGCAGCACAAGGGAGAGTCCCTCCCCTCAAAGAGCTCAAACACCACACAAAAAACAGAATAGCAGAAGAGGCCAAGGGGCTAAGAATTCTTGTCCCCTATAGCTTGGGAGGTAGCATAGTGGATAAAGTGAGACTCTCAAGCAAGAAGTCCTGAGGTTTGACTACCAGCAATGCATATGCCAGAGTGATATCCTAGTTCTTTCTCCCTCTTTCCATTAATAAATCATTTTTTATTTAGTTCTTTTTTAAAAAAATTATTTATTTTCCCTTTTGTTGATCTTGTTATTTTTTTATTGTTGTTGTAGTTATTATTGTTGTTGTCATCATTGTTGGCTAAGACAGAGAGAAATGGAGAGAGGAGGGGAAGACAGAGAAGGGGAGAAAAAGACAAGACACCTGCAGACCTGCTTCATCTCTTGTGCAGTGACTGCCCTGCAGGTGGGGAGCCGGGGGCTCAAACCGGGATCCTTACACCGATCCCTGAGCTTCATACCACGTGTGCTTAACCCGCTAAGCTACCACCCGACTCTCATAAACCATTTTGAAAAACTATTTATCAACAGAGGAAGGGTGTCAGAACATCACTCTGATATATGAGATGCCAGAGTTCAAACTCAGGACCTCATGTTTAAGAGTCTATCCACCTTATCCACTGTACTACTTCTTAGCCACAATGAATAAATTGCTCTTTAGAAGAATTATGCCCTCAACTGGGGAGACGGCTCAACTGGTAGAGCACTAGGCTTACAATGCTTGAGTTCTCAGGTTCAATTCCTACTGCTACATGTACCAGAGTGATACACTGCCCCCACCATGTAAAACAAACTTTCTCACACATATAACAAATAAAATCTTTAAAGGTTAAGCGAGTTAAGCACACCTGGTGCAAAGTGCAAGGACCAGCATAAGGATCCTAGTTCAAGCCCCCGGCTCCCCCTCTGCAGGGGGGTCGCTTCACAAGCAGTGAAGTCTTCAGGTGTCTTATCTTTCTCTCCCCCTGACTTCCCATCTTCTCTGTCCTATCCAACAGCAATAACAATAACAACAACAAAAATGATAAACAAGGGAAAAAATAGCCTCCAGGAGCAGTGGATTCGTAGTGCAGGCACCAGTAATAACCCTGGAGGCAAAAAAAGAAAAAAATAGAGAATCCTTGTGCCTATCCCCGCTAAGGTGAGTATCTCTGCCTGTTTCTAGGGAGACTGGATTTTGCTTCCCCAACAGAGAAACACACACTCACACACACACACACACACACACACTTTTGGGATAGGGAGTTGGCTCAGCAATACAGCACACATCTACATGAAGCTGGGTTTGACACCTGATCCTAAGAGTAGCAGAGTAGTGTTCAGATCCCTCTTGCAATAAAATAAAAGATGCTGGGGCCAGGTGGTGGCACACCTGGTTGAGTGCACAAGTTACAGTGCACAACGAAGCAGGTTCGAGCCCCTCGCTCCCACCTGCAGGGTTCCTTCATAAGTGGTGAAGCAGGGCTGCAGGTCTCTCTCTCCCTCTCTATCTCCCCCTTCCCTTTCAATTTCTGGCTGTCTCTATCCAATAAATAAATAAAGATAATAAAATTTTTTTTTAAATTTTTAAACAGATGTTGGAGGCCAGGTGGTAGTGTGCCTGGTTAAGTGCTCATACTATAGTGCTCAAGGACCCAGATGTAAGCCCTTTGCCCCCCCACCTGCAGGGGGAAAGCTTCACAAGTGGTGAAGCAGAGCTTCAGGTGTCTCTGTATCTCTCTCCATCTTTATCTCCCACTTCTCAATTTCTCTATCCAACGATAAGTACATAAATAAAAATTTAATCCAAGAGAAAAGATGTTCACAAACAGGAATTCTTTGGGAGAAAGAAAGAGAGAAAAAGAGAGAGAGAAAGAGAAGAGAGTAAAATGGAATCTGCTTGCCATTGGCCACTTGTAAGCCCCCAACCCCATCCCCAATGCTGACCTTCATCTCTGCACGCTTTGGTGGAGACACTTTGGCATCGTCAACCTTGATCTCCCCAGGAGGCATCTTGTTGAGACACTGTAAGATGATTCGGAGAGACTGGCGCATCTCCTCTACTCGGCACAGATACCTGAAAGAGCAGGAAGACCAGGATGGGGTGAGGCTGGGTGGGTCTGCAACCAGAAGGCAGGGAGATAGCTCACTGTGTAATGTGCAGGGCCTGCATGTCTGGGCTTCTGGTTCAGGACCCTGGGTTGCACGTACAGAAGCGGCACTCTGTCTTCTCTCTCATGTAAAACTTTATCTAATATGAGGGGGGGCAGGTAAAATAGCTCACTTGGACAGTGCGCTGCTTTGCCATGTGCACAACCCAGGTTTGAGGCTGGCCCCATCACACTGAAGGAAGCTTCAGTGCTGTAATATCTTTCACCTTCTCTCTCTCTTTCTTCTTTGCATCTATCATAAAAAGAAAATAATCCCTAACTTTTGGACTTCATAGTCTTCTAAACTTGTTGCAGCATGCCCTCTTCAATACGGGAATACATGTGGGGGTAGATTCAGAAAAAGAAGGGTAGATAAAACAGGGAAGTATAATAAAACAGAAATGGAGCGTGAAGCTCAGAATCTGGTGGGAAAAGTACTGGGGAAGGATTCTATTGGGTTATCAGAAAAGTCACGAAGCATTTACACTGAAAAATATGTGGGGTGGGGGAGTTAGTATAATGGTAATGCAAATGGTAATGCAAATAAACTCTCACGCCAAAGGTTATGAAAGGTCCCAGGTTTAATCTTTTGTACCACCACAAGCCAGAGTTGAATAGTGCTCTGATAAAAGAAAGGAAGGGGTAGTCCGGCGGTAGCGCGGCAAGTTAAGTGCACGTGGTACAAAGTGCAAGGACCAGCGTAAGGATCCTGGTCCAGTTTGAGCCCCTAGCTCCCCACCTGCAGGGGAGTTGCTTCACAGGCGATGAAGCAGGTCTGCAGGTGTCTCTCTTTCTCTCCCCTTCTCTGTCTTCCCCTCCTCTCTCCATTTCTCTCTGTCCTAACAACAACAACATCAATAACAACAACAATAAAAACCAATAAGGGCAACAAAAGGGAAAATAAATATTAAAAAAAAAAAAAAAGACTTTAAGAAAGGAAGGATGGAAGGCAGGCAGGCAGGCAGGCAGGCAGGCCAGATGGTGGTGTACCCGGGTTAAGCATACATAATACAAAGTGCAAGAACCCAAGCAAGCAAGAATCACGGTTCAAGCCCGACTCCCCACCTGCAGAGGAGTCACTTCACAAGCGATGAAGCAGGCCTGCAGGTGTCTCTCTCTGTCTCTATCTTCCCCTCCCAATTTCTCTCTGTCGTAACCAAAAAAAAAAAAAAGGGAGGGAGGGTGACAGATCATGACTTTTCTCATTTTTTAAAAAATTATTTATTTCCTTTTGTTGCTCCGTTTTATTATTGTTATTATTGTTGTTGTTGTTACTGATGTCATCGTTGTTGGATAGGATGGAAAGAAATGGAGAGAGGAGGGGAAGACAGACAGGGGGAGAGAAAGATAGACGCCTGCAAGACCTACTTCACCGCCCGTGAAGTGACTCCCCTGCAGGTGGAGAGTTGGGGGGCTCAAACTGGGATCCTTATGCTGGTTCTTACACTTTGCACCATGTGCACTTAACCTGCTGCCGCTACCACCTGACTCCCAGATCATGACTTTTCTGACAACCCAATAGTTCAACCACTACTAACCAAATAATCCAAAGTTCAGGGCGACCCTGAACTTTGTTCCCAGCCTTCACAACCAGAAAGAGTAGCAAAAGGGCTGGCAAGACAGCTCATCTGGATAGAGCACTTGGTCTGTCATACACATAGCCCAGAGTCAAACCTGACTCCCACTGCACTCTAGAGGAACTTTGGTGCTGTGGTGCCTTCCCCCGCCCCACCCCTTATGTTTTGACATGGAAAGGTAGGCAGAGAGTAGTGAAGATGAAAGGAGAGTGGTCCAGAGTGGTGCAGTGGATAAAGCATTGGACTCTCAAGCAGGAGGTCCCAAGTTCAATCAAGCTCTCCCCCTGCAGGTGGGGAACAGAGGCTTGAACTGGGTCCTTGTGTACTGTGTCACCATCAGGCACCCAGGACCTGGGTTCTAGTCCCTAGTCTCTACCTGCAGGGGAAAAGCTTCATGAATGTTGAAGCAAGGCTGCAAGTATCTCCCTCTGTGCCCGCCCCCCCCCCCCCCCATTTTCTGTCTCTATCCAAAATAAATAATTAAAACTATTGAGGCTGGGTGGTTGCACACCTGGTTAAGTGAACACATCACAGTGGGCAAGTACTTGGGTTCAAGCTTCCATTCCCCACCTGTACAGGGGAAAGCTTCGTAAGTGGCAAAGCAGTGCTGCAGGTATCTATCTCTCTCTGTCTCTCACTCCCTTTCCTCTGTCCTATCTAATAAAATAAAGTTTTTAAAAAAATCTTTTTTTGCCTCCAAGTTTATCACTGGAGCTCAATGAGAGCACTATGAATTCACTGCTCTTGGCAGTCATTTTTCTCCATTTTATTGGCTAGGACAGAGAGAATCTGAGAGAGGAGGGAAGATAGGGAGGGAGAAAGATAGATACCTGCAGACCTGCCTCAGCGATTGTGAAGTGACCCCCCTATAAGTGGGGAGCTGGAGGTTTGAAATGGGATCCTTGTGTGGGTTCCCTGCACTTTGTACTATGTGCACTTAACTGGGTGCATCACCATCCCCATTTAAAAAAATGTTTAAATAAATATATATATAGAGAAAGGGAAAGCAGTAGAACAGAAAGGCTGAGACATCAGCTAGACACTGTTACTAGGGAAGGCCTGGGTCTCACCGATCATAGCAGTCGCCTCGAGAGCCAATGGGGACATCAAACTCCACTTGGTCATAGACGTCATATGGCTGGGTCTTCCGTAGATCCCACTGGATGCCTGAACCCCGAAGCATCACACCACTAGGAAGAGGGGAGCATGGGCCACATCACTGCACAAATCCCCTAAGGAGATGCAGTCTCTCCTTCTCTCTGCTGTGGTGTCCTCCACACTTAGCCACAGGGAGAAGGTAGGTCAGGGAGGCTGGGTCCCTCTCACAGGTGTCTGCTTTCTCCCACCTGAAGCCGTAGTTGAGCGCATCTTCAGCAGACACCACCCCTATGTCCACTGTCCGGTTGCGCCATATCCTGTTGTTGGTTAGCATCTGTGGATCAGAGCATGGCATGCTGAGGCCCCTCCTAAGGGCGTCCAACCTCCCCCACCCAGAAAGCACCTCAAAAAGTAGTTTTCCCAGACCCCCATCTCACCTCCTCCACCTCATCAATCCGAAGAGAGAAGTTCTTAGAAAACTCATAAATATCATCCATGAGCCCCAGGGGTAGGTCCTACACCCAAATGGAGGTGACAATGAGGTAAGCCAGTCACCACAACGGACACAGACAAGGACACAGGCAAGAGTCGCAGGCTCACCTGATGCACACCTCCGGGCCGGATGTAGGCAGCATGCATGCGTGCCCCAGATACCCGCTCGTAGAACTCAAACATCTTAGGCCAATGAGACAGTACAGTGGTTAGGCAAAAGATTGTCAGGCTTGAGGCTCTGAGGTACCAGGGTCAATCTCCAGCAGCACCATAAACATGAGCCGAGCTGAGCAGTGCTGTGGTCTCCCTCTCTCTCTTTTTTAATATGGGAAATGGAACACTTTTAAAAAAAATATTTTATTTATTTTATTTTTGAGAGAGATGCAGAGGAAGAGGGAGAGAGAGAGAAAGAACAGAGCACTCACTGCTCAGCTCTGGCTTATGGTGGTGCGAAGGATTGAACCTGGGACTTTAGAGCCTCAGGCATGAGAATCTGTTTGCATAACCATTATGCTATCTCCCCGCCCCCCCTTTTTATTTATTTATTAATGAGAAAGATAGGAAGAGAGAGAGACTGAACCAGATATCACCCTGCTACATGTGCTGCTGGGGATCGAACTCAGAATCTCATGCTTTAGAGTCCAACATTTTACCCACTGTGCTACCTCCTAGACCACTTCCCTATCTCATTAAACAAAATAAATAGAACTCAAGTATCTTGAAAGGACACACTAGGAATTAGTGATAAAGTCTTGGGTCCCTACTTCCAACATCATGGAGGTTCTTGCCTTCCATCTTCCTGTGCCCACCAATGCGATCCCTCCTGACAGTTCAAAATCCAGGTTAATTAACCTGCTCCCCTGACTGCCCACCTCCTGCCTGTTCTCTGTGCCTTCTCCATTGCCTGTGGCTCCGTCCCATCCTGTGCTCCCCTTCTGTTCATACCTTCTCCCTCTCTTCAAACATCCAGAAGAATGGGGTCATGGCCCCAATGTCGAGGGCATGTGTGGTCACAGCCATGATGTGGTTCAGGAGCCGTGTGATTTCCCCAAACAGCACTGTGGAGGCAAGGAAGGGGGAGAGGCTGGAGTCTGAATGTGAGGTCAGGTTGCAGGGTTCCTGATGGGTTGGGAAAGGGGCTGTGTACCTCGGATCCACTGGGCCCGGGGTGGAGGTTGGATGTTGAGGAGTTTCTCAACAGCCAGCGAGTAGGCCTGCTCATTGCACATCATGGACACATAGTCCAACCGGTCAAAGTAGGGGAGGGCCTGGGAAGAGAGAGAAACATCAGTGTGGCACTGGAAGCACTGTGTGGGTACCCAAGATCCATGTATGGATGCCCTACCCCATGTCTCAGGATCCCTGTCGATGGAAGAAATGTTCCACAGGCCAGAAGGAATGCTAGGAAATGTTTACTTATTTTATTTTTTTAAAAGAATTTATTTATTTATGAGAAACATAGAAGAGAAAGAACCAGATATCACTCTGGTACATGTGCTGCCAGAGATTGAACTCCAGACCTCATGCTTGAGAGTCTGATGCTTTATCCACTGTGCCACCTCCTGGACCACTATTTTATTTATTTTTTTATTTTTACGATTCATTTCATAAAGCCACCTCGTAGAGCACACATGTTATACTGTGCAAGGACCCAGGTTCCAGCCCCTGATCCCCACCTATAGGGTAAAAGCTTCAGAAGCAGTGGAGCAGTAGAGCAGTAGAGCTTTTTTTTTTTTCCCTTACAAGTTTTATTTTTTTATATTCAGAACATTCCAATAAAAATATTATAATATGGGAGTCGGGCTGTAGCGCAGTGGGTTAAGCTCAGATGGCGCAAAGCACAAGGACTGGCATGAGGATCCCCGTTCGAACCCCGGCTCCCCACCTGCAGGAGAGTCGCTTCACAGACGGTGAGCAGGTCTGCAGGTGTCTATCTTTCTCTCTCCTCCTCTCTGTCTTCCCCTCCTCTCTCCATTTCTCTCTGTCCTATCCAACAATGACAACAACAATAACAACTATAACAATAAAACAACAAGGGCAACAAAAGGGAATAAATAAAATAAATATTTTTAAAAAATTATAATATTAGCTACCTTTATTTCCTAGGTCTCAACAGATCCAGACAAGTTACAACAAGGTACTGGTCAGCCCCAAGACTTCCCACTTCCCTGAGGTAGGTCCGAAGGAAAACTCCCCAGCTCCCAGCCTGCCTCCCCAAACTCCTTCTGCCTGCCCCTTTCACCTCCTCTCTCTCTCTCCCTCTTTACTTCACCATTCTCCATTGATTTCTCTTTGTCCGTATCCAATAAATAAATGATACTGTCAAGATCCCAGATGCCTCTCTTTCTCTCTCCTTCTCTATCTCCCCCTTCCCTCTCAATTTCTGGCTGTCTCTATCCAATAAATAAAGATTATTAAAAAAAAAAAATAGGGACTGGGTAGTGGTGCACCTAGTTTTGAGCATACATGTTACAATGCACAAGGACTTGAGTTTGAGCCCAATCCCCACCTGTAGGGGGAACGCGTTGTGAGTGGTGAAGCAGGTGTCTCTCTGATTCTCTCCCTCTCTATCTCTCCAGTCCCACTAGATCTCCTGCTGTCTCTACCCAAAAAATAAAGATTAAAAAAAAAAAAAGAACCCAGTTGCCAGGCTGAGTCAAGCCAGGAGAAAATAAATTTTTACTTAAGAGAAGGGGTATGGGAATAGAGGGGTAGGGCAGTGGCACATCCAGTTGAGCCCAGCTTCTAAGTCCCTGGTCTCCACTTCCGGGAGGAAAGCTTTGTAAGTTGTGAAGCAGTGCTACAGGTGTCTTTGTCTTCCCTCTTGATTTCTATCTCTCTCTCTCTCTTTTTTTTTTCACCAGAGCACTGCTCAGCTCTGGCTTATGGCGGTGTGGGGGATTGAACCTGGGACTTGAGAGCCTTAGACATGAAAGTCTCTTTGCATAACCATTATGCTATACCCCCACCCATTTGATTTCTGTCTCTATCCAATATATACATGTTAACAAAAAAGGGGGGGGAGCAGAACATCAATCTGGCACATGCAATGTCAAGGATGCAACTCAGGACCCCATGCCTCAGGTCCAATACTAGTCAATACACCACCTCCTTCTTGGGTTGCACTGGTAGATGCTTAAAACTGGGTCAGACTGGTGAGACAGCTCACCTTGACATGTGCCAGCTTTGCCAGGTGTGTGACCCAGGTTGAGACCTGACCTTCAGGCTCTGCAGGAAGTTTTGATGCTGTAGTCACTTCCTATCTCTATTTGAAAGTCATCCCAGAGTGGTGCTGCCCCACTGATGCAAAAGAATTAAAAAAAGAAAAGAAATAGAAGAGAGGGCAGGAGTAGATAGCATAATGGTTCTGCAAAGAGGCTCTTGTGCCTGAGGCTCCTAAATCCCGGGTTTAAAGAACCCACCTTCTCCAACCCATCTTGGATGGAGCTAGAAGGAATTATATTAATTGAGATAAGTCAGAAAGAGAAAGACAAGTATGGGATTATCCCACTCATAAACAGAAGTTGAGAAAGAAGAACAGAAAGGGAAATGCAAAGCAGAATTTGACTGAGTTTGGAGTATTGCCCTAAAGTAAAAAACTCTGGGTGGAGGGTGAGGGTAGATTTTCAACTTCACTATAGGGGGTTAGGGGTAGGGACGAAGACCTTTGGTGGTGGGAATGGTATAAAATAAATAAGTAGTAGTGGTCCGGGAGGTGATAGGTGCAGTGATAGGGCTTTGGACTCTCAAGCATGAGGTCCCGAGTTCGATCCCCAACAGCGTATGTGCCAGAGTGATATCTGGTTCTTTCTCTCTCCTCCTATCTTTCTCATAAATAAATAAAATCTTTAAAAAAAACAAATAAATAAATAAGTAGTGTATAATAAATAAATGGGAATGGTGTAACAAAATTTTAAAAAAGAAAAAACTTTATCACCTCCTTTCCACTCAATTTGTCTCTATCCATTAAATACATAAATAAAATACATAAATAAAAATTAAAGGGGGTGGGTGGGCAGCAGTATACCTGGCTGAATGCACATGGTAGTGTGCAAGGACCTGGGTTTAAGCCCCCAGCCCCCACCTGCAGGGCAAACACTTCACAAGTGGTGAACCAGGTCTGCAAGTGTCTCTCATTCTTTCTCCTTTTCTGCTTCCCCCTTTCCTCTCAATTTCTGTCACTACCCAATAAATATTTTAAAAAGAAAGAACTCTCTGAAGGGGTATAGGACCCTGATTTTCCATTTTACGGTCTATGTAGTAGAAATACCCCTAACAGAGTCAATGAAAAGCCTCCACATTCCACAGCTGCACTGACACCAGGTGTGTAGTGTGGCAGAGAAAGTGTTTCCACAGCAGATGTGGTAAAGCACAGTGTGTCAGTGTGGTGAGAAAGGAAATAGGGAAGTAATGTGCTTACTAACCCCCACCCCTTTTTTTTTGGCTGGCACAGATAGAAATTGAGAGTGGAGGGGAGGACAGAGGAAAAAAAGAGACACCTGTAAATCTTCAATGTTTATGAAGCTTTCTCTGTACAGGTGGGGAGGGGGAACTTAAACCTGGATCCTCACACTTGGTTATTTGTGCAGTTAACCAGGTATGCTACCACTCAGACCCCTTGCTTGTTAAACTCTTATACTATTTTTTTTTAAAAGTCTTTCTTTGCTTACTGGATACAGTCAGAAATTGAGAGGGAAGGGAGAGAGAGAGAGTGCGCGAGAGAGAGGAACCTGCAGCCCTGCTTCACTACTTGAACAGCTTTCCTCCTGCAGATGGGGACAGGGAGCTCAAACCCAGGTTCTTAAGCTTTGTAACATGTGCACTCAACCAGGTGCACCACCACCCAACCCCTGCTGCTTGCTATCTTCTTACTTCACCCTTAATACAACCCACTGTGTTAGACCGTGTGTGTGTGTGTATGTGTGTGTGTGTGTATGTGTGTGTGTGTGTGTGTGTGTGTGTGTATGAGAGACAGAGTTGCTAGGGTTCAAACCCAGAGCCTTGGAACTGCAAGTTCTGTGCCATCTCTACTGAGTTACTTCCCCAGTCACTGATACTCTCCTTGGAATTAATAGTTGTAAGACGGGAAATAGTATAATGGTTATGCCTAAGGCTCAAAAGTCCCTAGTTCAAACCCCAGCACCACCATAAGCCAGAGCAGAGCAGTGTGCTCTGGTGGCGGGGGGGATTAGCTAAATAAAATAAGGAACAGCTGTGTTTACCTTTGACTTGGAATATAAACTCTGTCCTCGTGAGCCAGGGTGGTGGGCCCGACCCCAGTCCTGCCTCTGCCAGATGTGTTGGGAGAAGGGTGCCTAGGAGGGAGGTTCTTGAGGGAGACAGTACAATGAGAAGGAGCAGCTTCTGGCAGGAACTCAGGGCTTTCCCCAATGCCAAGAAAGCCAAGTCCTGGCATCTGCAACTGAACAGTTTCCAGGAAGGAGGTGCAGCCAAGACCTGATTAAGGACAGCCAGTTCTGGCCCTCATGTCATAGTGACGTAGACAGTGTAGTAGGGGTTACCGGCACAAGCTCTGGACAGAGACCCTCCATGCCTGTACTCTCAGGGGAGTCACTCTGGTCAGTGGGCCCCGCCCATCCCTTTCCCATCAAGACCTTTCTCTGTAACAGAAAAAATAATGATGATGATTCCCATCCTGGGTTCAACTCCCTTAAGTCTGACCCTGGCCGTGTAGGTCACAGGGTTCTCCTAAGAAAAACATAACAAGCCATGTCACCAGCTCTCTGTCGGTCTCTCTGATTCATCTAGTGCTTCATAACCACACTCAGACAGCTCTAAGAGACAAAAGTCAGCTGTGACTCCCAGGAAGCTGACGTCTCTCTCCTCTCTCTCTGCGTACTCAGATGTTCTAAAAGCAGGGAAACTGAAGTACTAGAGTGGGGATCTGGGGGCCAGGCAAGACTTGGGCAGAGCAAATTTGGAGTGCTGCCCCCACCCGAAAACATCTCTATAGAGAAATGGGGGTGCTCAGCTAAGGCACCCTGGGCCATGCCCACACACCTGCAGGTAGGTCTTGTACTCGATGAGCTTCTCGGTGCCACGGTGAAGCAGCCCAATGTGAGGGTCACATTTACGCACCATCTCCCCACTCAGCTCCATCACCAGGCGCAGTACTCCATGGGCTGCCGGGTGCTGCGGCCCAAAGTTCAGGGTCAGGTTTGACACCATCACATCCTTTGGAGGCTCCACATCTGAGAAGAGGGAAACAGCTCAAATCTAGTTGGAAATTGTGAGAGGCAGCCTCTCAAAAGATTCCCACCACCACCACTTTGTGCCCTGCTAATCCCCTCATCTCCAACACAACCCTGAGAAGGACCCTAGGGCAGAAGGAAGGAAGGGATACTTCCCGGAAGGTCAGCTTCCCAAACCTTTCCATGCTTCCTAAGATCTCTTCTAAAAAGTCATTCATGGGGCCAGGCAGTGGGGTATCTGGTTAAGCACACACACTACAATATGTAAGGACCTGGGTTCAAGCTCCTGGTCCCCACCCATAGGAGGAAAGATTCATAAGGGGTGAAGCTGAACTGCAGATGTCTCTCTGTCTCTATCCCTATCTCCCCTTTCCCTCTCATTTCCACTATCTAAAAAAAAAAAAGAAAGAAAAAGTCATTCCTTGTGGCCTAGAAGATGGAACAGTGGATAGATGTCAAGAATAAGGTCCAGAAAAGTCCCAAGTTCAAATTATCACACCACTAATGCCCAGTAGCACCATAAACTAGAGACTGAGTAGTGCCCTGGTATCAAATAACTAAATAAATAAGGGTAGGATTGTGGTGCACCTGGCCAAGTACCCACTGTTATCAAGCACAAAGACCCAGGTTTGAGCCTCCACTCTCCCTTCACAGGGCAGAAACTTCACAAGTGGTGAAACAAATACTGAGGTGTCTATCTTTCTCCCTCTGTCTCCCTCTCTCCTCTCACTTTCTCTGTCATATCAAATAAAGGAAGAAAAAAAAGAGGCAGAGAGAGAAGAGAGGGGGAATGGCCATCAGGGGCAGTGGATGTAGGCACGATCACCATCAATGACTGGTGGCAATAAAAATTAATTAACTAGGGAATTGGGCGGTAGCGCAGCGTGTTAAGCACAGGTGGCACAAAGTGCCGGGACCAGCTGAGGATCCTGGTTCGAGCCCCTGGATCCCCACCTGCAGTCGCTTCACAGGTGGTGAAGCAGGTCTGCAGGTGTCTATCTTTCGCTCCCCCTCTCTGTCATCCCCTCCTCTCTCCATTTCTCTCTGTCCTATCCAACAACAATGACATCAATAACAACAACAATAACTACAACAATAAAAAGACAACAAAGGGCAACAAAAGGGAATAAATAAATAATTTTAAAATTAACTAATCAATTAAATAGGGTCAGTGAAAATAGCTCATTTGGATAGTGTGCTGCTTTGTCAAGTGCATGATCCAGGTTTACGCACAGCCCCCTACACTGGTGGAAGCTTCAGTGTTGTGATCTCTTTCAGTCTCTGCGCTGTCTCTTAACTAAAAAACAAAAAATAAAATAGATGTAATTCACCTGAAACCCACATGGGTTCATGAAAGCCTGTTACCTCAACTAAGGTTAAAAAAAAAAAAAAGGATAATATGTAGCCCTTACAGTATTCCATATACCACTTAAATGCTTATTTTCATTCTATTCATTACCACAACAAAATAAACAGTAGGGACTGTTATTACCACAAACTGCTTTCTTTTCTTCTTCCTTTCAAAGATTCTATTTATTTATTAATGAGAAAGATAGAAGAGAATGAAAGAACCATATATCACTCTGGTACATGTGGTGCCAGGGATCAAACTCAGGACATCATACTTGAGAGTCTAATTAATGCTTTATCCACTGCACCACCAAAATATATATATATATATATATATAGTCCTTTTACTTTCCCTTTTGTTGCCCTTGTTTTTTATTATTGTTGTAGTTACTATTGTTATTAATGTCATCATTGTTAGATAGGACAGAGAGAAATGGAGAGAGGAGGGGATGGCAGAGAGGGGGAGAGAAAGATAGACACCTGCTTCACCACCTGTGAAGTGACTCCCCTGCAGGTGGGGAGCCGGGGGCTTGAACCGTGATCCTTACTCCAGTCCTTGCACTTTGCGCCATGTGTGCTTAACCCGCTGCACTACCACCCGACTCCTCCAATTTCTTACAGCAGCACAGGCCAGGGAGGATAAAGGACTCCTGGTGGCAATAGTCTATGGTAGAGTCAGGCTGAAGCTCACTTAGGCCCACTGTCCAGTACAACACAATGCCCTCCCAATTATATGTCAGCCAATCAGCACATGTATCCTTAATCCCTACTGCTATTTTAAAAAAGATTTATTGGGGACTGAGTGGTGGTGTACCTGGATGAGTGTTACAATGTGTAAGGACCCAAGTTCAAGCCCCTAGACCCCACCTCCAGGGGAAACACTTCACATGTGATGAAGCAGGTCTGCAACTGTCTATCTCTAGCCTCCCCTCTCAATTTCTTTCTGTCTTATCAAACAAAATAGAAGGGGGGGATAAAAATGGCCACCAGGAGCAGTAGATTAATAGCGCCAGCACTCAGCCCCAGCAATAAGCCTGGTTGCAATTAAAAATGAAAAGAAGAGAGTCGGGTGGTAGCGCAGTGGGTTAAGCGCACATGGTGGAAAGCACATGGACTGGCATCAGGATCCCAGTTCAAGCCCCGGCTCCCCATCTGCAGGGGGTTTGCTTCACGCGGTGAAGCAGGTCTACAGGTGTCTTTCTCTCCCCGTCTTCCCCTCCTCTCTCAATTTGTCTCTGTCCTATCCAACAACGACAGCAGTAACAACTACAATGACGATAAACAACAAGGGCAACAAAAGGGAAAAAATAAAGTTAAGGAAAAAAAATGAAAAAGGGAGTCGGGCAGTAACGCAGTGGGTTAAGCTCACGTGGCACAAAGTGCAAGGCCTGGCTTAAGGATCCTAGTTCGAGCCCCCAGCTCCCCACCTGCAGGGGAGTCGCTTCACAGACGGTCTTTCTCTCCCCCTCTCTCCATTTCTCTTTGTCCTATCCAACAATGACAACATCAATAACAACAACCCTAGCTCCAGCTGAAGGAGGAGGGGGGTTAAGTAAGGAGCTCTCTCTACCATGGCTCTACAAAGCAGACCGCCTGCAAATCGACCGGGTGGTAAAGCACCAAGGAAGCAACTGGCTACAAAAGCCGCTGGCAAGAGTGCGCCCTCCACTGGAGGGGTGAAGAAGCCTCATCGTTACAGGCCTGGTACTGTGGCACTGCATGAAATTAGACGTTATCAGAAGTCCACTGAACTTGTGATTCGTAAACTCCCATTTCGACGTGTGGTGCGGGAGATTGCGCAGGACTTCAAAACGGATCTGCGCTTCCAGAGTGCAGCTATTGGTGCTTTGCAGGAGGCAAGTGAGGCCTATCTGGTGGGCCTTTTTGAAGACACCAACTTGTGTGCTATCCATGCCAAACGTGTAACAAGTATGCCAAAAGACATCCAGCTAGCACGCCGCATACGTGGAGAGCGTGCTTAAGAATCCACTATGATGGGAAACATTTCATTCTTTAAAAAAAAAAAAAATCTCTTCCTGTTATTGGTAGTTCAGAATGTTAGATATTTTTTTTCCATGGGGGTCAAAGGTACCTAAGTATATAATTGCAAGTGGGAAACAGGGGACAGAAATCAGGTATTGGCAGTTTTTTCCATTTTCATTTGTGTGTGGATTTTTTATATAAATGCAGGGACATATAAAGCATTACTGCAAGTCAAAATGTTTCAGTGAACAAGTTTTAGCAGTTCAACTTTATAATAACAATTATAAATAAACCTGTTAAATTTTTCTGGACAATGCCAGCATTTGGATTTTTTTAAAACAAGTAAATTTCTTATTGATGGCAACTAAATGGTGTTTGTGGCATTTTTATCATACAGTAGACTCCATCCATTCACTATACTTTTCTAACTGAGTTGTCCTACATGCAAGTAAATGTTTTTAATGTTGTCTGTCTTCTGTGCTGTTCCTGTAAGTTTGCTATTAAAATACATTAAACTATAAAAAAATAATAACAAAAACTACAACAATAAAAGCAACAAGGGCAACAAAAAGGAAATAAATAAATATTTTAAAATTCTTAAAAAAAAAAAAAAAGAAGGGAGTCAGCGGTAGCACAGCAGGTTAAGCGCAGGGACCCGTGTAAGAATCCGGGTTCGATCTCCTGGCTCCCCACCTGCAGGGGAGTCACTTCACAAGTGGTGAAGCAGGTCTGCAGGTGTCCTTTCTCTCCCCGTCTCTCCTCCTCCAATTTTCTCTGTCCTATCCAACAATGACGACATCAATAATAACTACAACAATAAAACAACAAGGGCAACAAAAGGAAATAAATAAATATTTTAAAAAAGAAGAGGGCAGGGGTAGATAGCATAATAGTTATAGCATAATAGATTCCCATGCCTGAGGCTCCAAGGTCCCAGGTTCAATCCCCTGCACTACCATAAACCAGAGCTAAGCAGTGCTCTGGTAAAAAAACAAACAAAAAAAAAAGTGGTCTGGGAGGCGGCATAGTGGGTAAAGCACTGGACTCTCAAGCATGAGAGCCTGAGTTCAATTCCCAGCTGCACATGTACAAGAGTGATGTCTGGTTCTTCCTCTCCTATCTTTCTCATAAATAAATAAATAAATAAATAAATAGTTTTTTTAAAAATGAAAAAAATATACTTATTTTATATATGATAATTTCCCATAAGAGGTAAGTCACAGCACCACTCTGGTACATGTGATGCTAGGGACTGAATCTGGAGCCTCAAAGCATGCAAGTTCTGCATTCTACCAGCTGAGTTGTCTCCCCAACCTCTCTTCACTACTTCTGACAGCTTTTCCTCTCAAGAAGCTTACAACATATTTGGGAAGTAGGAACATGATTACAAGACAGCGTAGTGGTTAGAGGACAAAATCATTTTAGGGACAGTGAGTGAAATTCTGTTGAGGTGGAATCTAAGTGAGTGGTTCAGGTAGATGGAGAGAAGACATTTCCCAGATGTGGAATCAAAATGGGAAGGAACTTAATGGTGACAAGGCTTTCATGTAAGTCCCAGGTTCAGTCCCCAGCCCCACCATAACCGAAAGCTAAGCAGTGCTCTGGTTAAAAAAAAAAAAGGAAGAGGAGGAGGAAAAAAATTCAAATAAAAAGATAGTTTTGATGGGGAAAAAGAGGGCTTATTTTTTTTATTTAAAAAAAAAATTTGTTTATTTCCTTTTGTTGCCCTTGTTGTTTTAAGTCCCCAGCTCCCCACCTGCAGGGGAGAAGCAGATCTTCAGGTGTCTCTTTCTTTCCCCGTCTTCCCCTCCTCTCTCCATTTCTCTCTGTCCTAACCAACAACAACAACATCAATAACAACAATAACTACAACAATAAAAGAGCAAGGGCAACAAAGGAAATAAATTAAAAAAAAAAAAAACCACAGATGTTACCATGAACAAGGACCAGGATTCAAACCCCTGTCCCCACCTGCAGTGGAGAAGCTTTATGAGAGGTGAAGCAGTGCCACAGGTATCTCTCTTTCTCACTTCCTACCCTTCTCTCTCAATTTCTTTCTGTCCTATCAAAAAAAAAAAAAAAGAAAGAATAAAGGGGGGAGTCGGGCAGTAGCGCAGCAGGTTAAGTGCAGGAGGCGTTAATGGATCCTGGTTTGAGCCCCCGGCTCCCCACCTGCAGGGGAATCGCTTCACAGGTGGCGAAGCAGGTCTGCGAGTGTCTGTCTTTCTCTCCCCCTCTCTGTCTTCACCTTCTCTTTCCATTTCTCTCTGTCCTATCTAACAACGACAACAATAAAACAAGGGTAACAAAAGGGAATAAATAAATAAACAGTAAAGAAAATTTTTTAAAAATATTTATTATTTATTCCTTTTGTTGCTCTTATTGTTTTATTGTTGTTGTTATGATTGGTGTCGTTGTTGTTGGATAGAACAGAGAGAAATGGAGAGAGGAGGGGAAGACAGAAAGAAAGATAGACACCTGCAGACCTGCTTCACTGCCTGTGAAGACTCCCCTGCAGGTGGAGAGCTGGGGCTCAAACTGGGATCCTTATGCCTGTCCTTGCTCTTTGCACCATGTCCGCTTAACCCGCTGTGCTACCACCCGACTCCCAAGAAAAATATTTATATAATACACTGAACCTATAAAAAAAAAAAAAAAAGCTAAAGATTTCAATTTGGTACAGCTTTTTTTTTTTTAATATTTTATTTATTTACTGCCTAGAGACAGAGAATTCAAGATAGATGGAGACAGGGAAAGAAAGACACCTGCAGCATTGCATCACAACTTGCAAAGCTCTCCCCCTACAGGTAGGGGTTGGGAGCTTGAACCTGGGTCCTTACACATCGTGGTAACATGTACAGTCATCCAGGTATGCCATTGCCTAGCCCCTTGGTACAACTTTTATGGCTTGGCTAGGACCTAATTTTCCATGGCTTCTGGGATGTCCTTCCTCTCCTTCTTACAGGATAAATAATTGCTGTTACCACCATTATAACATTTGTTCAACTGCTTGGGGAAAGCAATATAGCCCTATTACCCAAACCTGCCTAAGACAAAGAGCTCCACAGTACCTGGGTGTCAGCTTGGGACAGGACAGGTGTAGGCTGGGACAGTGGCCCTGGGAACTTACCATTCCAAGGTGGAGGTTTCCAGTGAGCTGTTTCCTTGGTGGGGTACATAACAGCTCCTCCAAATTGCTCTGCCCATTCCACATCTGGTTGCCATTGACGAGCACCTCTAGAAAGTTAAAAGACAAATTGTGGGAGTCGGGCTGTAGCGCAGCGGGTTAGCACAGGTGGCACAAAACACAAGTACCCGCGTAAGGATCCTGGTTCGAGCCCTGGCTCCCCCCCTGCAGGGGAATCACTTCACAAGTGGTAAAGCAGGTCTGCAGGTGTCTTATCTTTCTCTCCCCCTCTGTCTTCCCCTCCTCTCTCCATTTCTCTCTGTCCTATCCAACAACAACGACGTCAATAATAACTACAACAATAAAACAAGGGCAACAAAAGGGAATAAATAAAATAAATTTAAAAAAAAAAAAAAAGACAAATCGTAGGACCACGGGCACAACCCATGTACACTCAGGTTCAAGCCTAGCTTTCCCAGCACTGGAGGAAGCTTCAGTTCTGTGGTGTGTTCTATCTGAAAAAGTCAGCTTGAAGAGGTAATGTACCACGCAACGAAAAAAAAAAAAAAAAAAAGATGAATCCTAGCCCAAGGCCTGAAGGGCAGGATCCTGGGTCATCTGTCACTGTCCTGTGTGTCTTCCAACTGACAAGTCACACACACAGCTAGGGTGGCTTTGGCAGAACATGCGAAAAATCCAGATAGTTCTGGGTGACTCACCAACAATGTATTGCGGAGGCACTTCACCTGCAACCCCTAGGTCTGTGATATGGGGACTCCTAGTTCTTACACATTCTGGGCCTATTCATAGTCCCTGCCTGGTGTGTATGCACAGGGTTCATTCGGTGTCACCTCAGGAATAAGAAAAGGGGGTACCCATGCACACTGCACCTTTAACCCATCTGCTGTAAGGGGTTCAAGGAGAGTCATGCTTTGAAGGCCTCTCAACTTCATTATGGGAGGGGGGAGCAGAGGAAGGACCTAAAAACGTGACACATCTTTAACACTTGAGGGGCCGGATTCCCCTAATTCTCACACCCCCAAACCCCCTTCCCCTTCCTCCGCGGAACAAGCTCGAGATCCTCTTTCTCTCCGGTCTGAGCCAGCGCTCCTGCACCTCGGAGCCAGCAGGCTTGGGTGAGGGGTCGCAGTCTTGTGTCATCTCTCACAAGGGCACAGACCCTGTGCAGTCCCCAGCCTCGGGAGAACCGTGCGACAGGTGAGCACGGCGGGGTCGACTTCGGCCTCACCTGCTGGGTTGGTTGCATAATCCGAGCCCCACCACCGGCCGCAGTGCCCGCAACCCGGAGAGCGCCCTCAGCGCCGCCATCTTGCCGCCGCGGACAGCGGAAGGAGAACCGGGCGGAAGTGGTGCCCTAGTGGCTTCGCGCCCGTCAGCACCGCGCTGCCGCCATCTTGGAAATGGGCAGAGCTGCTCTCGCGACGCAATGACTTCCGTATCTCCGGCTGGAACTGGCCCCGCCCCCATCCCACGTGTCTGGGCCAAGCTGCGGGATTTGTGCTGAGTGCTTCTCCTGGCTGCGCATGCACTCTGGTCTGCCCTCCGCCCTCCCCGGCACCCCCTTCCCGCCCGCGGGGTCCCCTCCTGCTTGGGTCTCTCCTTTGCTTTGCTAGTAACTTCCTTGTTCTGATTCCAGAAGATTCAGAGCAGGAAAAGTCAGGGAGTTCCCAGATGTCCCGAATGGGTTAGAAAAAGGGACCCTTGATACTTGAGGCTTACGCCAAACCCAAAGGAAAAGGAGCAGGATGCCAGGGCCACAGGCCTTGGGAGTGGCTGCGGGTGGCCCCAGACGGGGGCGGCTGCTTCTGGGACCAGAATGCTGGTGCCTTTCCAGAATCTCCCTGGGACCCCAGTTCCCTTTGAGTTAGTCCCTCTCTCCTTTTGACCTGCTGCCTCTACTGGCTGGGTCCTGGCAGTGGCTACAGTGGAGAAATGCAGTCCCACGGGCAGCCTGATCCCTGTCTCTTGAGGAAGAGACCAAGAGGAGCCTTTCCCACGGTCTGGCCTCTGAGCCCAGCTGGGCCACCCACAAGCTTAAACCTCCACCCATTCTGAGCCTCCTTTGGGGCTTCCCCCACACAAAGTCCCCAGGGCTCATCTCAAGGGCAGGGCAAAGTAGACAGAATTGTTGACCTAATGGGAATCAGACCAAAGGGTGGCACCTTGCCTCTGGCTGTAGGGCCTTGGCAAAACTCTTCAGGAAGCAAGACAGAGGCTCTGTCCTGCCCCTTACCCACTTCTCACTGAGCCCCTGAGAATTGGAACCCAAGATGGGTCTCTGGAGGTGCATTTTGTAGGGGGCTTCGGGAATTTGCCCTAATCCTGCACACGGTGAGTTAGGATAGACCCAGGCCCCTAGGTCTAGGGGGCAGCTGGAGCTAGGACTGGGGTGGGGTCCTGGGATCTGCTTAAGACACTGCAGCTTTTGTGACTATTCCCAGTGCTGGCACCCCACACACACATGCTCTCTACTAAGGCTCTAAGGCTCTTTGTCTCCCACTGCTTAGTCACCTCCTTTGTCCTCTTCTCAGATGGGGTGGGGTGGGGGGGTTGCAGAGGCTCCCAGTGATGGCTCCTCCTGGCCCTGCCTCTGGTATACCATTCATTGTCTGACTCCCCCAGCCCCTCCACTTAGGACAGAAGCCCCAGGGCATGCTCATGGGGGTGCGTAGGGGAGAGGGGAGTGGTAGGCACCAGCACAGGTAACCTGAGCAGGAAGGGTGGGAGAGGAAGTGTCTCAATGGAGATGATGGTAGCAGGAGGTGACAAGGCAGAGCAGGCAGGACCTAGAAGGAAGGGACCAATGATGATGGGCCTGCATGCTCTCCTTCCTTCCTGGGGATATCCTGGGGAAATGGGTGGCCACAGCTCCACTTCTGAGCTCTTTCCTTCCCCGCCTTGAGAGTCTCCTCCAGCAGATGTCTAGGTCCAAGTTCCCTCAGTACAGCACCCCCCCCCCATGCGCACCTCTTGCTTCCTTTCCCTTGGTGTCCCAACACCTCATTATCCTGCACACTTCCCCAAATGCCTGGGCTGACAAGGGCAGAGATTATTAGCAATTCTAGGAACATGGGTCCCCAGGGTCAGGTAGGGATGGAAGAGGGAGCCAGCAGGGGGGATTCCCACTGTGGAAGGATTGGTTCCTCGGGTTTGGAGAGAGCAAGTCTGTCCCTGCATGGAGCCTAAGGCTGCTGACTTGGGGGTAGACAAGGGGCAAAGCTGGGTGGGTAGGAGCATAGCCAAAAGCCCAGGGGAAGCTACTGGGAGCTGGGCCAGGGAAGCAAGCAGGGAGTCAGGAAGTGGGGTGGGGGGGCCCTGAGGGCGGGGGTGGGGGTGGAATAACAGTTCTGGGCTTGGAGGAGATGGTGGTAACCCAATCAGGAAGGGGGAATTCAAGGGGGAGAAAGATCAGGGTTTTTTAGAGCAGAAGAGGTGCCATGCTGTGCTACAAAAGGGGAGGTTGATGAGATAGCACAGCAGTTATGTAGCTTTTCATATCTGAGGCTACAGGGTCCCAAATTCAATATCTCTCTTTTTTAATATTTTTATTATTGGATAGAGACAGAGAGAAACTGGGAGGGGAGGAGGAAATAGAGACAGAGAGACACCTGCAACTCTGCTACACCTCTCATGAAGCTTTTCCCCTACAGGTGGGGACTAGGGACTCGAACCCAGTCCTTGCATACTGTAATGTGAGCACTTAACCAGGTGCCCCATCTCCTGCCCCCCTCCAGTTCATTCTCCAGCACCACCAATAAGCCAGAGCTGAGCAGTCTTCTAATAAAGGGGGGAGGGGCTGAGGGGATTAGCATAATGATTATACAGAAAGACTTAAAAAAAAATAAAGACTTTGAAGGTCCCAGGTTCAGTTCCCAGCACCGTATGCCAGAGTTTAGCAGTTCTCTGGTGAAGAAAGAGAAAAAAAAAGTGATGGGGTAGGGAGTGGGAAGCCCTTAGGCCCTCTTGGCCTCTTCAAATGTTTGTCTGGAAAAAGAAAATGTTTGTCTGGACAGCTTAGCTGGCCTAGGGGGAACACACCCTGGACCCTCTTCTCCTGGAGTCACCTCCACTTTCTACTCTGCAGAAGCTTCCTTACCTGGGTCCCATCCCCCCCCCAAATCTCCTTCCCTCAGCCCTGGAACCAGCTCCTGAGGTACAAAGCAGTCTAGGGTGACCCTAAGAGAAAGAAGGGCAAATTAGGTTGAACAGTGGTAGAGCCAGAATGCCTCCCCCTCCTCTAGTGTGTTAGCCCAACCCTCTCCCTGACTCTTTCCTTCCATCTCCTCCCCCCTCCCCCCTTCCCCCTACCAGCAACAGACTTGGGGTTTAGGAAATGGCTAGATCATCAGTTGGCCCTCTGCCTCAAATCTATTCTCCTCCCTAGGGCAAATTCCCGCCCCTCCCTTCTTTCTTTTCCCCTTCTCTGTTTTTTTCAAAGGAAAACAAAAACTCTGGATTTTTGGGAAGCAGTGAGACATACTTCGGGAGACTTCTCCTAACCGCGTTGCCAGCTGAATGGCTCACATCTCAGCCAATGGCAAAGGATCCCGAGGCCTTAAAGAGCTGGCGGGGATGAGCTGGGAGTGCCCCAGACATTCAAACACCGGAGAGACAGAGGGAGGCTGAGCAGGAGCAGACAGAGCCAGACTGAACCTTGGGGGTGCACCGTGGGCTGAAGAGGAGAAAGAAAGCTTGGCAGAGTAGAGCAGACCCTGAGCAACCTCCCCCTGCCTCCAAAGACCCAGCCCCTTTGATCCCACCCTGAGTGAGAACCCAAAGGAGTTTCCCTAAGCAGGAGTGTAGGGAACAAACCTCTGTGCCTCCAGCTGCAGTGTCCAGGCCATGTCCCCTTCCCTGCATGCAGCCAGGGGTTCCCAGCCACTGCCCTCAGTCTCCGGGGCACCGTGGCTGCTCCTGCTGCCGCTGGCTGCCCTCCTGCCCTCAGCAGAGCCAGCTGGCCCCTTGCCCCGAGATGAGGAGATTGTGTTTCCCGAGAGGCTCAACGGCAGCATCCTGCCAGGTCAGGGACTCCCAGCAAGGTTGCGGTGCCGTCTGCTGGCCTTCGGGGAGACCCTGTTGCTGGAGTTGGAGCAGGACCCTGGTGTGCGAGTTGAGGGGCTCACAGTGCAGTACCTGGGCCCGGCGCTCGAGCTGTTGGACGGCGCTGAGCGGGGCGCCTACCTCACTGGCACCATCAACGGAGATCCAGAGTCTGTGGCTTCTCTGCATTGGGATGAAGGGGCCCTTCTGGGGGTCCTGCAGTACAGGGGGTCAGAACTGCACCTCCAGCCTCTGGAGGGAGGAGCCCCGAACTCAGCCGGGGGGCCTGGGGCGCACATCCTGCGCCGGAAGAGTCCTGCCAGCGGCCAGGGCCCCATGTGCAATGTCAAGGGACCCCCTGGGGGCCCCATTTCTGGCCCCCGAAGAGCCAAGGTAGGCAATTCCCCAAACCTGGTCCCCAGTGCCCTCCATTTCCTCTGCCCTGTCTGTCCCACTGACCTCCATCCAGTCTCTCTCCACCCATTTCCACTCCTGGCTTCCCTCTTTCCCTCCCTCACTCCCCTGCCTGACTGCCTCTCCCCTCATCCCACCATCTTCTCTGGGGGCGGGGAGGGGAGGGCACTCAGCCTCTTCTTTGCCCAATATGAGGCCTCCCCCAGAGCTCCCAGATGTGTTTCTGAGCCTGTGTATGGGCATGCATGCCCCCTCCTGCTCCTGCCTGGATGGGGTTCCTAACTGGCCAGAGCCATCACAGGGCCACAGGCTCCAGCAACAAGGCTCTGATGCCACTCTGGATTCTCTGCTGAACCCCCTCATTGGATTTTTACGTGCCTCCTCACACACACATACACACTCCCCAGCTATGAGTGAGGTCTAAGGCCAGAGGGTCTACCTTCAAAAGTGTCTAACCAGGGTAGGCAAGATAGCTGGGAAGGTGACTGATTTGATACAGCATTGACCCTGGTTTGCTCCTGGTCCCCACAGCACCAGGGAAAGCTCAATTCTGTGGTCTTCCCCTCTCCCCTCTCCCCCTAGTCTATCAGGAAATGTCGGCCTAAGGCTCCATCCCTCCTCCCTGTCTCCCCTCCTTCTCTCCCTCCCTCCTTGTCTCTAACTTTAATCCAGAACAGACCTCCCTTCACAGCCGCCACGCGGAGCTTTGGACTGGGTTGCTGACAGGACTGTTCCTCCAACCACGAGGTGCAGACACGTTGCAGCCCAGCCTGTGCCCAGCCTGCAGGCCCTGCACACTGGATGCTGGGGGGGGGAGGGGGGGAACAACACACGACTACCCCACCCCCCACCCCTGCTGGGCTGTCCAGCTGCTTTTGGGGGGGGGGGCGCAGGCAGCTAGAATGAGACATTCCCTCTTCCTCCTCCTCCTTCACAGAAACTGCAGCCAATTTCTCAGGGTTCCCACAAGGCCTGGGTTCTGGGATTGGAGGGGAAGACCTAACCCAGTCCCTTTGAGGGGAGGATGTCCCAGGGGAGAAGTGGCCCCAGGGCCTGGGAGGCTGCTTCAGGCTCTCCCCCTCACTTCCTTGCACCCCAGCGTTTTGCATCACTGAGCCGGTTTGTGGAGACCCTTGTGGTGGCAGACAGTAAGATGGCAGCCTTCCATGGGGCAGGCCTGAAGCGCTACCTGCTGACGGTTATGGCAGCTGCTGCCAAGGCCTTCAAGCACCCGAGTATCCGCAACCCAGTCCACCTGGTGGTAACTCGACTGGTGATCCTGGGCCCAGGTGAGGAGGGGCCCCAGATTGACTCCAGCGCCGCCCAGACACTACGAAGCTTCTGCACCTGGCAGCAAGGCCTCAACACCCTTGAGGACTCTGAACCTGAGCACTTTGACACAGCCATCCTGTTCACCCGCCAGGTGAGCCCAATGGCCAGGGTGCCTCATCTATCCATGGATTCCTCCCTGAACCTCACAATGCTAGGGATTTGGTTCCCAGGCTCCCCTCCCTGGGCTTTCAGTGCCTCACATACCTCCGGGGGTCCCTCTCTACAGGACCTGTGTGGGGTCTCCACATGTGACACCCTGGGCATGGCCGACGTGGGCACTGTGTGTGACCCAGCACGAAGTTGTGCCATCGTGGAGGATGACGGGCTCCAGTCAGCCTTCACTGCTGCACATGAGCTGGGTGAGGGGCCCGACAGGGAGGGTGGGGGGGTCTGGGGGTGTGTGAGGGACATGGTAGGTGATTATAGGTTCCAGGGTCCTCCCTCCTCAGGCCTAAGGCCAGTACCCTTCTCTATTCTGCATGGAGACAAAGGCCGTGTGTGTGTGTGTGTGTGTGTGTGTGTGTGTGTGTGTGTGTGTGTGTGTGTGTAAAAGCAGCTCAGGAGGTGCTGTGGATAAAATGCTGGACTTTAAGGCCACAAGTTCAAGCCCTAGCAGCACATATGCCAGAGTGAGAGTGATACTCTGGCTTTTTCTCTCTTCTCCACTCTCTCTCATTAATTAATAAGTCAACAAAAAGAAAGGAAGGAAGGAAAGAGGAGAAAAGACAAAGAGAAAGAAAAAAGGGGGAGAATTAGTAAAATAGCTCACTTGGACAGTGTGTTTCTGTGCCATGTGTATGACCCATGTTTGATCCTGGCCCTCATCACCTTGAAGAAAGCTCTGGTGCTGTGGTATCTTTTTTTTCTTTCTTTATTTTATTTTAAAATAATTTATTTATTTATTCATGAGAAAGACAGGCAGAGAGAGAGAAAGAACCAGACATCACTCTGGTACATGTGCTGCCATGGATTGAACTCAGGACATCCAATGCTTTATCCACTGTGCCACTGCCCAGAGCACTTTTTTCCTTTCTTTTTCTTTCTTCCTTTTAAATTTATTTATTTATTTTGCCTCCAGGGTTATCACTGGGGCTTAGTACCTGCAGTACAAATCCACTGCTCCTGGCAGCCATTTTTTTTTCATTTTTTTTTAAGGTTTTCTTTATGAGAAAGGAGGAGAGAGAAGGAACCAGACATTACTCTGGCACATGTGCTGCTGGGGATCGAACTCGGGACCTCATGCTTGAGAGTCCAAAGCTTTATCACTGCACCACCTCCCGGACCACTTTTTTTTCATTTTTTATTGGATAGGACAGAGAGAAGCTAAGAGGGGAAAGGAAGATAAAGAGGGGGAGAGAAAGATAGATACCTACAGATCTGCTTCACCATTTGTGATGCTTTCCCACTGCCTGTGGGGAATGGGGCCTCGAACCTGGGTCCTTGTGCATTGTGATATGTGCACTCAACCAGGTGTGCCACGCCTGGCCCCACTATGGTCTCTTTCACTCTCACTGCCTTTCTGTCTTTTTCTAAAACACACACACACACACACACACACACACACACACACACACACTGGCTACAAGGAAAAATGAGAAGAAGGACCTGGAATCTACTTTGGGAAAGGTGAGACAGAGCAGAGCAATGGGGCTCCCTACTGAGGGGCCTTCAGAACCCCCAAGGGTAATGGGGGCAAGCTAGGCAGGATCAGAGGAAATAATGGGGGTGGGCACTTGAACCCTAGCAGCCCCTCTGGTGTCACAGGCCACGTCTTCAGCATGCTGCATGACAACTCTAAGCCCTGTGCTGATCACAACAGACTGGGGGGCACCTCCCGCCACGTCATGGCACCCGTGATGGCTCATGTGGACCCTGAGGAGCCCTGGTCACCCTGCAGTGCCCACTTCATCACAGACTTCCTGGACAATGGCTATGGTAAATGGATTTACCATCCCCCAGTCTCAAACTCATCCCCCACCCCCAGCTGACTTCTGCTGCTACTCCCAAAGTGACTCCCTGGGGTGCACTTCCACTTCCTCCCAGAGCAGCTGGGGAGTCAGAGTGGGGCTCACTCAAACTCAAACCAACCCCCCAAGGGCCAGGCCAGGACTGCCTGGCACAGTCCAGCCTTGCCACTTGAAAGTGTGAGCCTGGCAAGATGACATTCTGGGCAAGTACTGAGTGGAAGCTGACTGGGGGCTGAGTTTGGGGGCTGCTGTCCCAGTATGTGCTTCAGTGTGTGCAGCAGTGTAACTGAGCTGGCCACATAGCAGATGCTTCTGGGGGGTCTGTGTGATCACAGATCCCACTCAGACACATTTAACCAGAGCTCATCTGGGAGGAGCCACTTGACAAACCAGAGCTGTACTGGGAAGCTCCTAGGGACCCTAGGCTTTGGATTCTAGGAAGTCCAACTTTCATCTCATGCATCTAGATTCTATTTATGGGAAAGGGAGAGATGGAGAGAGAGAATCAGAGCATCATCTGGGATGGGGCATGATTAGGATCCAACTCTGGACCTCATACTTGAGAGTCCAGCACTTTATCCACTGCACCACCTCCTGCCATCTAGATTCTTTTGATAGCAGGTGAGAAATAGCAAAGTATAGAGAGGGAGCAAGAGGCAGAGAGCAGGAGAAATAACTGCAGCACTGCTCCACCATGAAGCTTCCCCCCTGCAGGTGAAGATTGGGGGTTTGAACCCAAGTCTTCAAGGAATGGTAACAGGTGCGCCACCACCCAGCCTCTCAAAGCAAAGTATTTATTAGGATTGCAGTGCAAATCTCCCTCTCTTTCACTCTCTCCTCTCTCTCTTAATATTTTATTTATGATCCAGAAGGTGGTGCTGTGTGTAAAACATTGGATTCTCAAACATGAGGTCCTGAGTTTAATCCCTGGCAGCACACATAACCAGAGTGATGTCTGGTTCTTTCTTTCTCTCCACTTTTCTTCTTCTTCTTCCCCTTCATCCCATTCTTCTTCTTCTTCTTCTTCTTCTTCTTCTCCTCCTCCTCCTCCTCCTCCTCCTTCTCCTCCTTCTCCTCCTCCTCCTCCTCCTCCTTCTCCTCCTCCTCCTCCTCCTCCTCCTCCTCCTCCTTCTTCTTCTTCTCCTTCTCCTTCTTCTTCTTTTTAAGATTTCATTTATTTATTCATGAGAAATGATAAGAGAGAAAGAAAGAAGCAGACATCACTCTGGTACATGTGCTGCTGGGGATCGAATTCAGGACCTCATGCTTGAGAGTCCAGAGCACAATATTTTATTTATTTATTCATGAAGAAGATAAGTGGAGTGGTCTGGGAGGTGGCACAGTGGATAAGGCTTTGGATTCTAATATTGTGGTTTGGGAGGTGGTGCAGTGGATAAGGCTTTGGACTCTCAAGCATGAGGTCCTGAGTTCAATCCCCAGCAGCACGTGTACCAGAGAGATGTCTGGTTCTTTCTTTCTCTCCTGTCATTTCTCATTAATAAACAAATGAAATCTTTTTTAAAAATAAATAAAATATTTTGGGCAGGGGTAGATAGAATAATGGTTATACAAAGAGACTCTTATGCCTGAAGCTCCATAGTCCCAGGTTCAGTCTCCCACACCACCATAAGCCAGAGCTAAGCAGTGCTCTGGCTATAAGTAAATAAATATTTTCAAAGATTTTACTTGTAGAAATTGGTTGAGTGCACATGTTACAATGCACAAGGATCCAGGTTCAAGCCCTCAGTCCCCACCTGCAGGGGAAAAGATTTGTGAGTGGTGAAGCAAGGCTGCAGGTGTCTCTCTATCTCTCTTTTTATCACCTCCTTCCCTCTTGGTTTCTGGCTGTCTCTATGATAATAAATAAATAAAATAGAATAAAATAATAAATAAAATCTGTTTTATTTATTTTCTTGAGTGGGTAGAAACACATAAATCAATGGGTAAAGGGGGTGATAGAGAGGAAGACACCTGCAGACTGCTTCACCACTTGCAAAGCTTTTCCCTTACTAGGGACTTGAACCTAGTGCAGTGCTTTCTTCCCAAGGTTCTAGAATGTTCCAAAGCTCCTCACTGACCTCCTCTCACTGCCCTGTCCCCCCAGGTCACTGTCTCTTAGACAAGCCAGAGGCCCCACTGCACCTGCCGGTGACATTCCCTGGCAAGGACTACGATGCTGACCGTCAGTGCCAGTTGACCTTCGGGCCTGACTCCCGTCACTGCCCACAGCTGCCGCCACCCTGTGCTGCCCTCTGGTGCTCTGGCCACCTCAATGGCCATGCCATGTGCCAGACCAAGCACTCTCCATGGGCTGACGGCACCCGGTGCGGGCCCTCACAGGCCTGCATGGGAGGTCGTTGTCTCCACGTGGACCAGTTCCGAGACTTCAATGTTAGTGCTGGGTGGGGCTGGATGTCTGGGGCGGCGCTGGGGGGGGGGGGGGGCGGCGGCAAATCAGGACCTGGGGAGAGAGTATGGACCTCAACATTCCACCCTATCTTTTAGATCCCGCAGGCTGGGGGCTGGGGGCCCTGGGGCTCTTGGGGTGACTGTTCTCGCAGCTGCGGAGGTGGCGTCCAGTTTTCGTCCCGCGACTGCAATAAGCCTGTCCCCCGCAACGGTGGCAAGTACTGCGAGGGCCGACGCACCCGATTCCGGTCCTGCAACACCCAGGACTGCCCCCGGGACTCAGGTAAGGGGAGAGGGGGTTTCTTGAGTACAGTGAGGGGCTTGGGGGTAAGGAGACCTGGATATTGACCCAGCTGCTAAGGGAGCGGCTGCAGGCTTCAGGAACGCTCTCCAGGAATTCCTGGGCGGCAGTGGTGGGAGGACCTGGTGGGGAGCGCTGACATCTATCCCCTCCTCCCAGCCTTGACCTTCCGTGAAGAGCAGTGTGCCGCCTACAACCAGCGCACCGACATGTTCAAGAGCTTCCCAGGGCCCATGGACTGGGTCCCCCGCTATGTAGGCGTGGCCGCCCGGGACCAGTGTAAGCTCACCTGCCAGGCAAGGGCGCTGGGCTATTACTACGTGCTGGAACCGCGGGTAAGAGTGCCCCCGGCCGCAGGTTCGTTGTCCTCCCCTTCCCCCCTTTCCCCTCTGCCTTCAGTGGCAGCAAGGGGCCTCATTCTACTCACCGGCCCTCCTTGTAAAGGAGCACCATCTCTGCCCTCCCAAAGCCCACTAGCACAGCTCTGAAACTTAGACATCACTCCGGGACAGTTCCTGTAGGTGGGCGCCCTCTAGCGTCCATCGGGGGTGCTGCCTCCCTGGTGCAAGGCTCCACTGGGAAGTGGCGAAGTCCTCTTCTTGGCTCATTTTCTCGGCCCTTTTTATATGTATTTATTTTACTTTAAAGTGAGAGATACAGAGAGAAAGACACAGAGAGGGTGCAGGGTAGTGGCGCACCTGGTTGAGTGCACATGTTACAATGCACAAGGACCCGGATTCAAGCCCCCAGGTCCCAACCTCCAGGGGAAAGCTTTTCAAGTGGTGAAGCAGTGCTGTAGGTGTCTCTCTTGCTCTCTCCCTCTCTATCTCCCAATTCCCTCTCGCTTGATGGCTGTTTCTATCCAATAAATAAAGGTAAGTTTAAAAAAGGAAAGTGGGAGTCAGGCGGTAGCGCAGCGGGTTAAGCGCAGGTGGCGCCAAGCGCAAGGACCATCGGAAGGATCCTGGTTCGAGCCCCTGTCTCCCCACCTGCAGGGGCGTCGCTTCACAAGTAAAGCAGGTCTGCAGGTGTCTATCTTTCTCTCTCCCCCTCTCTGTCTTCCCCTCCTCTCTCCATTTCTCTCTGTCCTATCCAACAGCGATGACATCAATTGACATCAATAACAACAATAATAACTACAACAATAAAACAACAAGGGCAACAGAAGGGAATAAGTAAATTAAAAAAATAAAATAAAAAAGGAAAAGGGGAGGGGAGGTCAGGCAACGGGTTAAGCGCTCATAGCTCAAAACACAAGGACCCGAGTAAGGATCCGGGTTTGAGCCCCCTGCAAAGGCGTCGCTTCACAGGTGGTCAAGCACATCTTCAGATGTCTTTCTCTCCTTCTCTCTGTCTCCTCCCCCCTCTATTTCTCCCTGTCCTATCCAACAACAACAAAATCAATAGCAACAACAATAACCACAACAACGTTAAACAACAAGGGCAACAAAAGGGGAAAAAATAACCTCTGGGAATAGTGTATTCATGGTGAGGGCATTGAGCCCCAGCAATAACCCTGGAGGCAAAAAAAAAAAAAAAAAAAAAGGAAAGAAAGAAATACAAAAGCACTGTTCAGCTCTGGCTTCTGGTGATGCTGGTGATTGAACCTGGGAGCTCAGTCTTAGGCTTAGAAGTCCTTTTCCATTATTATGTTATCTCCCGAGCACCAGTCTTGTAGCTTTCTAAGCCTCCACATCCATCTTTGGAGGATCAACCTCCAGGTGTACATGTGAGAGGTGTGTGTGTGTGTGTGTCCGTGTGTGTGTCCCCAATGAGGTGCAGGGCTGGTGCCTGAAAGGGCAGCTTTATCATCTTGAGGGTCACATTCCTCTACCCGCATTTGCTCATTCCACACCCTCCACTTCACCCCATTTCTGGCTTGTTCTCATTTCATTTTATTTTATTTTCCCTTTTGTTGCCCTTGTTGTTTATCAGTGTTGTTGTTATTGTTGTTGGATAGGACAGAGAGAAATGGTGGGAGGAGTGGAAGACAGAGAGGGGGAGAGAAAGATAGACACCTGCAGACCTGCTTCATCGCCTGTGAAGCAACTCCCCTGCAGGTGGGGAGCTGGGGCCTCAAACTGGGATCCTTATGCCGGTCCTTGCACTTGGTGCCACCTGTGCTTAACCTGCTTGTTCTCATTTTAAAGATTTATTGAGCCATCAGTCAAGTGACTCAGCAGGTTGAGTGTAGGTGTTTTATGTGGAAGAGGTCCCAAGTTCAGTCCCTGGCAGTACGTGTGGCAGAGCAGGTGCACTGGCCTTTCTGCATAAAGGCATCACTAAATCAATCCTTACAGCTCAGGGTGTAGGACTTGAGTGCCTGTGGCTCCCAGTTTGACCCCTAGCACCACATGCACTGGGGTGGGGCTCTGGCTTTTCTGTCTCACTTATAAAACTTATCATGTAACGCACATAAAATAAACACTTTTTGTATGTCAGAGAGAGACCAGATTACCACTGAGCTCTGGTATATGTGGGACCAAGGTGTCTGATGAGAGCCTCTTACCTGCAAGTTGCTGTGTCTGATGGGAGCAGGGACAAGTGCGGGGCTATCACAGAGACCCACCGATTGCACAGATGTGGCCTTGGCTGCTCAAAGCTCCCCTAGTGGCCAATAGGACTTACTCATTTCATTAATTTTTCTTTATAAGAGCACACTGCTCAGCTCTAGCTTCTAGTGATGCTGGGGATTAAACCTGGGACTTCAGAAGTTCAAAACAAGCAAGTCTTTTTACTTAACCATTATGCTGTCTCTCTAGTCCAACAAAGTTTTATTTATTTTTTTTATTTTCTGATTTTTTTATTGGGAATTAATGTTTTACATTCAACAGTAAGTACAATAGTTTGTACATGCATAACATTCCCCAGTTTATTTTATTTTATTTTATTTTATTTTTTATTTTAAGTAGTGCTGCAACTTAGGAGGTGACCCATTGGATAAAGTGCTGAGCTCTTAAGACTTAGGTCCCCAGTTCTATCCCTGGCATTGCATGTGCCAGAGTGATGGTTTGATTCTTGCTCTCTCTTATAAATAAATAAGATTTTAGGTTTTTAATCAGGGCCCTCTATTTAAATTTTTTTGTATTATCTTTATTTATTAAATAAAGACAGCCAGAAACTAAGAGGGAAAGGGGTGATAGAGAGGGAGAGAGAAATACCTGCAATCCTGCTTCACCACCCTCAAAGCTTTTAGGGAAAAGCAGATGGGGACCAGAAGCTTGAAGCTGGGTCCCAGTGCATTGTAACATGTGCGCTCAATCAGATGCTCCACTACCAGGCCCCTCTATTTTTAATGCTTTATTTATTTATTTTTTAAATATTCATTTCTTTCTTTTATTTTGTTGCCCTTGTTGTATTTATTTTATTTTTTAATGAGAAAGATATAGAAAGACACACAGAGAGAGACTAGAGCACTGCTCAGCCCCAATAAATAAAATTTTAGAAGATAAAAAATAGGGGGTGGGGTAGATAGCATAATGGTTATGCAAACAGACTGTCATGCCTGAGGCTTCGAAGTCACGGTTCAGTCCCCCACACCACCATAAGCCAGAGCCTATCAGCACTCTCATTAAAATAAATTTTAAAATATTTTTAAAAAACAAATAGACAACTGTGGGACTGGGTAGTGCCGCACCTGGTTGAGTACACGGTTACAATGCACAAGGACCCAGGTTCAAGCCACTGGTCCCCACCTGTGGGGGGGGGGTGCTTCTCTGTCTCTTTCCCTGTCTATCTCCCCCTTCCCTCTCAACTTCTGGCTGTGTCTATACAATAAATAAACATAATAAAGAATTAAAAGAAAAAAAGATGACTGCTTTAAAAAAAAGGTTTTATTTTTTTTTAAAGAAAAAGTAATAGTAGGAAATGAACTCAGGGCTTTGGGCATGTACAATTGAGCCAATGTTTTATTTTATATTTTCAGAGATAAAGAGGGGCAGAGGGAGTGGGAGAGACATTACAGCATCCCTCCGTTATCCTTGGTGCTGTCCATAGCACTCCCCTGTGGTGTCGGGTTTGAACCCAGGACCTCCTCCCATGTGAGAGACACAAGATTCTTGAGTCATTTTCTTCTCCCCACTTATCTGACACCCCTTTTGGGTGGGCTGGTCTGAATTCCTCTGGACTTTGGAAGGATATTTTGCATTGACCCTTGCCTCCCCTAGGTGGTTGATGGGACACCCTGTTCCCCGGACAGCTCCTCAGTCTGTGTCCAGGGCCGCTGCATCCACGCTGGCTGTGACCGAGTAATTGGCTCCAAAAAGAAGTTTGACAAGTGTATGGTGTGCGGTGGGGATGGCTCAGGCTGCACCAAGCAGTCTGGCTCCTTCCGGAAGTTCAGGTTCCTACATCCTTCCTCCTCCATCTTCCCAACATGGTTTCTGGGGGGCTTAACCTCAGAGGTGATCTCTACCCAGCTCTCTCCCCTAGTGCCCCATCTAGTAGATGGGTGGGAACAGTGACAGTACAGAGTCCTGGCACCAAAGACTGGCTCTCACTGTTCCTGGGGCAGCAGGTGGCAGAGTCAGAGAGAAGAGGGCGGAGAGCACATTGTCTATAGCACAGATCGGGGGCACAACCCATGTCTACACTGCACATGCAGCTCAGGAGGCTTTGGGGCTCTGAAGGAGGCCAAGACTGAGCCCCCTGATTCCCTTCCCACAGGTATGGATACAATGATGTGATTACGTTCCCAGCTGGGGCCACCCACATCCTGGTCCGGCCACAGGGACCCCCAGGCCGCAGGAGTCTCTACCTGGCCCTCAAGCTCCCTGATGGCTCATATGCCCTCAATGGCGAGTACACACTCATGCCCTCACCCACTGACGTGCTGCTGCCTGGGGCTGTCAGCCTGCGCTACAGTGGGGCCACTGCGGACACTGAAACATTGTCAGGTCACGGGCCCCTGGCTCAGCCTGTGACTCTTCAGGTCTTGGTAGCAGGTGACTTCCAGAAGGCACGCATCCGCTACAGCTTCTTTATGCCCAAGCAGACACCAGTGGCCATACAGCCTGCACCCCAGGACTGGCTGCAGCGCAAGGCACAGATTCTGGAGGTTCTCAGACAGAGGAGGCCCTGGGTTGGCAGGAAGTGACCTCACCATCCCGGTGGCCCTTCCCTGGGCCCCGGGCCTCAGACTTGGCCAGGGGAGAGAGGCCCCTCCCACTCAGAAGCAGTGGGCAGTGTCCCTTTCCACTCTCTGCAGGCTGGCCCTGCCCTGGTGTCCTGCCCTGGCTGGCAGGACTGGGGGAAAGGGGCTGGGAGATACCCCTTCCCTCCAATTCACCCCAATTCGAACCACCCCCTCTGCCCTGAAGAGGTGGGGTGGCTCCTGTTGTATTTATTTCATATTTATTCATCTTTACTTAGCAGCAGGGAAGAGGATCAGGGTGGGTCTTGGGGAGCTAACCTCTAACCCCCCCAGAACCTTCACCTGCCTGGGAACATGGTAGTTGGACGAAGGGGTGTGTGTGTGTGTGTGTGTGTGTGTAAGAAAGAATGTGTCTGTGTTCATGTGAAAAACTGGGGGACACAAGTCTTGCCTTGTCTTTAGGATATAAATATTAATTCTGTTATTTATGCATGTGTGGTGTTCTGTGGATCACCTCCTTTGCCAATAGTCATAATTCCTCAGAAATATCTTGTGAGGGGCGGGGGAAAAAAAAAAAAGAAATATCTTGTGGGATCAAGTCACATCAATAAAGAGCTGGCATCATGCCTGGGTTTGGCAGATAACTACAGGTGACAGCTGCTGCTTGTCATTGTTATCAACTGCTCTCTACCTCTGCTGACTGACCACTGGGCTGGGAGGTGGCAGAGATCTGGGCCCTGGCCTGAACCCCAGCTCCAATCCCTGGGGGAAAAGGGGCTCTGTCATGGCTGTTTGGACCCACCGTGAGGGTCCATGAAATAGTTGGATAGTGCTCTGCTTTGCCATGTGTGTAACCCAAGTTTGAGCACAGCCTTGGAGGAAGCTTTGGCACTGTGGTCTCTTTCATTCTCTCTCTGTCTCTATCTAAACAAAATGAGAGAGACAGAGAGAGAGACCCTTACAATGCCGCTGGTGAGCAGGTCAGCTGAGGATAGCTACAGGGCAGACCAGCCACCTTCCTCAGGGACAGGCCTTGTGCCTAGAAGGGAATGAATGAGGACAGAGAGCAGTGTATGTGCCGGTGTGACAGGGGATTGGAGGGTTGTCAGGGAGCAAACCATGGCTGGTGGGGGACCTGGGTGAAAGGCCACAGATCATTAGGACAAAGGGGACCTAAAAAAGCTCCCCTTTCCCTCTGAGCAGGTAACTTCAGAAAGGGGTGGGGAAGACTGAGAAGACAGCATAATGATTATGCAAAAGACTTTCATGCCTGAGGTTATAATTCAGGTTAAATCCCCAGCACCACCAGAGTTGAATAACATTCGTGTGTGTGTGTGTGTGTGTGTGTGTGTGTGTGTGTGTGTGTGTGTGTGTGTGTGTGTGTGTCTGCCTCTCTCCTCTTTCTCTCTCAAAAAGAAACAAAAAATAAGACAGAGAAGGGCTGACCTGGAAGGTGGCTTGGGGCACACACTGCATACCTGAAGTCCTGTGTTCAACCTGTATATGGGGCACCACAAACTAGGGGAACTCAATGGATGGTGGAGTGGTTCTCTGGTCTGGTCTGTCTGTCTCTCACATACAAGAAAAAAGAAAGATGGGGTGTCCTGTGTGTGTGATGTGGGGAGAAGACTGGGCAGGATGTGACATTTGCAGGGAAGGGGTGCTTAGGCTCGGGGGAGGGGCTGGTTGAGCTGGTGAGGGATAGACCCCAGGTGCAAAGGTCCACAGGTGGGGGAGCTGGGGTGCTTCACCCCTGCATGGCCAACAGCTCTTCATTGTACCACTTCCCCATTTCTCGGGTGTAGGGCTGAGGCAGGAGTGCAGGTTGTGTGTGCATGTACTGTGCTCCCTGGACTTGGCTGACCTGTGCTCCTCACATGGCCCAACCAGGTGCAGCCATGAGTGGGGGGGTCATCCCTTGCCCCCATCATCCTGTCCCATCTTCATGGTTCCATGCCAGACTCGAATACCCCCAGCTTGGAGAAGGGAGCAAGAGAGAGAATAGTCCACAGAATGATCTTGACCTGTTCCAGCTCATTAGCAAAATTGGACCCAGATAGTAGGCTGGTAGCCAACTGGAACATTCCAGTCTCAAAGTACAATGAGTGAGCCCATGTAGTGGCAGTGGGAAAAGTCACCTAGCAATCTATGGGGGAATGAGGGGGAAATCCCCCACCTCTCGGGGTTCCAGATGAGTCATCAGAATGTCACCAGGCAAATGAGGAAAGGAAAAACCCATTTAATAGCATCAACTAGCATAGATGTGTACGAGCCAGAGTCATGAGTTCTAAAGAAAAATGGGCGGTGTTGGGGATATTTCTCACATGATAGGGGATCTGGGGTGTCAGGGCAGGAAGATGGGAGGGGGGCTTCATGGGACAAGGAGCAGGTGACCTCATCTTCACTCTGAGAGTAAAAAAGATGAGTTTCTGGGATAGAAGGGGATAGTCACTGATAAGATGTTCTTGGGTGACACCCCCCCAAACTCCCTTCTTCTAGGTCATAGAAAAAAGGGGAGCAGTAATTGCTGTTTCTGTCAGGAAAGGACAAGAGATGGGGAGAGAGCTTCCAAGCTCTCAGGTGTTTGACTTTTTAAAAAAAGATTTTATTAAAAAATATATATATATTTTATTTGGGGGTCAGGCAGTAGTGCAGCAGGTTAAGCGCAATGGCACAAAACACAGGGACCACCTCAAGGATCCCAGTTCAAGACCCTGGCTCCCCACCTGCAGGGGGGTTCACTTCACAAGCAGTGAAGCAGGTCTGCAGGTGTCTATCTTTCTCTCCCCTTCTCTGTCTCCGCTCCTCTCTCAATTTCTCTCTGTCCTATCTAACAACATCAATAACAACAACAATAACTACAACAACAATAAAAAAACAAGGAAACAAAAGAGAAAATAAATAAATATAAATTAAAAAAAGATTCAACAATAACAACAAAGGCAAAAAAAAAAAAAGGAAAAAATAGCCTCCAGGAGCAGTGTATTCATAGTGCAGACACTGAGCCCCAGCAATAACTCTGAGGCAAAAAAAAAGATTTTATTTATTTATTCATGAGAAAGATAAGTGGAGAGAGAGAGAACCAGACATTACTCTGGTACATGTGTTGCCATGGATTGAACTCAGGACCTCATGCTTGAGAGTCCAATGCTTTATCCACTGTGCCATCTCCCAGACCACTGTTTATTTGTTTTTATTATAACACTATTGCAGCTCTTGCTTCTGGTGGTGCTGGAAGCTGAACCTGGGACCCACCTGTTTTCACTGCTCTTAAAACTGTCTTTCCAGCCATGTAGCCAGACGTTCCTAAGCATTGAACTGATACCGGTTTCCCACATATGGGAACTGAATGGAAGAGGCTTGTATTGAGAGAAGTTTCTCTGACTCTTTGGGGAGACAGAGCTCACAAGTCTATAACCTAAGGGGCATTCTGTTCTGTTTTGTGGGAGGGGGTGTTCCCTACCTCTGTAGGGAGACAATGAAATGGAATAGGGCTATGATCAGGACCACTGACCAAGCAGACTGAGCCAACCAGCTTAACAGGCTGTGGGCCCCATGAGGGTGAGTCTGGCATGGGATGAAAGAGAGGCAAAGGCCAGTAACTTTGATAACCCACTATCTTCCCTTTCTCCAATGCTCCTGGGGATTCACACTGTCATGTGAATCATTTTTTCTTTTCTCTTCCTTTTGATAGAGATAGACCAAAGCACTAAAGCTTTCTCCAACGCAGTGGGAGCCAGCCAGGCTCAAATAAGGGTTTTTCATATGGCAAAGCAGTGCACTGTCCAAGTGAGCTATTTTGCTGACCCCACATGCATGATTTTAAAAAAATAATTATTTATTCCGTTTTGTTGTCCTTGTTTTATTGTTGTAGTTATTATTGTTATTTGTCGGGGTCTCTGGTGGGGTGATCTCCAGGGGAAAGGTAATGGACCGGTTCTTTCTCGCTTGTGCAAGAGACAACATGAAGTAAAAGACACCGGGGAGACCTGCAGCATGCTCAGACCTCAGATCTCAAGTCTCAGGTCTCAGGTCTCGTTTATTAGCAGGTGGACATGAGTTAAATAGAAAACCAAACAAAGGGAATTATTGAAATATGTCAGAAATTACAGGTTTCTTAAAGATCGGCTTGCCCCTATGGTAGGGGGCTGGTATGACAAGAATTGATGCAGATACATAAAGGTCAAGATAATTAGTCTCCTGATGCAGGCATTTAATTACCCAAAGGTGTTTGAGGGGAGGAGAGAGGTTGAACCAGTTAAGGCAAGATAGACGATAAGCAAGGTTTGATGCAAATTGAGGACATCAAAGGGCACTGCTAGGAGTGTGTGATAAGGTGTGTTCTCCTCTGTGAACTTTGAGTAAGTGAATCTTAAAGTAGGCGGCCATGTGGCCTGCAGTTAATGGGGAGAAGTATTGGGGTTTCTGTGAGCCTGAGAGTCAAGAAGGAAAGAACTAAGTCTGAGTTTCCCCCCTTTTGCTCACTTCGGTTGAGAAAGACTAACCAAGAGGGTATCTTCTCAGACCTCCATCCAAGGATGGGGGAGTTCTTCCTAAGCTCTACCAAGCTTACACATAGTCCCAACAGTTATTGATGTCGTCGTTGTTGGATAGGACAGAGAGAAATGGAGAGAGGAAGGGAAGACAGAGAGGGGGAGAGAAAGATAGACACCTGCAGACCTGCTTTACCACCTGTGAAGTGACTCCCCTAGATGGGGAGCCGGGGGGGGGGGGGGGGGGGAGGAGCTTGAACTGGGATCCTTAGGCTGGTCTTTGTGTTCTGCGCCACATGAGCTTAACCCGTTGCTCTACCACCCAACTCCCCCACATGCATGATTATTAGAGGCAGCCCATTCTCCCCCAGCAGGGTCCAGGCTGGCATCCAAGAAATTTCTCCCAGAAAGGGTATTGTGCAGGTGGACAAGTGAAGGAGAGCGAATGCTAGCTCTGCAGAGAAAAGGTGGGCACCTCAGCCTTCAAACCCAGGCTCAGTCCAGCTACCTTTTAGAATGTTCTTTTTTCTTTTTTTTAAATAATTTATTTCTTTATTGGGGAATTAATGTTTTACATTCAACAGTAAATACAATAGTTTGTACATGCATAACATTCCCCAGATTCCCATTTAACAATACAACCCCCACTATGTCATTCATCATCTTTCATGGACCTGTATTCTCCCCACCCATCCACCCACCCCAGAGTCTTTTACTTTGGTGTAGAATGTTCTTTATGTGGTCCAGAAGGTGATAAAGCTTTGGACTCCCTACCATGAGGTCCTGAGTTCGATCCCGGCAGCACATGTGCCAGAGTGATGTCTGGTTCTTTCTCTCTCCTCCTTTCTCATTAATAAATAAATAAAATCCTTAAAAAAATGTTCTTCATATCCCCTTCCCAGACCCTGACTGGACTCAGCAGCAGTTACTTTTGAAGGGTATGTGGTGCAGGAGTGTTCCCTCCTTATGGGAGCCAGAGTCAGTTCTCTTCCTTTTCTCTTTCTGGTACTCATGGGTCTGGACTGGGGCAAAGGGTCAGGGCAGGAGGATAGGAAGGAAGAGGAAAAAAGGAGGCATCTTAGTTGTTCTAGGATCACATTTGGATCTAGAAAAAGCTGATGTGCTGGTGGCCAGGTGACAGATCATCCTTTACCTTGCATTTTATTGTATGTGAGTCCCAGAGGTCCATCACTGGCACCACATGGGAGCACCATAGAGGCACTGAAAAAGTTCTGTGAATGGTAGAGTGGTGCTGTGGTGTCTCACCTCTGCCCCCCCCTTTCCTCTCTACAAAATCAAAGATGCTGAGATGGAAAAGGAAGAGACAAGAACACAGCAGTGAGTGTTCTGTCGTTTCAGAGGTGTGTGTGTGATGCTGCTGCTAGTGAAGGTGGCTTGAAGCAGTACCTGTGAGTTGGTCCCTTTTTAAAAAAAAGAATTTTTTAAATAAATAAAGGGAGGCAGGCGATGGTATACCTGGTTAAGCGCATACATTACAGTGTGCAGGGATGCAGGTTCAAGCCCCTGGTCCCCCACCTGTAAAGGGAAGTTTCACAAGTGGTGAAGCAGGACTGCAATTGTCTCTCTGTCCCTCTGTCTGTCTGTCTCTCTTTCTCCCCTCCCCTCTCAATTTCTCTGACTCTACCCAATAATAAATAAATAAACATAAAAGAGAGACAGAGTGGGGAATGTTATGCATGTAAAAAAAAAAAAAAAAAAGAAGTAGAAACGCAAAGCAGAAATTGACTGAGTTTGGAGTATGGCACCAAAGTAAGAAAGCAGAAGTATACTAGAGTTTGCAGTGAGTACCTCCCTAATACTTCCTCTCCACTTTTCCAAGCTTTGGGTCCATGATTGCTCAACAATTTGTTTGGCTTTGTATGTTAACTCTCTTTTCAGTCACCAGGTTCCAGGTGTCATCAGGATGCCGGCCAGACTTCCCTGGATTGAAGACACCACCAATGTGTCCTGGAGCTCAGCTTCCCCAGAGACCCATCCTACTAGGGAAAGAGAGAGGCAGACTGGGAGTATGGACCGACCAGTCAACGCCCATGTTCAGCGAGGAAGCAATTACAGAAGCCAGACCTTCTACCTTCTGCAACCCTCAATGACCCTGGGTCCATGCTCCCAGAGGGATAGAGAATGGGAAAGCTATCGGGGGAGGGGGTGGGATATGGAGATTGGGCGGTGGGAATTGTGTGGAGTTGTACCCCTCCTACCCTATGGTTTTGTTAATTAATCCTTTCCTTAAAAATAAATAAATAAAAAGAAAAAAAAAAGAAAAAAAGAGAGAGAGAGAGTGGTCCGGGAGGTGGCGCAGTTGATAGGGCGTCAAATTCTTGAGCATGAGGTCCTGAGTTCAATCCCCGGCAGCACATGTACCAGGGTGATGCCTGGTTCTTTCTCTCTCCTCCTATGTTTCTCATTAATAAATAAATAAAATGTTATAAAAAGAGAGAGAGAGAGAGAGAGAAAAGAGAGACAAAGACCAGAGTACTGCTCAGCTCTGGCATATGGTGATTGAACCTGGGACCTCAGAGCCTCAGGCATGAAAATCTGTATGCATTATGCTATCTTCTCAGCCCTGTACAATTTCTTTAAGTGCTTTCTGCCCTCGGGGAGATTCTAGGTCTGTGGTTTGAGTCCAGGGAATCTGGGCATGTCCCCAACCCTTTTCATAGCTTGGGCTGGAAACGCGTGGTGTCTGGGGGTGCAGCGTCACCAGGGATACTCATCTACACATCTACCTCCTAGCCCACGCACAGTATTAATTCCAACATTTCCTTTTCTGAAAGTGCAGATTGACAGTGAGTGACAAATGGCGGCACAGTGACGTGCACACCACTCACGTCTTATTGGCTAAGAGGCTGTATTGTGAACCAATGGGATGCCTTCCCCATCACTGTTGCTGAGGGAAGCGCGCAACCTTGGCAGCAGTAACAACACAAACCCCCCAACAGCTGAGGGGAACACCGCCCAAAGAGGGCCCTGGAAGAGGGGGGCCACACAATGGGAGGAGTTCCCCAGGCAGGAATGAATGTGGGGACAGGGTTTAGGTGGCCTAGGAAGGGCGGGGAGGGGCCAAGTGTTCCAAATGAGAAACTGAGAAAGCAAGTATAAAAATAAAAAGCCACCAGGATGCCGGCCAGGCTTCCCTGGACTGAAGACCCCACCAATATGTCTTGGAGCTCCGCTTCCCCAGAGACCCACCCTGCTAGGGAAAGAGAGAGGCAGACTGGGAGTATGGACCGACCAGGCAACGCCCATGTTCAGCGGGGAAGCAATTACAGAAGCCAGACCTCCTACCTTCTGCAACCCACAATGACCCAGGGTCCATGCTCCCAAAGGGACAGAGAATGGGAAAGCTATCAGGGGAGGGGATGGGATATGGAGATTGGGTGGTGGGAATTGTGTGGAGTTGTACCCCTTCCTACCCTATGGTTTTGTTAATTTATCCTTTCATAAATAAATAAATAAATAAATAAATAAATAAATAAAACCCAGACCTGAGAAGTTATAGAATATGCACTGGGGAGACAACATAATGGTTCTGCAAAATACTTCAGTGCCTGAGTTTCAGTGGTCCCAAATTCAATCTCCAGCACCACCATAAGCCAGAGCTGAACAGTGCTCTGGTCTCCCCCCTCTGTCTCTTCCACTAAATTATATATATATATATATATTGCTATTTGGGTTCCTTTATTATTATTAGTGATACAGTAGTGATAAAAAATTATTGTGGGGTAGGGGGCTGGGTAGTGGTGCACCTGGTTAAGCACACTCATGACAGTGCACAAGGACCTGTGTTCGAGCCCCCAGTCCCCACCTGCAGGGGGAAGCTTTGCAAGGGGTGAAGCAGGGCTGCAGGTGTCTAACTGTCTCTCTCCCTCTCTATAGCCCCCATCTCTCTTGATTTTTGGCTTTCTCTATCCAATAAATAAAGATAGTAAAAATTAACCAAAAAAGAAAGAAAGAAAGAAAGAAAGCTATTGGGGGGTAAGTGGGGTACAATTCTATACATACCACCACCAGAGGCCCATATCCCATCCCATCCCCTCCACTGGAAGGTTTCCTATTTTTTTAAATAAATATATATATATATATATACATATATTTTTTTAATTTAATAAATATTTTATTATCTTTATTTACTTATCAGATAGAGGCAGCCAGAAATTGAAAGGGAAGGAGTGATAGGGAGAGAGACAGACACCTACAGCCCTGCTTCACCACTTGCAAAGCTTTCCCCCTGCAGGTGGGGACCAGGGACTTGAACCTGGGTCCTTCCACATTGTAACATGTGCATTCAACCAGGTGAGCCACCACCTGGCCCCAAAGGTTTCCTATCCTTTATCCCCCTGGGAAAATTAAATATTTCTAAGTGAATTGCAGTAGGGAGGTGGCAAAGTGGTAGAGCACAGGACTTCCAAGCATGAGGTCCTGAGTTCTGTCCCTGGAACCACATATGTAACTCAATTTGTGAGCCTGAGTTTCTTCATATGTAAAATGGGCATCCTGCCTTTGGAGAGGCTATCCTTTTTTTTTAATTATTATTATTTATTCCCTTTTGTTGCCCTTGTTGTTTTATTGTTGTAGTTATGATTGATGTTGTTGTTGTTGGATACGACAGAGAGAAATTGAGAGAGGAGGGGAAGACAGAGAGGGGGAGAGAAAGATAGACACCTGCACACCTGCTTCACTGCTTGTGAAGCTACTCCCCTGCAGGTGGGGAGCCAGGGGCTCGAACCAGGATCCTTATGCTGGTCCTTGCACTTAACTCGCTGTGCTACTTACCGCCCGACTCCCTGCAGTCTATCCTATCAGAACTTCACATCTGGAGGCCTGGAAGGTGGCACAGTGGATAAAGTGTTAGACTTTCAATCATGAGGTCCTGAGTTTAACTCCTGGAATCCCATGTGCCAGAGTGATGCTCTGTCTTTCTCTTTAACAAACAAAGCTTTCTAAAAAAAATTAAATGAGGGCTGCAGGGATAGCATAATGATTATGCAGAAGCCTTTCATTCCTCAGGCTCTAAGATCCAGAGCTGAGCAGTGTTCTGGTCTTTCTCCCTCTCTTTCATTCAAAATAAATAACAAAATATCTTAATTTTAAAAAGGCAAGGGGAGTCGGGCTGTAGCGCAGCGGGTTAAGCGCAGGTGGCGCAAAGCACAAGGACCGGCATAAGGATCCTGGTTCGAACCCCGGCTCCCCACCTGCAGGGGAGTTGCTTCACAGGCGGTGAAGCAGATCTGCAGGTGTCTATCTTTCTCTCCTCCTCTCTGTCTTCCCCTCCTCTCTCCATTTCTCTCTGTCCTATCCAACAACGACAACAACAATAATAACTACAACAATAAAACAACAAGGGCAACAAAAGGGAATAAATAAAAATAAATATTAAAAAAAAAAAAAGGCAAGAAGGTGGTCGGGCAGTAGCACAGCGGGTTAAGTGCACAAGGTGCAAAGTACAAGGACCGGCGTAAGGAACCCGGTTCGAGCCCCCGGCTCCCCACCTGCAGGGGAATCGGTTCACAGGCAGTGAGGCAAGTCTGCAGGTGTCTATCTTTCTCTCCCCCTCTCTGTCTTCCCCTCCTCTCTTGATTTCTCTCTGTCCTATCCAACAATGAACCACATCAACAACAATAATAACTACAACAAGGCTACAACAACAAGGGCAACAAAGGGTGGGGGGATGGCTTCCAGGAGCAGTAGATTCATGGTGCAGACACTGAGCCCCAATAATAACTTTGGAGGCAAATAAATAAATAAATGGGAAGTCAGGTGGTAGCACAGCAGGTTAAGCACAGGTGGCTCAAAGTGCAAGGACTGGCGTTAGCATCCTGGTTGGAGCCCCTGGCTCCCCACCTACAGGGGAGTTGCTTCACAGGTGGTGAAACAGGTCTGCAGGTGTCATCTATCTTTCTCTCCCACTCTCTGTCTTCCCCTCCTCTCTCCATTTTTCTCTGAACTATCCAACAATGATGACATCAATAATAATTACAGCAATAAAAAACAAGGGCAACAAAAGAGAATAAATAAATAAATATTGGTAAAAATTTTCAAAACAGGGAAAGAAATGCACATTAAAATGTCCTCCCAGGTAGAGGTAGATAGCATAGTAATTATGCAAAGAGACTTGTTAAAATTCGGAGGCTCCAGCTGGCCGGGCTAGCTTCACAGGCGGGTAACAGAGACGACCAGAGACATACGGCTGGGCAGGGAAGCTGTATTTCTTTATTCAGGAACAACGATTTATAAACTAAGACAAACTAACCACCAAACAGAACTCTGCTGCCTCTTTCCCCCGCGACGGCGCCAAGCACTCTCGGAACTCTGCAACTCTGCAACTCTCCAACTCTCGAACTCTGCAACTCTGGAACTCTGGAACCCTCTCGGTGTTCCTTTGGGTGGGGCCAAGCGGGCCCGCCGAAATTAGCAGGACTGATCCAATTTTCTTGGCGGGGGAGAGCTAGAACAACCCAATGTAAAGCATACAACAGAGACTCACATGCCTGAGGCTTCAAGGTCCCAAGTTCTATTCCACTCACTGCCATAAGCCAGAGCTGAGCAATGTTCTGGTAAACACAAAAAAACAGTGCTCTCACTTCTCCTCCTTCTGATGTTCCCTTAAGAAACTAAGTTCAGGGTGAGGGTAGACAGCATAATGATTATGCAAGGAGACTCTCATGCCTGAGGTTCCAAAGTCCCAGGTTCAATTCCACACATCACCAGCCAGAGTTGACCTGGTAAAAACAAACAAACAAACAAGCAAACAAAAAACTAAGTTCAGATTTAAAGGACCTTCACGTTTGATGACTAGATTGGATTTCCTCTGGCTGTGTGTCAATAGTGGGGGTAGGGGCATTAGGGACACCAGAGCTTGTTCAGAATAGAGACAGACAGGATATTGTGGTGGAAACTGGCACACTAGAAATGTAGCAGTAGTTCTGGGCAATGACTAAGCCCAGGGTGTGGTCATTGTGAAATGAAAGGAAGGCCAAGATTCTAGAGAACAAGGAGTTCACTGGAGAATGGAGTGGAATTAGTGGAAATTGGTAGGGTATTGAAGAGCAGGTAAGACATGAAGACTGGTTTTATAAAAGAAGAGCATTTAGAGAGGCAGAGGTCAGAGGAAGGATTCTCTAAGGAAACCCCATTTCAGCTGTCTGTATCACCAACACACCAGAACCTTCCAAAACTGGGCATGTACTCAGCTCATCTTGTGCTCAAATTTAAGTTTAAATCAAAATTAAGATGTGTGGCTAATTTACTGTTCCTGGCAATTTCCCATGTTTCTCCCTGAGTACTTCTCTCAGTACTCCTTAAGATGGGGTTCATGGGGTCTGGGTGGTAGCACACCTGGTAGAGCACACAAGTCACTATGTGCAAGGACCCACATTCAAGCCCCTGATTTCTACCTGTAGCTCAGCCCCTCCTCCCCTTTTCCTTTCCTGTGAATCTCTTAGTCTTTTTCCAATAAATAACTAAATAAGATGAGATTTACATCACAGATGTGACACCAACCACACAAGGAGGCTCAAATTCAGTGTTCTCTCTCTGTCTTCCACCTCCCCCTCCTCCCTCCCTTTTTCTCCCTCCCCCTCTTCCCCCTCCTTTTTGCCACCAGGGTTATCTCTGAGGCTCAGTGCCTGTACAATGACTCCACTACTTTTGGAAGTCAGCTTTTTTTTTTTTTTTTTTTAAGAGCATTATTCAGTTCTGGTTTATGGTGGTGTGGTGTGGAGGATTGAACCTGGGACTTTGGAGCCTCAGGTGTAAGAGTCTCTTTGTGGACTGGGATAGCATAATGGTTATGCAAATATACTCTCATGCCTGAGGCTCCAAAGTCTTAAATTCAGTCCCCTGCACCATCATAAGCCAGAGCTGAGCAGTGCTCTGGTTAAAAAAAAAAAAAAGTCTCTTTGCATAACCATACACTATCTACCTCCACCCCAGTTTTTTGTTTTGTTTTGTTTTGTTTTCATATAGAAACAGAAAGGGGAGGGGAATAGGAAGAGAGACAGAGAGACACCTACAACACTGCTTCACCACTTGCAAAGCTTTCTCCCTGCAGCTGAGGGTCAGGGATTTGAATCTGGGTCCTTGTGTACTGTAGCATATGAACTCAACCAAGTGCGCCACCACCTGACCCCTCTCTCTCTCTCTCTCTAACCGGAGTACTGATTAGCTCTGATTTATAGTGGTGTGGGAGACTGAACCTGGGATTTAGGAGTCTCAGACATGAGAGTCTCTTCATAATCATTATGCTATCTACTCCTGCCCCCCCCCTTTTTTTTAACCAGAGCACTAATTATCCCTAGCTGATGGTGGAGGTTTGAGCCTGGGACTTTGGAGCCTTAGGCGTGAGAGTCTCTTTGCATCCTCCCTCATTCTATTTGAAATAAAAAGTAGTTGCCTGGGAGTAGCAGAATCAGGTGTGCCTGAGGCCTTAGTGAGACAGACAGGCACACATACACACACACTAAGAAAGATTCTATTTGAGCCTATCAATATTACAATAAGCATCAAGACAATCCTAACCTGGGAGTCAGGTGGTAATGCAGCAGGTTAAGTGCACATGGCGCAAAGTGCAAGGACTGGTTCAAGCCCCCGGCTCCCCACCTGTAGGGGAGATGTTTCACAGGTGGTGAAACAGGTCTGTATGTGTCTATCTTTCTCTCCCCCCTCTGCCTTCCCCTCCTCTCTCCATTTCTCTCTGTCCTATCTAACAACCACGACATCAATAACAACAACAATAACTACAACAACAATGAAAAACAACAAGGGAAACAAAAGGGAAAATAAATAAATATAAAAAAAAATTTTAAAATAAGACAATCCTAACCTGAAAGATTGGATTGAACTTTACAGTAGAGATTCTAAGCCTATGAACAGAATAGGAGGATTGGGATAGAAAGTGAAGGACAGAGAATCTTGCAAAGCCAGCTTAACAAGATTTTTGCTTAAGACAGGCTGGAGTGATCAAATGTTAAGACCCATGGGGGGGGGGTGAGGGGTTCTTTCCGAAGCTACTTGGCAGGATTCCACTAAATGGGAGGTGTTCATTGATGAATCTTAGTTGAAAAGATGTCTCATAGCCCAGTAGGTGGCACAGTGGATAAAGTGTTGGATTCTCAAGCACAAGGTCAATCAGTGTGTTAGAGTGATGCTCTTGTTCTGTATCATTAGTAATTTTTTTTCATTGTTGCTCTTGTTGCTGTTATTGTTGCTGCTGCTGTTGTTGTTGGATAGAACAGAGAAAAACTGGGAGTCGGGCAGTAGCGCAAGCAGGTTAAGCGCACATGGTGCAAAGCACAAGGACCAGTGTAAGGATCCCGGTTAGAGCCCCTGTATCACCACTTAGGGGAGTCTCTTCACAGGCGGTGAACCAGATCTATAGGTGTCTATCTTTCTCTCCCCTTCTCTGTCTTCCCCTCCTCTCTCCATTTCTCTCTGTCCTATCCAATAACAATGATATCAATAACAACTATAATAATAATAATAATAATAACAACCACAACAATAAAACAATAAGAGCAACAAAAGGGAAAAAAAATAGCCTCCAGGAGTGGTGGATTCAGGTGCAGGCACTGAGCCCCAGCAATAAGCCTGGAGGGAAAAAAAAAAAAAGAAGAAGAACAGAGAAAAACTGAGAGAGGAGGGGAAGAGAAAGACAGACCTGCTTTACTGCTTCCAAAGTGACCCCCCTACAGGTGGGAAGCCGGGGGCTCAAACTAGGATCTTTGCACTAGTCCTTGCACTTCACACTATGTGCATGTAACCCATGTGCTACTGCCCGGCCCCTGTCATTAGTAATCTAAAAAAAAAAACATTATTGCTATTATTACCAGAACACTTTTTAGCTCTGGCTTGTGGGAGATTGAACCTGTGACTTTGGAGCCTCGGGCATTAGAGTCTTTTTTTTTTTTTAATTTATTTATAAAAAGGAAACACTGGGGAGTTGGGTGGTAGAGCAGTGGGTTAAGCGCACGTGGCGCAAAATGCAAGGACCAGCGGAAGGATCAAGCCCCCAGCTCCCCACCTGCAGGGGAAGTTGCTTCACAGGCAGTGAAGCAGGTCTGTAGGTGTCTGTCTGTCTTTTTCTCCCCCTCTCTGTCTTCCCCTCCTCTCTCCGTTTCTCTCTGTCCTATGCAACAACGACGACATCAACAACAATAACTACAACAATAAAACAACAAGGGCAACAAAAGGGAAAATAAATAATAATAAAAAATTTTTTTAAAAAAGGAAACTGACAAAACCATAGGATAAGAGGAGTACAACTTTGCACAATTCCCACCACCAGACCTCTGTATCCCGTCCCCTCCCCTGATAGCTTTCCTATTCTTTAACCCTCTGAGAGAGAGTATGGACCCAAGATCATTGTGGGATGCAGAAGGTTGAAGGTCTGGCTTCTGTAATTGCTTCCCCACTGAACATAGGTGTTGACAGGTTGATCCATACTCCCAGCCTGTCTCTCTCTTTCCCTAGTGGGGAAGGGCTCTGGGGAAGCACAGCTCCAGGACACATTGGTGGTGAAGTTGTCTGTCCAGGGAAGACTGGTCGAATCCTGCTAGAATCTGGAACCTGGTGACTGAAAAGAGAGTTAATATACAGAGCCAAACAAATTGTTGAACAATCATGGACCAAAAGGCTGGAATAGTGCAGATGAAGTGTTGGGGGGGGTCCTCCATTTTGTATATAACTAGTAGGCATATTTTAGTTATATTTCAAAGGGCCTGTAGCTATACTAATGCTTTTTTTTTTTTTTTTTTTTTTTTGCCTGAGCCTGAAATCTGATATGCAGGTAGATCCTAATTATTGTCTGGGAAGATGATGTCACAGCTGGGAAAAGGACCAGAAAGCTGAATCAGGGAAGAGAGTAGCTCCCTGATATGGGAAAGGTGTATAAATATTGTTGACTGTAAACTCCATCGATTTGATGTGATCTGGGACCCATAATTAGCTTAGGAGCCTGTGTGACCTCTGCATCCCTCTATATCTGAGCTCACATTCTGTGGTCATGAGTAGGAACATTCCAAGCTGCCCCAATATCGACCCATCTTCCTCAGGTGTAGCATAGAATATGTTGTCCATCCTCCCTTCAGAAGATGGAACATTCTCTACCATTGTTGATCCAAGTTGAGGGCAAGGTCCTATGGGGGCCCACAGAGGGGTCTATTGTGTTGTTCCTGATAGAAATGACTGGTAACAATGGAGAGAGGGATTTATTCGAGTTCTAGGCCCATCAAGTCTGTTTGGGAATCTCAGGACTCCCTGATTAGGGCCCCAGCTAGTGGAATGGCCTGATAGTGACTAAAGAGTCATCATTAAAGTATGCCAGTCTCTTGCCCTTATTCAGGTTTTGCAGTCCTTGCTTTGATAAGGTTAGCTTTGGAGTGAGTAAGAGAACTACAATAGGAAGTAGGTGAGGAGGGTATCTAAGTCTAAGTGGACACTATTTCATTATGAACTTGATACTGACTCACTACAGACTATTGTGTATTTTTGCTGTCAGGTGTATATTTTGCCCTAATTTATGGATACATGTGAACATGTGTTCTATCTTATGGGACCTGGTCTATATCTAGGTTTTGGGACTTTGTTAGGAAGTGAACCTCCTGGAATGGAATTAGAGAATACCATGAAAGGAAAGGTCTCACCCAAGTGATGAGGGTGAAGTGTTGGCATTCCATGCCTGACGTCTCTGTACACAGTCTGAGGTGAAGCATGCTGAGTTGGCACTCATTGCATTGTTTAGGTTGGAATCGGCGGATGCAATATCAGTCTATGCTTTAAAAAGTTTGAGACATTCAATCAGTCTTTCCCTTCTCATATTACTTAAATAGTGATTTATATGACTACAAATTAATAGGAGTGTACATAAACACCATTCCCACCACCAAAAGACTGTGTCCCATACCATCCACCCTCCCCTCCCCCACCTCGCCTCATGAAACTGAACATCCACCCTCATCCTCCACCCAGGGTTTTTACTTTGGTGCCTTACTACAGAGCATTAGAGTCTTTTTGCATAACCACTACACTATCTACCACTGCCCTAATTTTTTTTTTAAGATTTTATTTATTTATGAGAAAGATAGGGGAGAGAGAGAAAGAACCAGACATCACTCTGGTACATGTGCAGCCAGGGATTGAACTCAGGACCTCATGCTTGAGAGTCTAGTGCCTTAGCCACTGCGCCACTTCCTGAACCACTGCCCTAATTAAAAAATATATATATTATTATTTATTTTCGCTTTTGTTGCCCTGTTGTTTTGTTGTTGTAGTTTTTGTTGTTGGACAGGACAGAGAGAAATCGAGAGATGAGAGGAAGACAGAGAACTGGAGAGAAAGCCAGACACCTGCAGACCTGCTTCACCGCCTGTGAAGCGACTTCCCCTGCAGGTGGGGAGCCGGGGGCTTGAACCGGGATCTTTATGCGGGTCCTTGTACTTTGCGCCATGTGCGCTTAACCAGCTGTGCTACCGCCCGACTCCCTGCCTTAGAAATTTTAATAGCAAACAAGAAATTGAGGGGGGAGGTAAAGAGGAGAGACATCTGCAGCACTGTTCATGAAGCCCCCCCCCCATAGGTGGGGACTGGGGACTTGAACCTGGGTCCTTACACGTGGTACATGAGTACCAGTAAAAAAAAAATTAGGGGCCGGGGGGTGGTACACCTGGTGAGTGCACGTTACAATGTGCAAGGACCCATGTTCAAGTCCCTGGTCCCTGCCTGCAGGGGGGAAAGCTTTACAAGTAGTGAAGTAGTGCTGCAGGTGTCTCTCTCTCTCCTTCTTTATCTCTCTCTCCTTCTTGTTTTCTGGTTGTCTCTATGCAATAAAAACAAATTAAGATAATAAAAAAATTTAAAAAATTTTTTAGAGATCTATAGAGGAGACTTTAGACAGTCTGATTAAGGAGTCTTTGTCAATACCCCTGTACAAATGAATGCACATTAAAGATCTAACTCATCTGAGAAATAACAGATATAATGACTGTGAACACTGTTGTTCACAGAACTCCATCAGACAGGATTTTCTTACTATCTAGTTGTGAAATTCAGTATCTGCTGCACTGAAGGGTTGAACCAACCACAGATGGGAAGAATATACTATGCAGCATGGCCATGTCCTGACACGTACAGGCCTTTAACCAATGTCAATCATCTGTGGGCATTACAATACAATAACTATTTACAGGACATTTACATTCTGTCGGGGTTATGAGTAATACGGAGCTGACTTCAAGTACAGAGAAGTTTTGCTTCAGTTACATGCAAATACTAGGCCATTTTACATATGGAGCTTCCTGGATTTGTGGGTGATATCTTGGAACCAACTCCCTGAAACAACGGGATATGGCTGTAACTCCATAGAAACAGTCTTTTAATTTTTTACTTAGATAGAGACAGAGAGGTGGGGGTGGTGGTGGTAATGGTGGTAGTCAAAGGATGAAAGAGACCACAGCCCCAAAGCTTCCTTCAATGTGGTGGGTGCCAGGCTTCAATTTGGGTCATGCACATGGCAAAGTAGTACACTATCCAAGTGAGCTATTTTGCAGGCCCTGTAAAACAGTATAAAGTCTCAGAAGGAAGTGCTACAGACAAGCCTTCAGGATTCCCATCAGCCATCACTTCTGAGAAGCTTTACTAGAACCTCCAGATGTGAATGAGGTGCAGCTGTTCTGTTATACCTTACACACCAATTTACAAAACACACACACACACACACACACACACTACAAAGGGAGATGCTGCTCCCTCGGAGTGAACAGCTGCTTTTGGAACACATCTGCTAAGAAGACCTGGGGAAGCCACCTTGTTCACAGAACTCCATCAGATAGGATTTTATCATCAGTTGGTTACCTGTTTATAGAGTTGTAAAATTCAGAATCTGCTGTTCTGAAGGACTGAACCAACCACAGGTGGGAAGAATATACTATACAGCATGGCCATGTCTGTTCTAACACGTACAGACCTTTAACCCGTGTCAATCATCCATAGGTAATATAATACAACAACTATTTACAGAACATTTACATTCTGTCTGGGTTATGAGTAATACAGAGCTGACTTCAAGTATAGCTAGATGCATGCTGGAGGGGGAGGGGTTCACTCCTTGTCCTTAAACTTCTGGGGAAACCCATTTTCTTGGGAAAGCAGCACTCTTGACGGCGCACCAAAGTTTGCTTGTTTTAGTAATGGTTTCTATTTCAAGGCCGGCAGGTCCCGGCGGGAATTAAAAAAAAACCAAAAACATCCGGGCTGGGCTGAGCTATGCATCTAGAGCAAGAAGCACCCTGACACAAAGTAATACAAAGTTGCAGGGACGCCGCCCACCAGCCGCAGTCCAGGGGCCGCGAGTGCTGTCCACGGGTTAGACGACCTGACCGCGGTTGCCAAGCACTTCTAAGAGCTGGGAGGCGTAGACCTCTCAGCGCTCCGCATCCTGGTAGCTCCAGTGCAGACCCGCCCTGGAAGGTGATGCTCCGGTCATCACAAGGCGTTTCCAAAAAGTCTCTGGTTTAAAATGCGAATGCTCCAATCCGAAAGCTACTACGAGTGCGGAGCTCCGTCCCCTGGAGGCTGCTGCCTAGGCCCCACCGCCCTACGCGAAGGCGCCCCCAAACCCGGCGACTCCAATTCAGGCCCCGCCCCATGAAGTGGAGCCCTCCCCCCCGGTCCCAAACTGGGGCTCCGCCCCGGACACGCCCCCAGGTGGCTCCAGCTCAGGCTCCGCCCCCACGGCGCCCGCTTCCAAGATGGCTGCAGCGATGCCTGCCGGGTGGTATGGGTGGCGGTGACAACAGGAAGCTGGAGACCAGGTCCGTGAGCTGATCTAGAGGAAAGAGAAGCCCACCGGGGATGGGGGCTCGGGCGGTCGGGGAGCGAGAAGTCCGGGAGGGGGGTTTGGAGAGGGATTCGCGCAGCGCTGAGGTGCTGTCCCAGGTGGAGTGTGCACCGAGCCTCACTTTGCAAGGGAGGGCAGACACCGGAGGGGGGTGGGTGGGAGGTCGGGAGCTCCCCCCAAAAAAAGAGCAGGCGGCGGGCTCTGCAGAGTGCGGGTCAAGCCCCTCCAGGTGTGCCGGCTCAGGAGATCCCCCGATCTCCGCCCAGCCTCCCGCGCCGCTGTCACCCGCCAAAGCCGCCACCCAGTCCCACCCCGCGGGGACCAGGTGGGGAGAGGTGGAGGGCGCCGCCCGGGCCGCCCGGCCGCGGAGACCCAGGTGGTGACGCTCCTGCACCTAAGGAGCAGCCCCGGGGCACGTGAAGAGCGCGAGGAGCCGCTTCCCGCCCGCCGCCCCCTTGGAGGCCGCCTGCTGCGCCCGTCCGGCCCGGCTGGAGAAAAGTCTCCTCTAGCTGCCCTGTCCCTGCTCCCTGAACTGGTCTGTCCTGTTGGAGTGGGGAAGGAATTCTGGACGGCTGGAACCTGACAAGGGGGGTGGGCAGGGGTCTCCCGCTCCAACCCCTCCTTTCCCACCACTTAACCTTACTCGAGTTGGGAAAATACACAAAAAACAACGGGCCTCACCCGTATCCGCTCCACTCTGCACTTCCACGGCTGGCTGGCCATCCCTGACTGCGTTAGTTTCAGCTGGTCCCAGGATTGCTGGGGAGGGGGAGGAGGCTTGAATGGAACCTCTCTCTGTTCCCCCTGGGGGACACTTCCAATTTTAGATGATGCCTCACATCTCTGCCTCACCGGGACCCCCTGGCACCCCATGATCTGCAAGAGGACAGCCTGAACCTCAGTGAGTGCCTCTCCCCCTTCCCCTGTCACATTGGAGGAGCTGTTCTCTAGAGCTCCAACCATGTGATGCTTGGGGGGGGGGGTAGTGGAGAGTAGGTGGCAGAATTGGTTTGGGGAGGAGCGAAACCTTGACTGGAAGTGGCAGGTGGCTGGGCTGGGGTGGGGGGGGGGTCACACTTGTTTCTTTTTTCTTGCCTGCCAGGCACTTGTGCCCTCCTCTCTCCCCATGTAGCTTTGTCTCTCTTCCCCAGTCCTCTACTTTCTCATCTTCCCTCTGTGGGGGTCTCCCTTCCTGCTTACCCTCAGCACCCCCACACCTTCTCCCTCTGCAGCCCTGTACCCAGGATGCTGCGACGGCTGTTGGAGCGGCCCTGCACCCTGGCCCTACTCGTGGGTTCCCAGCTGGCGGTCATGATGTACCTGTCCCTGGGGGGCTTCCGGAGCCTCAGCGCCCTGTTTGGCAGGGATCCGGGCCCAACGTTTGACTACTCTCACCCCCACGATGTCTACAGCAATCTCAGTCACCTGTCTGGGATCCCCATTGCCCCGGGGGGTCCCCCAGCTCTTCAGGGCCTGCCCTACTGTCCAGAACGGTCCCCTCTGCTAGGTGAGTGTGGGGTGAAAAGAAGAGGGGGAGACCTGGGGTGGGGGGAGGGAGCCAGGGCAGCCCAGAAGGCAGGGGTGGGACTTCATGGCAGGGGGGAGGGGTCATGTAACCGGTAGGTGGGCTGAGCCCCAGCTAAGTGGAAACAAAATTTCAGAGTTTCTGGATGGGGCTCTTGGGTTGCACCTCAACTTCCTACTGATTGGCTACTTGGGGCTCTTCCTGCCTCAGGCTAGGAACAGCTTTGTCACTAAGCCTGGTTTAGTTAGTTGCAAGTCTTATTTTTATTTGATAGAACAGAAAGAAATGAGGGGGCAGGCAGAGAGGGAAAGAGAAAAAGAGATACTTATAGTCAGCTTCACTGCTTTGGACTTGACCTTGCACATGGCAATGTGTGTGCTCAACCAGATGCGCCATTGCCTGGCACCAGCTATAGTTCTAAGTCCTTTTGACCTGCCCACCCCCTAACTGGCTTCTAGAACCCTGAGGGGCAAAGGAACCCTAATATAAGGTCAGACAGCATAAAGACCCTGCTTCTCTGGGCTTTACAGAGTTGTCCCAACCACAGAGTGCTCAAGGTGTGTGACATTTCTGAAGATGCTGGGTGATTAAGGGGGTGGGAGGGCACCAAGCCCCAGAAGTAGAATGCTGGGAAGAGGGGTTTCTGGCAGTCCTTTGTCGTCTTGCCCCTCACCACCCTGACCCTGCGGTTCCCTCCCAACAGTGGGTCCTGTGTCCGTGTCCTTTAGCCCTGTGCCATCCCTGGCTGAGATTGTAGAGCGGAATCCCCGGGTGGAAGCTGGGGGCCGGTACCGCCCCCCAGGCTGTGAGCCCCGTTCCCGTACTGCAGTCATTGTGCCCCACCGTGCCCGGGAGCACCACCTGCGCCTGCTGCTCTACCATCTGCACCCCTTTCTGCAGCGCCAGCAGCTGGCCTACGGCATCTATGTCATCCACCAGGTATCACTGTGTGTGCAAGGACCCAGGTTCAAGCTCCTGGTTTCCACCTGTAGGGGAGAAGCTTCACAAGTGGTGAAGCAGTACTTCAGGTCTCTCTCCCTTTCTACCTCTCTTTCCCCTCTCAATTTCTCTCTTATTCCACCCCCCAGAAAAAAAAAATTGGTCACTGAGAGTAGGGGATTCTTCATGCAGGTTCCTGAGCCCCAGCTATAACCCAGGTGGCAGTAATAATAATATGGGGAGTCAGACAGTAGTACAGCAGGTTAAGCCATGTGGCGCAAAGTGCAAGGACCATTGTAAGGTTTGAGCCCCCGGCTCCCCACCTGCAGGGGAATCACTTCATAGGCGGTGAAACAGGTCTGCAGGTGTCTATCTTTCTCTCTCCCTCTCTGTCTTCCCCTTCCCTCTCCCATTTTTCTCTGGCCTATCCAACGATGATGACAACAATAACTACCTACAAGGGCAACAAAAGGGAATAAATAAATATTTAAATAATAATATGGCCAGGGGTAGATAGCATAATGGTTATGCAAAGAGACTCTCATGCCTGAGGCTCCAAAGCCCCAGGTTCAATCCCTCGCACCACTATAAACCAGAGTTGAGCATTGCCCTGGTAAAAAATATAATAATAATAATAAAGATAAAATTTAAAAAAGAACATCAGGCAGGGGATTGTGGGGAGCTGCTTATGGCCCCTCATTCCATGATGATTCCCTAATCAAGGGGCTTATTCAGATTTGGGCTTCAGTGCTCCTGCTTCCTGCCATTATTTATTTATTTTTTTAAAGATTTTTTTTTTATATTTATTTCCTTTTTGTTGCCCTTGTTTTTATTGTTGTAGTTGTTATTGTTATTGATGTCATCATTGTTGGATAGAACATAAGAGAAATGGAGAGAGTAGAACACAGAGGGGGAGAGAAAGACCCCTGCAGACCTGCTTCACCACCTGTGAAGTGACTTCCATGCAGGTAGGGAGCCAGGGGCCTGGAACTGGGATCCTCACGCTGGTCCTTGTGCTTAACCCAGTGCGCTACCACCCGACTCCCCATTTTTTACGTTTAGTGACTTCCCACCCATTTTTTACTTTTAGCAAGACTGTAACCCCTAAAATGAAGTAGAGAGCAGGATCTGACATACCATATTGTAATGGTTGCCAGACAGAGCTCTTGCAGCAGCAAACTTGAGTGAAGACATTGGTGGAGTGTCTGTCCTGTCACTTTACTTGCCCCATATCCTGCTTTCTGCTTCCCCCAGGCCGGAAATGGGACCTTTAACCGGGCCAAGTTGCTGAACGTTGGGGTGCGTGAGGCCCTGCGTGATGAGGAATGGGACTGCCTTTTCCTACATGATGTGGACCTCTTGCCTGAGAATGACCACAACTTGTATGTGTGTGATCCCCGGGGGCCTCGACACGTGGCGGTTGCCATGAACAAGTTTGGATACAGGTAGAAGTGGCCAAGGGTGTTCATGGGGAATATGTGGTTTTGGGGTCTACAGGGGAGAATATCTCCCCCAGAAGACTTGGGAAGATTCAAGGCATGCTGTCTCCCCAGCCTCCCGTACCCCCAGTACTTTGGAGGAGTCTCCGCACTCACACCTGATCAATACCTGAAGATGAATGGCTTCCCCAACGAGTACTGGGGCTGGGGTGGAGAGGATGACGACATTGCCACCAGGTCAGCCTCCCTATCATCTCCCCCACCTGAGATCACCCTGGCCCGGCCCCATAGTTCATCTAGCTCAAGTCAGGCTATGTATCCCCCTTTCCCCTTCAGCCCCCCTCCACCTGGATGTCCCATTCCCAGGAGGAGAATCAACAGACTATCACAAACTAAGATTCCTGAACTAGAAAGGCCTTCTTCTGTAGGGGTGTCACACCCAGCCCTCTTGCTATAGGTCTGCTGAGCCCAAGACCCCTTTGTAACAGCCTGCCCCTGGGCTGACGCCAGCTCATCTTCAGCCTGAGAAACAGTTTGACCTTCAGCCTCCTGTGACCCACTTTCCTATCTGCAGAGTGAACATCTGTGCTAGGACTCATTGCTGCCCCCCTTCCCTGTTGTGTTCTCTGAGGTGACATCTTGGAAATCTTGTCCCATTTGTGCACAGCCATATCCTCTCAGGCCATTGCACGGCATGCCAGAGTGGGGTGGTTTCTTTGCCCTGCAAAGCTGCCGGGGGGCATGGTGCCTGCACAACTAATTTATTAGTGGCCAGTTTTCCTTTTTTCTTTCTTTTAATAGAATAATAATAAAAATTTTTTTTATTGGGGGATTAATGTTTTACAGTAGACAGTAAATACAGTAGTTTGTACATGCATAACATTTCTCAGTTTGTCACATAACAACACAACCCCCACTAGGTCCTCTGTCATCCTTTTCCATGGTCTGTATCGCCCCCCCCCCAAAATCTTTTACACCAAGAATAACAGAAATTGAGAAAAGAGGGAGAGACACACATCTGTAGCCCTGCTTCACTGCTCATGAAGCTTGTATCGTGTACTTTATTGGGTGCACCTCTCAGCCTCCCTCCATCACTACTTTTCTCTACAGGGTGCGCCTGGCTGGGATGAAGATCTCCCGGCCCCCCACATCTGTGGGTCACTACAAGATGGTGAAGCATCGGGGAGACAAGGGCAATGAGGAGAACCCCCACAGGTAGGGAGGGAGGGTTGCATCCTGACCAGAACACTCCCACCAGGGCCCCAGGCACTGGGCTGTGACTTTCAGGCTCAGCCTTCCTCTCTGAAATGTAGGTTTGACCTCCTGATACGGACTCAGAACTCCTGGACACAGGATGGCATGAACTCACTGACCTACCGCCTGCTGGCCCGAGAGCTGGGCCCACTCTACACGAACATCACAGCAGACATAGGGAGGGACCCACGTGGGCCTCGGACTCCCACTGGGCCCCGGTATCCGCCTGGGTCCTCCCAGGCCTTCCGGCAAGAGATGTTGCAGCGTCGGCCCCCTGCCCGGCCTGGGCCACTCCCGGCTGCCAACCACACAGCCCCCCGTGGCCCACTGTAATCATGAATTGACTCCTCTGAGGGCTGGTTCTCCTGCCCGGACTCTGGGGGGCCTCCCCTCACTGCTGGACTGGAGCTGGGCTCCTCTCCCTCTGGAGGGCCCTCTCTCCTTTGAGAGTCCCCTGCCAGGATCTGACTGTGAATCCTTGAATCATGATTTTTAAGTGCTGACTCCTAGGGGCTCCCTGCTCCTGGGACAGGACCAGGGCTGGACCCCGAGTGACAAGAGACCCAGCGCCCCCTCCCCTCACCCTGGCCCTGTGACTATTTATTCTATTTATGGTCCCCAGGAAGCCTCTCCTGGGATATGCTGGAGCACCCCCCCTTCTCAGCTGGGCTTGGGGGAGGCTGGGATTTTGATATATTTTCTAATAAAGGACTACGTCTCACCTCTGCCCTCCAATTTCCACATCCCAGGTGGCTTCCACCCTTCCTTCCACTCCACCAACCTGTCCACACAGGAGAGAACAGACTAAGCCAAGCACTTTATTTGCTGGGTTGGAGGGTCCCTGCTGCAGGACAGTGCAGTGGGGGTAGTCAGCTGTTGGGGTCTGCACCCAGGACATGAATTGCTGCCTGGCGCCCACTTTCTATACAATCATTCACCGCGACTCCCTCATAGGAGGCTCCTGCCAGAGTCAGGGGCAGCTTCTGAGCAGCCAGGAAGCGGGTGACCATCTCTGGGAAGATAGAACAGAAGGCAGGTTATGGCTGGGGAAAGTCTGGACCCCTCAGCCCTTGCCCCAGCAGCAGCCCCCACTTACCCAGCTTCTGCCAGTGCCCAAGCGTATACTGGGGGATGCAGTTCTGCAGAGAGAATCAGGGACATGAGAATGAGTGTTACTTATGTGGCCCCCACAGCCTCTGTGGGATACCAAAGAGGGTTCACTCCGTTCACCTGGTGCAGGTGGACCAGGCAGCGGCTTGGTGGCTCCTTAAGTCCTAACTGTGTGGCCGCAGCTTCCTGGGCCAGCTGTCCCAACACCTCCTGTGATAAGACTTGACCTCCTGCTTCCAGTGCATGTAACCAGGAGCCTCCCAGCATCACCTAGTAATGGAACATGACCCTGACCAGCCTGGCCCCACCACCCTGGGGGAGCCCCTCTTCCAGCCCATCCCTCAAATCAAGCTGCCTCCTCACAGTCACTCGGAGGCCAGGGGGACTCCCATCCTGCTCAGGGAAGGCCACTGAGTCATAGACAATCCCCAGGACACCTGGATCTTCAGAGGATGGCACCAGATGCCCAAATCCCTGGAGGAAAAAAGGGAAGGTAGGGTCAGGATGGGTGGATTCCAGTGATCCTGCCCCCACCCCCCCATCACCAGCCTCACCTGGACAGGCAGCTGAGCACCCTGGTACTGCAGGTTTACCACAGCCACCGACACAGCAGTGATGGTGGCCAGTGTGCTGGCCAAGGGAGCAGCCTTGAGGGGGAGCAGCTGGCTGAGCACTGTAGGACAGAGACTGTTATCCCTCCAGCCAGACCTCCATGGGGATCTGCTTGACTAACTTGGGTTGGGGGGAGGACAGGACCCCAGTACCTGGCGCAGGGACAGCACTGATGACATGGTTGGCCTCCAAGCTGCTGTCCCCTAGAGACACCTGAGAGGGTGGGGACACCCAAGACATTGGGGATTTGGCCTCAGTTTCCCAGGCACCCATGCAGAGGACAGACCTGGATGAAGAGGTTGAGTGACTGCAGTCACAAAAGCCACCTCCCAACATGTCACCAAAATGGGGCAGAGTGAGGCAGGTGTGGGTGGTCCTGCCCCTTTCTAAGAATTCCTTCTCCCTGAAGACCTAGGTCAAAGCTGCTACATCCATAAACAACTCTCACACCCAGGGTCAGGCCAGCAAAATAGCTCACTTGGTTAATGAGCTGCTTTGCCACATTCAAGACACAGGTTTGAGCCCAGCACTCACTGCATGGGAGGAAATTTAGGTGCTGTGGTCTCTTTTAGTCTCCCCCTACCCCACCCCTCTGTCTCTATTTAAAACAAACAAACAAAAACAAGGTTGTGGACCAAGAGGTGGCACAGTGGACAAGGCATTGAACTTTAAAACATGAGGCCTTTGATAAAATTAATAAATAAGCAAATTAAATAAAGCATGGGATCTTTAGTTCAATCTCTAGCATCCAACATGCCTGAGTGATGCTCTGGCTTATGGTGGTGTAGGCGATTGAACCTGGGACTTTGGAGCATCAGGCATGGCTGTGTAACCATTATATGCTATATATCCCCACCTCAACAATACTTTTTTTCAAACAATAAAATAAGACCCAAGGTTGCCCAGACCTAAATAACTTCTGGGGCAGGAAAACAAGGAAGGACTCTGACCCTGCCAGGCCTGGCCAGTGAAAACATTAGGCAAAGACCTTCAAAAAGTCAGCATAACTGGCGTAAGGATCCTGGTTTGAGCCCCTGGCTCCCCACCTGCAGGGAAGTCACTTCACAAGTAGTGAAGCAGGTCTGCAGATGTCTTTCTCTCCCCCTCTCTGTCTTCCCCTCCTCTTTCCATTTCTATCTGTCCTATCCAACAACAACAACAACATCAATAACCACAACAATGTTAAACAACAAGGACAGCAAAAAAGGGGGAAAAAAAAGCTTAAAAGAAAATCAGCATAATGGGAGATGTTCTGGGGGTACTCCTACCTTCCAGAATCCTCCTGCCTCGAGGGTGAGACTGCAGGCTGGCTGGCCCCTGAGAATTGTGACCCCCTTGCTTGTCAGATAGGCATCCAGGGCCTGGGGTAGTGTCTCCAGTCCTCCTCGGAGTGACCACTGGCTCCAGCGCTCTGCCCGGGCCTTCTGAATGAGAGCTGAGTCTGGCTGTGGACGCTTCCCTGGAGAGTAGAGTTATTCAATACCTTGGGGGGTTTCAGTCCTTTCATCTTCCAGCCATGGCACTGATCCTCCCCTCACCTGCTCCCAGCAGCAGCCCCAGTAGAACAGAACGATGGCTTTGCTCAGCTTGGAAAAGACTGGGGAAACAAGACCGGATGCTGAGCTCCTGGCTGTTGCCTGCAAACACTCCTCGGCAGAGACTGTCCATGGCCAGGGATGCCACCTTTAGGGGGATAATGAGACTGAGAAACCCCCATTTCCACTTATTGAGGGAATGGTGAGTAGGGCAGGAGCCAGGGTACAGTTTCTCTCTCTCCCTCTTTTTGCCTCCAATGTTATTGCTGGGACTGGGTGCTGGCAGTACAAATCCACTACTCCTGGCAGTCATTTATTCCTTCTTTTTTCTTTTAATTGGATAGGACAGAGAGAAGTCGATAGGGGAGGGAGAAATAGGGAGACAGACACCTGCAGACATGCTTCCGCTCCTGAAGCTTTCCCCCATGCAGGTGGGACCTCAAACCCAGATTCTTGCAATTCATATTATGTGCCCTTAAGCAGGTGCCTCACAACCCGGGGCCCCAGGGAACAGTTTATCTATGGTAGGGATAGGAAGGCACTCCACATGAAGTTCTGAAGAGCCCCCAGACACAGGTGACCCATCAAGTGGGGCGAGGAAAACCCTGCAGTTGGTTGTGGAGGGGAGGAACTTGGGGCTTCTAAGCAATGTCACCTCTGGTCCAAGGCGCCGCAGGGCAAAACTGTGAACAGTCTCATCAGGATCTTTGCTGCGGGGTGCTGTCAACTCCCGAAGCCCAGCCCAAAGTAGAGGCTTGGAAAAGGGAGGTGAAGGGCGGAGAAGGCCCCTGCAGGAGGAGGGCCCAGTGAGGAGAGGGTTTTGTTTTGCCCACCTGCCCCGGGTCCACAACATCTATTCTTTTTCTCCCTGGCAGGAGGTGAGGAGAGGGAAGGCTGGTGTGAGAGGTGGTGGTGGTGCTACCTGAGGCCCGAGGGCAGTGCGTGCAGAGAGCCATCCACGTACAAAAATCGGTTCCGGGCTGCGGGGTGGTGTCCCGGGACCGGCAGCACCTCTGACTCCAGGCCGAGCTCAGACACCTGTTCCGATCAAGGGAAGGAGTGAGCCCCGCAGTGCAGCCCTCGCCTGCCCGCCCCGCCCCACTCCCTCCCAGACCCCAGCCCAGGCTCGCACCAGGAGCAGGGTCCGGGCTCCCAGCTCTCCCGCCGGCCGGATCCCTCGAGGGCCCAGTTCAAAGACTGCGCCGTCGGGCCCTCGCACAGAGTGGATCCAGCCTCCCAGACGCTCACTGGCCTCCACCAGCACCACCTGTGGAACGAGGAGAACGCTGAGCTGCATGCAGCCCGGGCCACCGCGGGGGGGGGGGGGGGGAGAGGGGACTGCGGCCGCCCGGCTCACCTTGGGGGGCCGCGCCCCCCGGGTCAGGTGGAAGCAGGCGGCCAGGCCGCTGATGCCCCCGCCCAGCACGACCACGGGGCGGCCCATGGCACCACTGCCTGCTGGGTCCGGAATGGAATTGACTGCCTCCCGGAGGGGGGTGGGTCAGAACACTGTGGGATAACAGACGGCGGGTCGCAGGCCTCGCCCCGCAGCGGTCGCGAGATAAGACCCACCCCCACTATCGCGGAGCTCAGGCTCCCGCGGCGCCGGGGCGGGTTCAGGGAACAAGGGCCGTGTTCAGGGCGTCAGGCCCCACATTTTACAGGTCCGTGGTTCAGCTCCGCCCCCAGGCTTTTCGGCCCCTCGGGCGCACCGTCCACTGGGTCTTTTCGACACGCCCCCCCATCTGTCCCGTTCCTGATTGGTAAACTCTGGAAAACCCCGGATCCCAATCACCAGTAAGAACGGCGAACGGGCTGAGGGCGGGGCGATCTGGAAGCGTTCGCGGAGCCCGGAAACTGCGGGCTGAGGCGGCAGTGGGTCCCGGGAGGTGGCGCAGCGGGGACACCCCACAGCCCGGCCACCCGTGGGGAGGCTACATAAACAGCGTTGTGCTGTTAGCAACAGCGTGGCCTGCGGGAGCGGGGCGGCCCGGCAACGCTCTGTGTTTGCCCACAGGGGTCCCGGGGCCTCCCCTGGGGCGGCCTGCACCTGCCCTCCGGCCTGCTCACCCCATCTGCTGGGGGAGGGGCAGTGGGGTGGGGATGGCTCAACCTCACCGGGTGTCCATCCCTTAGCACTAATACAGATGGACCCCAGCACCATCATGAGGTAGAATTGAGCAGAGGTCTAATAAAATTTTTAAAAAAGAAAAGAATGTACATGAATAAATAAAATATAAGCAGGAGGGCCAAGCAGTGGCACACCTGGAAGAGCACACATCTTACCATGCTCAAGGACCTAGGTTTAAGCCCTGGGTTCCCACCTGAGGGGGAAAAGCTTCTCAGGCAGGGCTCTAGGTTGTCCCTCTTGTGTCTCTCCTGTATCCCCCTCACCTTCAATTTTTCTGTCTATCCACTATAAATAGATATGTATATTTGGGCATAAAGTAAAAAAATAAAATACAAACGAAGTCGCTATGTTTTCTTAATAAATTTATTCACAAAAAAAAAGTGAGGTTGCTGAGGGGTGGGGGTCTGTACATGGGTAGGGGATGTGGTGGGCGGGGGGGGGGGCTCTGTACATGGGTCTTGGAGACTTCCAGGGTGAAGGGTGCTTTCCAATAAAAAAAATAATGGGTGCTACAACCACCCCCTCCCACCTCCCCGATTAAAAAGACACAAAAATAGACGTCTCTGAGGTAAACTGGGAGCTTGGGACTTGAAGACAGAGATGGTATCGCAGGTGCCAGCCGGGCAGGAATGTCACAGGCTGCGTGGGGGCTCCTGCGTTAGTTGGTAGAACAGCACATAGCCCTCGCTGGATGCCACCTGGTTTTCACTGATGGGGGACACACTGGGGACAAGTGGGAGCCTTGTGGTCATGGTTATGACCACCCCTCATCCTCCCACATGACTCCCCTCCTCAGAGGTAGCCCGTTTCCAACCCTCTCCTAGGGCCACAGGTTGAAGGAAGTTCTCACCGGGAGTCATTGTAGACATGCCAGCCAGTCTGGCAGCGGCACAGGGCCGTGTAGTGGCCATAATGGACGCTGCCTGAGTGGTTGCACAGGGCGTAGAGCTGGTACACAGGACTTCCTGGGGAGGGGGGCCAGTCATGGTGGGGTCATCTCCCGTGCACCACTTATCCCCCACTTCCAGGCACTCCTAGGACTCTTTCCCAGAAGACTCACTCACCCACTTTGTCACTGGCAAAGTCCCCAAGGCTCAGTCGCTGCAAGGGAAAGTCCACACCTACTGAACTTTTCTTGATAGAGCCTCGGGAGGCAGAGAACCGATTGAGATCTGAGCTTCTGTTAAGGAAGGTGAGGGGCCTGGGGGTCGTTGTGGTGGGATGTCTCAGGTCTTGATCACTATCCACTCCCCTCTCCCAACCCACCTAGGGGGCATGAGGGAAGGCCTGGAGTAATAGGCTTTTCCTGGAGTTCCTGAATGCACCACGGAGAAAGGAGTGGATGTGAGGAATCAGCATGACAGTAAGGATATGGAGCACGAGGATTCGGGGAAATCTTTGTACAGTCAGCTTTTTGGTACTTCTTGTTTTCTGCCGACACCGGTCACACACCTGAAGTGTCAGGAGATGTTAGGTCCCTGTGTCCCTCCCTTCCATTATTTCCCTTCCCTGATCCCTCTCATTCACAACTTCTGTGCCCTCTGAACCACTTCCCTTTGTCCTAGGAGAATGAGGACTTAGCTGCAACTCCAACACTAAACCAGATACATGGAACTGAGTGGTCTTGTACCTGGTAGAGTGTACACATTACCATTCGTGAAGACCTGGTCAAACACCTGGTCCCCACCTGCAGGGAGCAAGCTTCATAAATCATGAAGCAGGTCTGCCAGTATCTCACTTTCCCTACCTCTCTCCCTCTATATAATAGATAAATAGGGAGTCAGGTGGTAGCACAGTAGGTTAAGCGCACATAGTGCGAAGCGCAAGGGCCGGCTTAAGGATCCTGGTTTGAGCCCCCGGCTCCCCACCTGCAGGGGAGTCGCTTCACAGGCGGTGAAGCAGGTCTGCAGGTGTCTTTCTCTCCTCTCCATTTCTCTCTGTCCTATCTAATGATGACATCAATAACAACAACAATAACTACAACAAAAACAAAAAAAGGGCAACAAAACGAAAAATAAATACATATAACAAATTTAAAAAATTAAATAAATAAATAAATAAGTAAAATAATTAATAGGGCTAGGGAGATAACATAATGGCTATATAAAAAGATGTCCATGCCTGAAGTTCCAAAGTGCCAGGTTCAACCCCCAGCACCACAAACCAGAGATGAGCAGTGCTCTGGTAATATCAATCAAAATAATAACAGTAATAATAATGATAATAATAGCAACAGCAGCCAACAGGAATGGTGGAGTAGCTGCGTATGCATCAAGGCCCAGTGGTAACCCTGGCTGCAAACAAAACCAGATACACAAACTATTTCCCAGGCTAACGTATCATGCAGCCCTCCCCCGCCCAACCCCAGCCTCCCCTACTGTATCCCATATGCACCCTCACATACTGGGGCATTCTCCGACTCAAGCTCCTCTTCCTTGGTGAAAAGGTTGAAACAGTCCCGGAGTGACACCTTGCCCCCAGCAAATCCTTTCTGGGGGTAGGGGGTAAAGAGGAGAGGCAAGTGGGAATGAAGGGTCAGCAGGTTCAGAACTCTCTCTCCCAACCCTCCAATCAACCCAAGCTTCAGCTCTTCTCCCCAAATTTCCCTCCCAGGTCCCCACACCAGAAAGCTTCTGGAGCCCCACCTTGGGGATGGGCAGGGACAGGTCACAGAAAACTTCAAAGGTTGTGGAGCGATATCCACAGGCCTGGCACTTGAGACAACTTTTCAGCTGGCCCACAAAGAGGTCTAGGCAGAAGCAAAGAGATGTCATGGGGGTGTTTCTTCCTGCCCTTTCAATGTCCCACCAAGCCCTCCACACCCTGACCAAGGCATCCCATCCAGCCTTGAGCCCACATCCCTTGACAGCACCCAAGTTTTCTCCCTACATCCACCCTGCTTGGCGTCACTCCGTACCCACAATCTTGCTGTCCTCTCGCTCCAGGTAACGCTTCCACATCAGGTTGGCACGGTCATCATCGCTGCAGCAGTGGGGATGCCCGTGAGACAGCAGGGACACTGGGCACCCCACCACCACTGAAATGACTACCCTGGAACCCACCCATGTCCCAATGCCCTTCTCATAATGTCAATGAGGGATGTTTAAGAGGGCTTCCTGGGGAAGTCAAGGCCAGTGGACTCAAACAGAGCAGGCTGACTCTATGCCTCTTTGGAAATTTGCATCCACACCTTTGTCAATATAATAACACCCTCCTTCCCCTGCCCCTCCCTCCCACTTCAGCATACAGCTCTCTCTGCCTTCATCTGCACCTTCAATCTTTTTTATTTTATTTTTATTTATTTATTTATTTTTAATATTTATTTTATTTATTTATTCCCTTTTGTTGCCCTTGTTGTTTTATTGTTGTAGCTATTATTGTTGTTGTCGTTGTTGGATGCACCTTCAATCTTGACCCTCCAAATGGCTATATTGGCTAGGCTGTCTCCCTGGTCCCTACAACCTTAGTGTTTTCTTTTAGATATTGGGGGGGGGCATAAACTCTGAAGCTTTCTCCAATGCAGTGGGGGCGGGGTTTGAATCAGTATTGTACATGGCAAAGCAGCGCACTATAAAAATGAGATGTTCAGCCAATCCCAGGCTCAGTCTTCTCAGTCTCATTCTGTGCAGAATGAATGCTGCACAGAAACACTGGGTAGGAAACATGGGTCAGGGGGCACCTCTCACCTTAAGTCTGGTTCTTCTAGCATCACTCCTCCACGGCGGGCTGCAGAGGAGGCTGCATTGCTGGCCAGGATTGGGGGAGCTCGGCGGCCTCGACGGTTGATTTCAAGGTGCAGCCGCTCCATAAGGAGCTTCAAGAACTCTTGGGCATCTTGCTGGCTACAGCCAGAAAAGAATATGGATAATGGAGCCCCATCATGAGTCACCAAGACCTTCCCTTCCCCTACTGCCTGGATGAAAAACATCTGTTTATGTGTTTTTTTCCCTTCTTTTTTTGGGGAAGGGATGCCTGACTTACTTCCCCACAGTATGGCCAGAGAGAATAACCGCATCCTCCTGCTCACCAACCTGTATCCGGAGAAGGAGGGCACGTATTTCTGGAAGACAGCTCGGAACCGAGTAGGATTCACAGCTTCGCAAGAGTCAGGGTGCCACAGGGCACCGATCACATCAGCAAAGGCTAGTAGAGTGGAAGGGGATGAGGGTTAGTGGCCAGGGGCTGGACCACAGAAAGCCATTCCTGGCACCAGGTAAGCCAGACATGACATTAGCCGGATTTTGGGGTTCAGGCTGCCAATGGGGGTGTGAAGAGGGCGTGAGAGGCAGAGGCAGGCGGGAGGTCACCCCACCTTCAGTGAGCTCCTGGGCACGGCCTCCTCCAGGCACCTCCTGCCGGAAGTCCCTCCGCAAACAGAAGTCCCGCAGTGGCCGGGTGCTGCTCAGGCACTGCAGCATGGCGTTTAGGAAGCACTGCGAGGGGAGCAGTGGAGACAGTGAGGAATGCCCCCCCCCGGACACCAGCTCCCCAGTCTCAGGAGTTGGGTGCTCACCGTGTTCCCCAGGTTCCGGAGGCCAACATGACCAGAGCCCAGCAGCAGCGTGTGATGAGCCTGCAAGGTCAGATTGTGATCAGTAGCCTCCCACATTACCCCCCACCCTTTACACCAGTCTTAACCCTCCTTCCATTTCAGGGTATGGTGTGTGTGTGGGGGGCAGTCTCCCTACCTCTCTGGCCAAGAGCAGCAAGCCCATCACAGCTGAGTGCACCACCGACTCGGCCAAACCCCACCTGCTCCTCTGCCTGGCCAGCCGGCGCTGCAACTCCTGGGGCAGCTCCCCCAGCACAGGCATGGTGGCCCAGCTGCTCCCTATGCCCACCTTGCTGCCCCCCAGGCCCCCCCCTCCGGCCCCCGTGGCCCCTGCCTGCACTCTTGCCTGCTGGCTCTGACTGCAGCCAGCCCAGCGCAGCTGGCTCTGGAAATGGGCAACCACTGGTGCTTGGCCACTTGGTACCCGCCCATCTTTGGCTCCAGAGATTAATTAGGCCCAAGAAGCATCCCACAAGAGAAGGTGCAGCAGGGCACATGAGGGCCTGGGGAGCTGAGGAAGAATTTCAAGTGGCTGGGGTCATTCTCCAGGGGACTGAAATGGCATAGCAGGTGGAGAGATTCAGGCAACTCATAAAAAGGGCTGCAGGGGCTTGTGGGGACTGAGAAGGGAGAGAAAGGCCATTACTGCTGTAATGAGAGGGGAGGAGAGAACCTGGGGCAAAGGGGGAGAGGCGACCGACCATAGGCTGGTGAGAGAACTGGTGGCATGAAGGGACAACCAGGTGCACTGGCCAGTCCTTACCATCTTGTCATCAGAGTAGAAAGGCTCAGAGGACCGGGCAGAAATCACGTGGAAGGGGCCTTGGGAAGCTGGGGGCTCCGTTCGTATGCTGAGCAGAGTGGGGGGGCCAGGGAAGCCCCCCAGGCGGCGGAGGGAGGTGCTCCGTCTCAGAGTAGGGGGCTCCGGCCGGAGTGCCAAACGGCTCAGGGCAGCGCCCAGCTCCCCAGTGCTGCGGTGCCCACCCAGGGCAATGCCCATGGGCCGCAGGTCCCCACTGCTCACAGACTTGGAGCGGGTGAGGTTGGTCCGGGATGGGAGTGGCACAGCCACAGTCAAAGGTGGGGAGCTGGGCAGTGGGACACCATGATCAGCCCGTAGAGGGCCCCTGGGGCGAGAGCTCGAGGCCCGGCCCCGGCCCAGCTCCAGTTTCTTGAGCCGCTCCTCAGGGGGACCTGGCCGGGGAGGCAGGGGTCGCAACATGAGGTTTGGCCCAGGGACAGGGGCTCGCCGTTCCTTGCTTCGGGCCCGGGGGGCAAATGGTAGCTTGGATCCCAGGCGGGGCTGGACATTAATAGGTGGCTCCCGGGCCCGGCCCAGGCGGTGCTCAGAGGCCTGGGGCATTGTGGACACCAGGGCTGGACCTGGCAGGAGAAGACGGGAGCAGATATGAGTTCTAGAGATTACTAGGCTGCCAGATTAGTTTCTAGAAGCCATGGGGCAGGGCAGGAACTATTTTTTGTCTGATCCTTGCATTCCTGGCACCTAGTGTAGTGCCAGGCACCAATTAGATGCTTTCTATCTACTGAATGAATGAATGAACGAACGAATGGCAGCTGCTTTGATGCTATATTCCTCAAGCCCTTTCTGTAGCACATAGCTTTACTGAAGAGCCAACGAGAATCTCTTACCCCCATTGCCTTTATAATCAACACATTGCCAACAAAGACCCCCATATTGGGTTGTGCCTTGGGTGGCTTAGGACAGACATTTGGACGAATGAGGTGTGCATGAAAAGATGACAAGGTGTGGATGAAAGGGTGCCAGTCCAGGAGTCAGAGGTCCACTCTCAGACCTCTACCCTCTGGGCTGCAAACGAAGCTGATTGTAAGGGTGGTTTGTGAGTCCCTCCCTCCCCTACCCCCGGGCGCCCACGAGGTGCCGGGGCTCCCAAGCAGTTGCAGGGAGGAAGGACTAGGCACCCCGACCTGGCACCTCTCCCCCCTCCCCCCCCCCGCAGGGCTTCAGCCGGGTCCGCCCCCCTCGAGGGCAGAAAGGCCGCGGTCGTTGATTGGCTGCAGGGTCCAGCGCCCTATTCCCCGCGGCCCGCAGATGTCGTCCCTCCAGCCCAACTCTCTCGGGCCCTTTGGGGTCCCCGGCGCCCCCGCTTTGCTGGCAGGCGTTCTCTCTGGGCTGCAGCGGATTCCCTCGTCCCCCCACCCTCCTCCATCATGCCCGGCTCCATACCTGTCCTCTAGCAAGGCGGCGGGAGAGGTCAGCTGGGACCAAACCCCCGCTCAGGCCCACCCCTTCCGGGCCCCGTGCAGCCCCCGCGCGGGCCCGGCTGCAGCTCCAGCCGCAGCTGTCGCCGGGAACTCTCCCGCCGCAGGGGCCGCCGCCATCTTTTTTTGGTCCCGCCCGGCCACTGGCCAGAGGCTTCACCGACTCCCACTGAGCCTGCGCACCCACGGGCGTCATACGCCTACTTACTCCCTCTGCGCCTGCGTGTACCCGCCCCCTACGTCCGACCGCTGGCTCCATGGAAACGCGGCCAACTTCAGCCCTGTGGCTGGGCCCTACCCAGAGCTGCTTCCTGGAGCTCAGATTCCAGGTGTTCCAAGCATGGCCCACACGGTTGTGGGTGTGACCATCGACGTGCAGCTCCTGGGCTCTTAGTCCAAGTCCTTGCCACAGATATTAGAGAAATACCCAGGCACAGGGAGGGGCGTGCGGCACCAGAGAGCCAAGGGATGCTGGCTCCCAAGAACACTGCTCAGCACCTTGCAGGTTAAAGTAGAGGCTCTCCACACAATGGAGGACAATAGGCCCAGCTCAGACCCAGGGAAGCAGTCCCAAGTTGCAAACCAGGGCATCCTTCATACCCCGTGACCCCCCCCCCCCCCAACAACAAATCAGCTTGGTGGAGGTGAATGTGCCTTTGGATATGTCTGCTAAACCACTGTTGGCACTCACCAGTAAGAACCACGGACCAGAGAGTTGGGTGGTAGCGCAGCAGGTTAAGCGCACGTGGTGCCAAGCGCAAGGACCAGCATAAAGATCCAGGTTCAAGCCCCCAGCTCCCCACCTGCAGGGGAGTCACTTCACAAGCAGTGAAGCAGGTCGCAGGTCTGCAGGTGTCTTTCTCTCCCCCTCTCTGGCTTCCCCTCCTCTCTCCATTTCTCTCTGTCCTATCCAAAAATGACATCAACAACAGTAATAACTACAACAATAAAGCAACAAAGGCAACAAAAGGGAATAAATAAATAAATATTTTTTTTTAAAAAAAGGAGAACCACGGGCACCAGAGGAAACAGCTTTTATTGAAGTGTCCCCTCCGAAAACCGACGGACTGGGCATGACTCCCCCACGCCCCCCTACCCCACACACTTTTCCCTCCAGGATCTCATAATGCTCCTCCCTGGGAAAGAACAGAAATTGTCCCTAGCTTTCACAAAGCCCAAGACTTACTCTTTCCTCCCTGCTTAGACTCGCCCAGAGAATCCAGTAGCAACAATTGCTGCAGCTACTGAGTAACAATTATGTTGTGTGCATGTGTGGTGGGGGGGAGCAATAGAAGTAAAGCGGCTGGATGTGCTGTGCAAGATTGTTGCCTGTCAGAGGTCCGTCCATTATGCTCTGGTGGCTTCATCCTTCAGGGGCTGCACTTCTCTTTATGCTGAACCATGCCCTTCTGTATCAGATCAGGGATTTCCACTGCCAGCCATGGACCCAGCTGCAATTAAAGGGAGAGCCTGTGAATTGACCACAACCTAGCCCGTGTCTTGCTCCGTTCTTCAGAGAGAAAAAGAGAGAGGTATTCTTTTTTTTTTTTTTTTAATTTACTTATTCCCTTTGGTTGCCCTTGTTGTAGTTATTATTGTTGTTATTAATGTCGTCGTTGTTGGATAGGACCGAGAGAAACAGAGAGGAGGGGAAGACAGAGGGTGAGAGAAAGACAGACACCTGCAGACCTGCTTCACCGCTTGTGAAGTGACTTCCCTGCAGGTGGGGAATCGGGGCTCGAACCGGGATCCTTATGCAGTCCTTGAGCTTCGTGCCATGTGTGCTTAACCCACTGTGCTACCATCCGACTCCCAGAGAGAGGTATTCTAGGGGAACAAGCCCATGGAAAACACTGACTTCTTGTTTACTTTTTCAGTTTTTTACTTTAATTTTATTAGTGATTTAATGTTGACTGAAAAATTGTAAGATAATGGGTATAATTCTGCACCATTCCCAACACCAAAGTTCTGTATCCCCATTACCTCCATTAGAAGCGACAGCCTTGTCTACTTTTTTCTTTCCTCACCCGCCCCACTCATCCCCCAGAGTACTTATCAGCTCTGGCTTATGGTGGTGCCGGGGAGTGTACCTGGAACTTTGGAGCCTTTGCATTGTGGGGTAGTATGCCAGCTCCCATGGCTTGAAGCTTCTGTCTCTAATCCTGCTTAACTAAGCACTGGCATGCCTGCAGGGCATTGGTTTGATCCCACTCAAAGCTATTTACACAAGCCACTGTTAACTAAGCACCACCCTCCCTCCAGGGCACTGGTGGTTTAGTGGTAGAATTCTCTCCTGCTCCGCCCCCTCTCCTTGTCACACCTGATTTTCACCAGTCTCTTTTTTCGCTCCACCCTCTCTAGGTCACACCCTGTTTCCACCCTACTTGGCTAGTATATATACAAGCTGCTTTTGTGAGTAAAATCACTTGGAATTGCTTTCCGGCTCCAAGAGTTCCAGGGTATATCTCCTGCAACGTTAGTGCGGCATGATCCCTCTCCCACGCAGCAGCCTAGGATGGCTCCAGTTGAGTTCTCTCCAACCCAGAGAGCACTTGCTCAGGAAGAAGCACCCTCAGGCTATCCCGGCATTGCATAACCATTATATATCTACCCCTGCCCTTCTCTCTCTATCTCTTTTAAATGTATTGGGTGGTCCAGAAGGCAGCGATGTAGATAAAGCATTGAAGCATTGGATTCTCAATCATAAGATCCTGAGTTCAATCCCCAGCAGCACATGTGATGTCTGGTTCTTTCCTTTCTCATGAATAAATAAGTAAGTTCTTTTAATATATATATTAAAAGAATATGTATATATATATACATATACATATATATATATATATATATATGTATATATTGGGCTGGGTGGTGATTAAGCACACACATTACAACAGACAAGAACCCAGGTTCAAGCCTTGAGTTTCCTCCTGCAAGGCACAAGCTTCATAAGTGGTGTACCAGTGTTGTCTCTCTCTCCTCTCCCTTTCTCCCTTTCTCTCTGTCTCTCTCTTTTTTCCCCAGAACACTGCTCAGCTATGGTTTATGGTGGTGTGGGTGAATGAACATGGAACCTCAGAGCCTCAGGCACAAGAATCTGTTTGCATAACCATTATGCTATCTCCCACTGCCTCTTTCTCCCTCTTTCAATTTCTTTTTGACCTAGCAAATAAAATAAAATAAAAAGACTTATGGGTTTGGGAGACAGCATAATGGTTATACAAAAGACTCTTATGCTTGAGGCTCTGAGGTTCCAGGCTCAAGCCCCAGCACCATCATAATCCAGACCTGAGCAGTGTTCTGGTATTGGTCTCATCCTCTCTCTGTCTCTCCTTTTCTTTTTTCTTTTTCCCTTTTTTTTTTTTTTTCAAATCTTTATTTGTTGGATAGAGACAGTCAGAAATTGAGAGGGAAGGGAGTGATAGAGAGGGAGAGAGACAGAGACACACCTATAGCACAGCTTCACCACTTGTGAAACTTTCCCCCTGCAGGTGGGGGCGAGGGGCTCAAACCTGGGTCCTTGCACACTGTAACATGTGTGCTACCACCTGGCCCTTGTCTCTCCCTTTCATTAACAATAAATTAATAACAGTTTCTCCCCTTTTGCCTCCAGGGTTATTGCTGGGGCTCGGTGCCTGCACTATGAATCCACTGCTCCTGCCAGCCATTTTTCCCCATTATTGTTGTTGCTGCTACTGTTGTTGGATAGGACAGAGAGAAATTGAGAAAGGAGAAGAAGATCGAAAGGAGGAAAGAGGGAGTCAGGCGGTAGCTCAGCGGGTTAAGCGCACGTGGCACAAAGAGCACTGGCCAGCGTAAGAATCTGGGTTCAAGCCCCCGGCTCCCCACCTGCAGGGAGGTCGCATCACAGGCGGTGAAGCAGGTTTGCAGGTGTCTATCTTTCTCTCCCCCTCTCTGTCTTCCCCTCCTCTCTCCATTTCTCTCTGTCCTATATAACAATGATGACATCAATATCAACAACAATGAAAAACAACAAGGGCAACAAAAGGGAAAATAAATATATAAAAAATAAATTAAAAAAAACTACAACAATAAAAAAAAAAGGAGGAAAGAAAGATAGACACTCACCAAGGGCAACAAAAAAAAGGAATAAATAAATAAATATTAAAAAAAAAAAAAAGAAAGATAGACACCTACAGACCTGCTTTACCACTTGTGAAGCCACCCCTCCTGCAGGTGGGGAGTCAGGGGCTTGAACAGGGATCTTTGTGATGGTCCTTGAGCTTCTCACTATGTATGCTTAACCTGGTGTGCTACCACTCGGCATCCAATAATAAAATATTTTTTAAAGAATTTATTAATGAGAGGGATGGGTGGTGGCACACCTGGTTAAATATACATGTTAGAGTGTGCAAGGACCCAGGTGAAAGCCCCCAACCCCTACCTGCAGGGGAAGCTTCACAAGTAGTGAAGCTGTATTGCAAGTATCTCTCCATATTTCCCTCTTTACCTCTGTCTCTGTCCAAAATAAATAAAAACTAAAATAAAAGATTTTTTTTTTTTTTTTGCTCTGCTCTGGCTGATGGTGGTGTGAGGAATTGAACCTGGGACTTTAGAGCTTCAAGCATGAGAGTCTCTTTGCATAACCATCATGCTATCTTCTCTCCACCCCCCTAAACAAAAGAATTAATTAATGAGAGAGACAGGAGGAGAAAGAAAAAAGGAGACATCACTCTGGTACATGTGCTGCTGGGTATCAAACTGTAGAGTTCATGCTTGAGAGTCCAACATTTTTTCCAATATGCCACCTTCTGAACCACTCAGTCATTTTCTTTTTACCTTTATTTCTTTTTTTTTTTTTTTAAGATTTTATTTATTGATTCATGAGAAATGGTAGGAGCGAGAGAAAGAACCAGACATCACTCTGGTACATGTACTGCCGGGGATTAAACTTACGACCTCATGCTTGAGAGTCCAATTCCTTATCCACTGCGCCACCTCCCGGAACATCACTCAGTCATTTTCTTACACTGCTTAAGGACTAACCTTTTCCCCCATATATGCCAAGTATCCCCCCCAACTTACCCCTAGAGCCATGAGATGTGCTAGTCCAAACTTGGGCACGTTCCTGGCCCACAAAGGCTTGAAGTGATCAGTCAGACATATTTTGCCACCCCTGAGAGGGATAAGAGGAAGACAGTGTTAATATGTCAAGATTACCAGGAAGCACAACAGCCTCTTAAGAACACAGGAAGATCACTAGTGATCAGAACTAAGGGTGGAATAGTCAAGCACTATGCCTGAGTTTGACAGAGGGAAGGAAGCTTGGTGTCCTTCTAGACCAGTGGACCCTGAAAATTGCCTGCCTCCCACGGTCTTCCCTAAGCACTCTTGGACCCTTTCTCATTTCCCATCAACCCTACCTGTACATTTTTGCTGTTTTTCCATCCAGTTCAGGGACTGCGATTTCTGGAGCAGTAGTGGGGTATGTGATAGGAATCTGGAGAAATAATAAAACAGAAGCAAGATATACCGGAGCTAATCTAAAGGTATACTTTAGATTAAAGGTACATTTCTTTAGTGGCCAGGTGGTGGAGCACCTGGTATACATGCTACCTTGTGCAAAGACTTAGATTCAAACCTTTGGTTTTCACATGCAGGAGAAAGGTTTCACAAGTGGTGGAGCAGTAGTGCGTCTCTCCTTTCTGTCCTCGGTCTTTTCCTATCTCTGTCTTTCACCTTCTCTTAAAAGGAGAAACAGAGAGAGAGAGAGAGAGAGAAAAAAAAAAAAAAAAAACGCTGCCAAGAGTGTTGGAGTCATTATACAAGTACTGAGCTCCAGTGCTAACTCTTATGACAAAAAAAAAGAGAGAGAGAGAGAGAATTTTTTGGTTAAACTTAAGTGTTTCAGGCCAGGGAGACAGCTCAGTGAATTAGAGAAAAGGATTTAACATGCCTTGATTCAGGTTTGATCCCTGGCACCACCATATGCTAAGGCTAAGAAGTGCTCTGGTCTTTCATAAAAACAATGAACTCAAGGGCCAGTAAAGGATGATGCATTGCTTTGCCACATGTGTAGAACCCAGGTTCAAGCCTGGCCCTCATTGCATTGAAGAAAATTTGGTGCTATGGTCTCTTTCACTCTCTAAACCTAAAAGAGTAAACATAAGGGTGGGGGAGATAGCATAATGGTTATACAAAAAGACTTTCATGGTTAGGTCAACAAAGGTACTAGGTTCAATCCCCAATACTATAATAAGTCAAAGCTGAGCAGTGCTTTGGTAAAATAAAATGAAAAAAGATTAAAAAGAAAGAAAGAAAGAAAGAAAGAAAGAGAGTCAGGTGGTAGTGCAGCAGGTTAAGCACACGTGGCGCAAAGCGCAAGGAACTGCATAAGGATCCTGGTTTGAGCCCCGGCTACCCACCTGCAGGGGAGTCACTTAACAGGCGGTGAAGCAGGTGTCTATCTTTCTCTCCCCCTCTCAGTCTTCCCCTCCTCTCTCCAATCCATCTACAACGACATCAATAACAACAATAAAACAACAAGGGCAACAAAAGGGAATATAAATAAATATTTTCCAAAAAAATTTTTTTAAAAGGGAGTCGGGCAGTAGCGCAGCAGGTTAAGCGCACGTGGTGTGAAGTGCAAGGGCTGCGCAAGGATCCCAGTTCGAGCCCCCGGCTCCCCACTGGCAGGGGAGTCACTTCACAGGCAGTGAAGCAGGTCTGCAGGTGTCTATCTTTCTCTCCTCTCTGTCTTCCCCTCCTCTCTCCATTTCTCTCTGTCCTATCCAACAATAATGGCATCGATAACAACAACAACTACAACAACAATAAAAAAAAAAAAGAAAGGAAGGAAGAAAATTAAACACCCAGGGAGCCAAACGGTGACACATCTGGTTAAGTGCACACATCACAGTGTGCAAGGACTCAGGTTCAAACTTCTGGTCCCCACCTGCAGGGGGAATGTTTCATGAGTGGTGAAGCAAGGCTACGGGTATCTTTCTGTCTCTTTCCCTCTCTACCTCCCTTCCTCATTTCTCTGTATCTCTATCCAATAATAAATATGCATTTATCATATATACTATTGATATAAGTATATATTAGTACAGGTCTGGGAAGACAGCATACGGGTTATGCAAAAGATGTGGTTATGCTTGAGGCTCTGAGGTTTCAGAGCTGACCAGTGCTCTGGTTTCTATCTGTGTATCTATCTCTCTTTCAAAAAAAATTAAAAATAAAATAAAATAAAAATAAGCAGGGCAGGGTAGATAGCATAATGGTTATGCAAAGAGACTCTCATGCCTGAGGCTCCAAAGTCTCAGGTTCAATTCCCTGCACCACCATAAGCCAGAGCTGTGTAGTGCTCTGGTATTTCTCTTTGTGTCTTACTCTCTCTGCATCTCTCTCAGAAATAAAATAAATAAAATACTTTAAAAAAAGAGGGGGTCGGGCGGTAGCACAACGGGTTAAGCGCACCTGGCACAAAGTGCAAGGACCAGCAAAAGGATCCCGGTTCGAGCCCCCGGCTTCCCACCTGCAGGGGAGATGCTTCACAGGTGGTGAAGCAGGTCTGCAGGTGTCTATCTTTCTCTCCCCCTCTGTCTTCCCCTCCTCTCTCCATTCCTCTCTGTCCTATCAAACAACAATGACATCATCAACAACAATAATAATAACTTCAACAACAAAACAAGGGCAACAAAAGGGAAAATAAATAATAAAAAATAAATTAAAAAAAAGTAAAAAAGATTAAGTGTATGTGGTGCGAAACACAAGGACTGGAATAAGGATCCCGGTTCGAGCCCCCGGCTCCCCACCTGCAGGGGAGTCGCTTCACAGGTGGTGAAGGAGGTCTGCAGGTGTCTTTCTCTCACCCTCTGTCTTCCCCTCCTCTCTCCATTTCTTTCTGTCCTATCCAACAATGATGACAATAATAACTACAACAATAAAACAACAAGGGCAACAAAAAGGGATAAATAAGTAAATTTAAAGAAAGTAAAAAAAAAAAAAAGGGAGTCGGGCAGTAGCACAGCAGGTTAAGCGCATGTGACGCAAAGCGCAGGGACTGGCTTAAGGATCTTGGTTGGAGCCTCCGGCTCCCCACCTGTTGGGGAGTTGCTTCACAAGTGGTAAAGCAGGTCTGCAGGTGTCTGTCTTTCTCTCTCCCCTCTCTGTCTTCCCCTCCTCTCTCCATTTCTCTCTGTCCTATCCAACAACAATGACATCAATCATCACTACAAAAATAAAAAACAACAAGGGTAACAAAGGGAATAAATAAATAAATAAATAAATAAATATTAATTGTTTTAAAAGTAAAATAGATAAAATAACTCAAATATTTGAAAAACTCCCCAAAGAGTATGCACACAAAAGAATTCTAGACATGAGCTGGGGAGAGAGCATCACAGTTATACAAAATACTTTCCTTCACCAGGAGGTTCCTGCACCACCATAAGTGAGAACTGAGCAGTGCTCTAGGGGGAAAAAAAAAATTCTAGGCATGGAATTGAGTAACTATACGCTACAATTACTTCAAAACCCCCTCTCTTCAAAACTACTCTCCCCCTATATTTATTTTATCATTTTATTGGGGAAGCGGTGTATTGGCAAGGGGGGGCTAATGGTTTACAGTACAGTTGTTGACACATGTGTAAATATCTTGCCATGACAAGTGTCAACATCTTGTCATGACACGTGACTGTGAAACACTCTCACTTCTAACTTAGGTCCTTTTCTATCATCATGTACCAAAACCTCAAAGCCTCCCTCCTCCCTAAATCCTCTCCTTACCCTTCTCCCCCAGAATTCTTTGCTTTAGTACCCATTTTTTTTTCTGTTTTTTAAATATTTATTTATTTATCCCTTTTAGTTGCCCTTGTTTTATTGTTGTAGTTATTATTGTTGTTATTGATATTGTCATTGTTGCACAGGACAGAGAGAAATGGAGAGAGGAGGGGAAGCCAGAGAGTGGGAGAGATAGACACCTGCAGACCTGCTTCACCACTTGTGAAGTGATGCCCCTGCAGGTGGGGAGCTGGGGGCTCGAACCGGGATTCTTACGCTGATTCTCACGCTTTGCGCCACCTGTGCTTAACCTGCTTCCACCTCCCTCATTATTATTTTTTAAGTTGACACTGGAGAACCCATAGTTTGTCATGGGTCTGACTTATGTATGATATCATAGCATGGACTCCCAGACTAATCACTCTTATTTAATTAGAAAGTGAGTGAGAAGAGCTCCAGTGGCGCAATCGGTTAGCGCGCGGTACTTATACAGAAAGTGAGTGAGGAGAGAGAGCAAGACATTATAGAACCACTCCTTGGGCAGGGTAGACAGCATAATGGTTATGCAAACAGACTCTCATGCCTGAGGCTCCTAAATCCCAGGTTCAATCCCGTGCACCACCATAAACCAGAGCTGAGCAGTGCTCTGGTGTTTCTCTGTGTGTGTCTCTCTCTACATCTCTCTCAAAAATAAAATTAATAATAAAAAATAAATAAATAAATAAATAAAATGAAATTAAAAAAAAAAAAAAAAGAATCACTCCACCATCTAAGGAGTTTCCATTGTGTTATCCTTGCTGCTCCCATGTGGTACAAGGGGTCAAATCCAGAACCTCACACATGGTAAGGTATGCGTTCTACCTGCTGAGCTCTCTCCTGACTTACATTTATTTATTTATTTGGTAGAGGCAGAGAGAAACAGATGGAAGAGGAAAGAAAGAAGACAGAGAGCAGCACTGATCCACTGCTTGTGAAGATTCCTCTCTAACAAGTAGGGATCAGCAGCTTGAGCCTGGCTTCTTGTGCACAGTAACATGTGTGCTCAACTGGATATGCCACCACCACAAGGCCCCATGACCTCTCATTTTTTAAGTTTTTTCTGATCAGTCAGAACAAAAAAGTTTAGCTTGTTAATATATAATCCCTCCCAACAAAAACATAGTCCCTCCTCTTCTGCTAACCTTTGTGTTTCCCACTCTATCATACTCACGTCAAACTCGATGTCAAACTCATATTTGAGGAGGTCATGGATGTACCAGCATTTTCCAAACCACCTGTAACAAAGGCCAAGGTCCAGTCTAACATACCCACTCTTCTTAGACTAAACATACTGCTCTTGACTTTGATATATTCATGGGATGGAGACTGGGGAAGTCTGGGGTGATAGGGGCAGGAGTAGCTCAGATGAAGCAAGGAAAGCCTGGCAGTGGAAAGCCCGGGACACCCCAATGCTTGACTTATGTCAGATTCTCACTCCCAACACCCCTCAAGGGGATCTACCTACCGAGTCCCTTCCTTGTTGGACTCCAGACGGAACCAGTCATTGTCAGCATTCTTGTTGTTCTCTACATACTAAAAAGAGAGTGAGATCTTCAAGAGGAGAAATGGGTTCAAGGGCAGTCCAGTCCTCACCACCCTCAACAGCAAAATCCATGATTACATTTTCTTTTTAAAAAAAAAAAATTATTTATTCCCTTTTGTTGCCCTTGTTTTATTGTTGTAGTTATTGATGTCATTGTTGTTGGATGGGCAGAGAGAATGAAAAGAGAAGAGGATAGAGAGGGGGAGACAGAGATCTGCTTCACCACTTGTGAAGTGACCCCCCCCTGCAGGAGGGGAGCCAGGATCCTTACACTGGTCCTTGCATTTTGTGCCACCTGCGCTTAACCCTCTACGCTACCGCCCGACTCCCCAATTACATTTTCTTTTAGGTTTTGGTTATTTTTTATACATTTTATTTTGATAAGAGAGATACAGAGAGAAAGATAAAGTGAGAGATAGAGACCTGAGTACTGCTCAGCTCTGGCTTATGGTGATTGAATCTGGTACCTTGGAGCCTCAGTCATCAAAGTCTTCTGTGAAATCATGATACTGTCTCCCCAGCCCTACATTGTTTCTTAGTATGTCTGCCCAGCTTTTCTGACATAAGCAAAGCTGAAAACAAAAATATAACATGTAGTAGGGGACTTGGTGAAAGCAGAAAATAGGTGGTTGTCATTCAAGAGAAAAGGTACAAAGGACTTGTTCCCTAGGTTCTCCTTTCACTTGGAAAGGGAAGAGTTGGGCCTTGAAATAGCTCAACTGGTAACATCAGATTTTCATGCCTGAAGTTCTCTGGTCAATCCCTGTACAGCATGCACTGGAGTGGTCTTCTGGCTTCTCTCTGTTTCTTTTTATTTATTTATTTAATTTTCTCTGGCTCTTGCTGACTCGTGAAACTCTTTCTTGTCCTCTTATAAATAATAAAATGTCTGCCCTTAGTTTCCAGCTCATTTTTTAGATATACTCCCTCACTGCTAGCCCCTGCCTTTAAAAAAATTTATTTATTTTTAAATATGTATTCCCTTTTGTTGCCCCCTTTTAAAAAATTATTGTTGTTGTTATTGATGTTGTTGGATAGGACAGAGAGAAATGGAGAGAGGAGGGGAAGACAGAAAGGGGGAGAGAAAGATAGACGCCTGCAGACCTGCTTCACTGCTTGTGAAGTGACTCTCCTGCAGGTGGGGAGCCGGGGGCTTGAACCAGGATCCTTACGCTGGTCCTTGCGCTTTGCGCCACCAGCACTTAAGCTGCTGCGCTACCGCCCGAGTCCCTTAAGTTATTTCTAAGTTTATTATTATTATTATTGAGACAGAGAAGCGGAGAGCCTGAAAGAAACCACAGCTCTGGAGCATCTTTCCATATGGTGGGGATGGGTTCAAACCTGGGTCCGGCACATGACAAAGCTGCACACTATCCACATGAACTATTTTGCTGGCCCCTCAACCTGGTTTTAATTAGCATGGACATGTAGATAACTTTCAGATATGTCCTCCTCCTCCTTTTAATTTATTCATTGGATATTGATAAGAGAAATTGAGAGGGAAGGGGGAGGGAGGGACAGAGAAACACCCACAGTACTGATTCACTGCTTGTGAAACTTTCCCCCTGCAGGTGGGGACTGATGGCTTGAACCTGGGTCCTTGTAAACTGCAATATGTATGCTTAACCAGGTACACCATTATCCAGCACAGCCAATTACTAGTCTTTCATCTACACTTTTGCTCAGCACTTGAGACTCCAATACCTAATTATATAACTCAATCTCTAGCTTTATTCTAGACACCTGAAATTCAGCATTTCTCCCTGGTCATTCAAGCTTATTTCTATTTATTTTAATTTTATATATATATATATATATATATATATATATATATATATATATATTCAGACTGCTGCTCAGCTCTGGCTTTTAGTGGTGTGGGGGCTTGAACCTAGGACACTGGAGCCTCAGGCATGAGAGTCTCTTTGCATAACCATTATGCTATCTCCCCCTGCTTGTTTTTCTATTTATTTATTTAAGAATTTTCTCTGCTCAGCAACTTGTTTGGCTTTGTATGTTAACTCTCTTTTCAGCCACCAGGTTCCAGATGCCATCAGGATGCCGGCCAGGCTTCCCTGGACTGAAGACCCCATCAATGTATCCTGGAGCTCCGCTTCCCCAGAGACCCCCCTACTATGGAAAGAGAGAGGCAGACTGGGAGTATGGACTGACCAGTCAATGTCCATGTTCAGTGGGGAAGCAATTACAGAAGCCAGACCTTCCACCTTCTGCAACCCACAACGACCCTGGGTCATTGCTTCCAGAGGGATAGAGAATGGGAAAGCTATCAGAGGAGGGGATGGGATATGGAGATTGGGTGGTGGGGACTGTGTGGAGTTGTATCCCTCCTACCCTATGGTTTTGTAAATTTATCCTTTCTTAAATAAAAAATAAATTAAAAAAAAAGAATGTTCCCTCTCTCTCTCTCTCTCTCTCTCTCTCTATATATATATATATATATATATATATATATATAATTTTCCTTTTTGTTCCCCTTGTTGTTTTCTACTGTTGTTGTAGTTATTATTGTTATTGATGTTGTCATTGTTGGATAGGACAGAGAGAAATTGAGAGCGAAGAGGAAGACAGAGAGGGGGAGAGAAAGATAGACACCTGCAGACCTGCTTCACTACCTGTGAAGGGACTCCCCTGCAGGTGGGGAGCTGGGGGCTCGAACCGGGATACTTAAGCCGGTCATTGCGCTTAGCACCACATGTGCTTTAACCTGCTGCATTATTGCCCAACTCCCCTATTTATTTATTTTAAATATTTATTTATTTATTTTATTCCCTTTTGTTGCCATTGTTGTAGTTATTAATGTCATCGTTGTTGGATAGGACAGAGAGAAATGGAGAGAGGAGGAGAAGACAGAGAGGGAGAGAGAAAGATAGATGCTTGCAGACCTGCTTCACTGCTTGTGAAGCAACTCTTCTGCAGGTGGGGAGCCGGGGGCTCGAACTGGGATCTTTACGGCGGTCCTTGCACTTTGTGCCACCTACACTTAATCCACTGTGCTACCGCCGGACTCCCTTATTTACTTTTAATGATAGTACTGCTTAGCTCTGGTTTATGGTGGTGCCAGGGATTGAATTTAGGACCTGGGAGCCTCAGCCATGAGAATCTGTTTGCATAACCATTATGCTATCTCCTCTGCCCCCTTCAAGCTTGTTTCTTTCCTATATGGATTCCAGGAAACAATAGTAGCATTCAGTCACCAAGCTAAAAGTCAGGGATTTGTACTGTATTCTAATAAACTATCACAAAGTCCTGAAGATTTTGCCTCTGCAGATTATATTTCAAGCCTGCCGCTCCTCATCATGGCTATTGTGGACATTATCATCTTTTTTGTGGGCTCATGACAGCCTGCTAACTTGCCTTTTACCTTTAATTTTTATTTTGACTAGTCTTGCTCAATCCTGTCTTAAGGTGATGGGGGGAGGGTAGGGGGCAGGGATTAAACCTGGGATTGAGCCTCAGGCATGAAAATCATTTTTGTATAATTTTTATGCTGTCTTCCTTGCCCCCATCTTCAGTCTTATCTCTATTGCTAACGTGCTTGATCTAAACCCAAATCTGACTTTTAAATTCCTGCATTAAAATCCTCTAAAGGCATGGTCCAGTTGGTAGCACAGTGGATAAAACCTTATGACTCTTGAGCATGAGGTCCTAAATTCAATCCCCGGCAGCACATATGCCAGAGCGATATCTGGTTGTTTCTCTCTCTCTTGTCTCGAATAAATAAATAAAATCTTTTTTTTTTTAAGTCCTCTAAAGGCCATTCCAGGGTTTCCTATGTTGGAGTGCTCAACTCTGTCATTTCAGCCTTGTCTACCACCTGTGTCACAAGTCATGCCACTGTGTTTCTTCACATACATCACACTATTTCTAGCTTCCCAGTCTTTTTTCCACAATGTCCCCCTTTCCCTGAATGCCCTTCTCTTCTCATGTTTTACCAGGCTAAATTATGTTTTACCCCAAGAGTCTCATCTCAGGTGCTGCCTCTTTAAAGTCGCCTCCCTTGAGCAGACCCAAGCTGGATAGGTATCGCACCTACTGCTCACAATATCTGGACAATTCAATTTTTCTCTCCCTCCCCCCACTGCACGGTAATGATTTCTTTCTTTCTTTCTTCCTTTCAATATTTTATTTATTTGTTTTCCTTTTTTTGTTGCCCTTGTTATTTTGATTGTTGTTGTGGTTATATTGTTGTTATTAATGTTGTTGTTGCTGGATAGGACAGAGAGAAATGGAGAGAGGAGGGCAACACAGAGAGGGGAGAGAGAAAGATAGACACCTGCAGATCTGCTTCACCGCCTGCAAAGCAACTCCCCTGCAGGTGGGCTCGAACCCGGATCCTTGCGTCAGTCCTTGCGCTTTGTGCCACGTGCGCTTAACCCGCTGAGCTAGCGCCCGATTCCCTAATGATTTCTTTCTAACTCTGGAGACAGCTTGCTTGGATTTGGATCCCCTTCCTAGAGGCTAAATGTACAATAAATGTGTTTTCTGGTAATGAATCTCTGCAGCAGGAGAGCTGCCAATGCAAGAGCTCGGGATGTAGACTCCACTGCTAAGAAGACCACTTGCAGGGGAGTTGGGCAGTAGCGCAGCGGGTTAAGGGCACCTGCGTGAAGCGCAAGGACCGGCTTGAGGATCCCGGTTTGAGCCCCCGGGTCCCCACCTGCAGGGGAGTCGCTTCACAAGCGGTGAAGCAGATCTACAGGTGTCTATCTTTCTCTGCCCCTCTCTGTCTTCCCCTTCTCTCTCCATTTCTCTTTGTCCTATCTAACAAGGATGACATTAATAACAACAAGGGCAACAAAAAGGGAATAGATATATTTTTAAAAAGACAACTTGCTTCTTTGTTTTTTTAATTTTTCCTTATCTCTTTAAACATTGTTTTATATTTACTTATTAGATGGAGATAAGCAGAAATCTGAGAGGGAAGGGGGACATAGGAAGGGAGAGAGACACCTGCAGCCCTGCTTCACCACACGCAAAGCTTTCCCCCGCAGGTGGGGACCAGGGAATCGAACCCCTCCTCGATCTATGTAACATGTGCGCTCAACCAGGTGCGCCACCACTCGGCCCCTATTTTAATTTTTAACCATTTATTTATCTATTTATTTATTTATTATCGGATAGGGACAGAGAGAAATTGAGAGGGGGAATGAAGGTAGAGAGAGAAAGAGACAGAGAGACACTTGAAGATGAGCTTCACGACTCGCAAAGCTTTCCCCCTGCAAGTGGAGGTCAGGGGATTGAACCCAGGTCCTTGCGCTTAACCAGGTACACCACCGCCTACCCCCCCCCCCAACTTGCTTCTCTTCCCACCGAAGGGGAGACTGGCAATGATGGCTAGTCTCTAACAGAAAGTTCTGCTAAACTTTCTGGTCTGCTAGACTTGTCCCTTTTCAGCTCCAATGTGTGCTCCTTCCTGGACTGAGGACCCCAGGGCATTCACTGAGGTGCCTGCAAACATCTGGAGCCAGAGACACGTCACCTTTCGGGAGGCATGTCCCTGAAAATGATCAGGCAGAATGGATGGCTCCACTGCGGCTCCAGAAAACAAATAAACAAACAACAACAACAAAACACTTTACTAGTAGTTTCCTTCCCCTACCCTACACAGTGTCCCCCAGCCCAACAATCACCCGGTTTCTCTGTAATCCGGAGTTAAGCTTTCAACCGGAAGCTACTTCCGCACGGAATCTATTCCTATGGACACCTGGTAACCCACAACCCCTTAGCTACACGGTCTGCCGCGCAGCATCACTGACCCGGATAAGCGACTGGTACTCCTCCTTGAGTCGCTGCACCCACAGCTCACGATCTCGAGGTCCAGCGTTGGTTTTCAGCACCGGGATCTCAGACACCACCCGCCGAGTGGCTTCGTCCGCCATTTTAGGTCAGGGAACAAGGAGGGGCGGAAGTACCGTCACCAGCATTTCACACGCTGGGCGCCGCCATCTTTACTTTGGGAACATGGGGGAGGGCAGTACGAACTTTACCAATGCTGTTAAGTGCTAAGGAAAGAACAGAATGGAGCCGTATACAGTAGTCTTGTAATTAGCACTTAATATGCATACATACTTAAAACCCATATACAGCTGCACGATGAATTCCGGTATTAGACAATTTCAGAAAAACCGTCTAAGCACCTTCCCAAATTAGGAGAGCTGATTGGGTTTCAGGTGCTTCTAGGTGCTGTGGCACTGTTCTGAAACGCGAGAGACCCACGTTTTCGCTTGTAATGAGCTTTCATGCCCTCTGAGCCAGCAGGATATCACAATTATAACTGTTAAAACCTAATTACATTATCAAGGAGGTGGTGCAGTGGAAAAGGGCTTGATTCTCAAGCATGAATTTGGGGACACCCCCCCCACACACACTTGTGCGCGCGCCTTAGCACAAGTACCAGAATGATGCTCTGGTTCTTTCTTTCTCTCATTAAAAAATAAAATAAAATAAAATCAGTGGTCCTGGAAGTGGCGTAGTGGATAAAGCGTTGAACTCTCAAGCGTGGGTGCCTGAGTTCAATCTCTGGCTGCACATGTGCCAGAGTGATCTCTGGTTCTTTCTCTCCTCCTACTTTCTCATTAATGAATAAAATCTTAAAAAAAAAAAAAAAAAAAAGGGAGTCGGGTGGTAGCGCAGCGGGTTAAGCCCGCGCTGCCAGAAACGCAAGGACCTGCATAAGGATCCCCGCTTGAGCACCCGGCGCCCCAACTGCAGGAGAGTCACTTCACAGGCGGTGAAGCAGGTCTGCAGGTGTCTATCTTTCTCTCCCATTCTGTCTTCTCCTCCCTCCATTTCTCTCTGTCCTATCCACTAACGTCAACATCAATATCAACAACGCTAATAACTACAACAATAAAACAATAAGGGCAACAAAAGGGAATAAATAATTTTTTTAAAAAAGAAGAAAGTTGAATAGGAATTTAATAAATAAATAAAATCGTTAAAAAATGTAAATAAAGGGGGCTGGGCAGCAGCGCACCGGATTAAGTACATATAGTGCAAAGTTCAAGGATCCTGGTTCCAGTCCCCGGCTCCCCAACTGCCGGGGTGGGGGGGGGTCACTTCTCAAGCGGTGAAGCAGGTCTTCAGGTGTCTTTCTCTCCCCCTGTCTTCCCCGCCTCTCTGTCCTATAACAACAACAGCAGCACAACAACAATAACAGCAGCAATAACAACAAAGGAAAAATTGATGGACTTGGGGGCAGGGTGGTGGCCACCTGGCTAAGCGCACATGTTACAGTGTGCAAGGACCTAAGTTCATACTCCCGGACCCCACTTTCAGGTGAGTAAGGGTGGATAAGGTGAGTAAGGGCTTGATCCCAGCTGTGTGCTTGGCATCATGTGCATTCTACCAAGTTCTGGTCTTTTTAAAAAAAATTTCTTTATTGGGGAATTAATGTTTTACATTCAACAGTAAATACAATAGTTTGTACATGCATAACATCCCCTAGTTTCCCATATAACAATACAACCCCCACTAGGTCCTCTGTCATCCTTCTTGGACCTGTATTCTCCCCACCCACCCACCCCAGAGTCTTTTACTTTGGTGTGATATGCCAATTCCATTTCAGGTTCTACTTGTGTTTTCTTTTCTGATCTTGTTTTCAACTTCTGCCTGAGAGTGAGATCATCCCATATTCATCCTTCTGTTTCTGACTTACTTCACTTAACATGATTTTATCAAGGTCCATCCAAGATTGGCTGAAAACTGTGAAGTCACCATTTTTTACAGCTGAGTAGTATTCCATTGTGTATATAGACCACAACTTGCTCAGCCACTCATCTGTTGTTGGACACCTGGGCTGCTTCCAGGTTTTGGCTATTACAAATTGTGCTGCCAAGAACATATGTGTACACAGATCTTTTTGGATGGATGTGTTGGGTTCCTTAGGATATATCCCCAGGAGGGGATTTGCAGGATCATAGGGTAGGCCCATTTCTAGCCTTCTGAGAGTTCCCTACACTGTTCTCCATAGAAGCTGGACCAACTGACATTCCCACCAGCAGTGTAGGAGGGTTCCTTTGACCCCACACCCTCTCCAGCATTTGCTGCTGTTACCTTTTCTGATGTATGGCATTCTCACAGGAGTGAAGTGGTATCTCGTTGTTGTCTTGATTTGCATTTCTCTGACAATCAGGGACTTGGAGCATTTTTTCATGTGTTTCTTGGCCTTTTGGATCTCTTCTGTGAATATTCTGTCCATGTCCTCCCCCCATTTTTGGATGGGGTTATTTGTTGTCTTGTTGTTGAGTCTGGCAAGCTCTTTTTATATGTTGGTTATTAAACTCTTGTCTGATGTATGGTATGTAAAGATCTTCTCCCATTCTGTGAGGGGTCTCTTGGTTTGGGTAGTAGTTTCTTTTGCTGTGAAGAAGCTTTTTAATTTGATGTAGTCCCATAGGTTTATACTTGCCTTAGTCTTCTTTGTAATTGGATTTGTTTCACTGAAGATGTCTTTAAAATGTATGTGGAAAAGAGTTCTGCCAATATTTTCCTCTAAGTACCTGATAGTTTGTGGTCTAACATCCAAGTCCTTGATCCACTTGGAATTTACTTTTGTATTTGGTGAAATACGGTGGTTCAGTTTCATTCTTCTGCATGTTTCAACCCATTGTTTCCAACACCATTTGTTGAAGAGACTCTGCTTTCCCTATTTAATAGTCTGAGCCCCTTTGTCTAAAATTAGATGTCCATAGGTGTGGGGGCTCACTTCTGGGCTCTCAATTCTATTCCACTGGTCAGTATGACTATTCATGTTCCAGTACCAAGCAGTTTTGATGACAATGGCTCTATAATACAATTTGAGATCTGGGAGTGTGATGCCTCCGGTTCTGTTCTTTTTTCTCAAGATTGTTTTGGCAATTCTAGGTCTTTTCTGGTTCCAGATAAACATTTGTAGCATTTGTTCTATTCTCCTAAAAAATATGCTTGGGATCTTGATGGGGATAGCATTAAATTTGTAGATGGCTCTGGGTAGTATATTCGTTTTGATGATGTTAATTCTACCAACCGATGAACATGGAATATCTTTCCACTTCTTTGTGTCTTTTTCAATTTCCTTGAATAGTGACTCATAATTTTCAGTATACAAGTCTTTCACTTCTTTAGTTAGGTTTACTCCTAGATATTTTATTGTTTTAGTTGCTACAGTAAAAAGAATTGATTTCTGGATTTCAATTTCTTCTAGCTTAGTGTTTGCATAGAAGAATGCCACTGACTTTTGAATGTTAATTTTGTAGCCTGACACCTTACTGTATTTCCTGATGATTTCCAAAAGCTTCTTGCTGGATTCCTTAGGTTTTTCTGTGTATACTATCATGTCATCTGCAAATATATATCCAATCTATATCCCTTTAATTCCTTTAATTGCTCCTGCCTGATTGCTATGGCAAGAACTTCCAACACTATGTTGAATAGTAATGGTGATAGTGGGCAGCCTATCTAGCCTGTCTAGTACATGATCTGAGTGGAAATGCTTCCAGTTTTTCGCCATTGAGTATGATGTTGGCTGTAGGTTTGCTATATATAGACTCCACTATCTTCAGGAATTTTCCATGTATTCCTGTTTTTTGTAGTGTTTTGATCATAAAGGGATGTTGGATTTTGTCAAAGGCTTTCTCTGCATCTATTGATATGACCATGTGTTTTTTGGTCTTGCTTTTGTTGATGTGGTGGATCACATTGATTGATTTACGTATATTAAACCAACCCTGCATGCTTGGGATACACCCCACTTGGTCATGATGAACAATCTTTTAAATATACTGCTGTATCCGGTTGGCTAGAATTTTGTTCATTATTTTAGCATCTATGTTCATCAGAGATATTGGTCTGTAGTTTCCTTTTTTGGTTGTGTCCCTGTCTGCTTTTGGTATCAGAGTGATGTTAGCTTCATAGAAGCTGGCAGGGAGTATTCCAGTGTCTTCAGTCTTCTGGAAGACTTTTAAAAGTAGAGGTATTAGTTCTTCTTTGAAGGTTTTGTAGAATTCATTTGTAAAACCATCTGGTCCAGGACTTTTATTTTTGGGAAGATTTTTGGTAACTGTTTCAATTTCATTAGCTGTGATGGGCCTGTTCATGTTATCCACTTCCTCTTTACTTAGTTTTGGAAGTTGATAGGTATCTAGGAAATCGTCCATTTCTTCCAGGTTCTCTAGCTTGGTGGTGTATAGTTGTTCATAGGTGCAGAAGCTTTTTAATTTGATGTAGTCCCATTAGTTTATTCTTGCCTTAGTCTTCTTTGTATTTTGATTCGTTTCATTGACGATGTCTTTAAAATTTATGCGGAAAGGAGTTCTGCCAATATTTTCCTCTAAGTATCTGATAGTTTCTGGTATAACCTTGATCCACTTGGAATTTACTTTTATGTTTGGTGAAATATAGTGGTTCAGTTTCATTCTTCTGCATGTTTCAATGCAATTTTTCCAACACCATTTGTTGAAAAGACTCTCTACTTTCCCCATTTAATAGTCTGGGCACTTTTTCAAAGATTATATGTCCATAGGGGCTTACTACTGCGCTCTCAATTCTATTCTACTGGTCAGTGTGTCTATTCATGTTCCAGTACCAAGCAGTTCTGATTACAATGGCCCTATAATACAATCTGAGATTGGGGAGTGTGATGCCTTCAGTTCTGTTCTTTCTTCTCAAGATTGTTTAGGCAATTCTAGGTCTTTTCTGTTTCCAATTAAACATTTAGCATTTGTTCGATTCTCCTAAAAACTATGGTTGGGACCTTGATGGGTATAGCATTAAATTTGTGTATGGCTTTGGGAGTATATTCATTTTAATGATGTTAATTCTTCCAACCCATGAACATGGAATATCTTTCCACTTCTTTGTGTCTTTTTCAGTTTCCTTGAGTAATGACTCATAATTTTCAGTATACAGATCTTTCACTTCTTTGGTTAGGTTTATTCCTCGATATTTTATTGCTTTTGTTGCTACTGTAAAACAAATTGATTTCTGTGGTCTGAGAGATGGTGCAATGGATAAAACACTGAACTGTCAAGCATGAGGTCCCAAGTTCAATCCCCAGCAGCACATGTACCAGAGTAAAGTCTGGTTCTTTCTCTCTCTCCTCCTATCTTTCTCATTAATAAATAAAATGTTAAAAAAAAGAAAAGGGAGTTGGGTGATAGTGCCGGGGCTTAAACGCACATGGCGTAAAATGCAAGGACTGGTCTAAGGATCCTGGTTCATGCCACCGGCTCCCCACCTACAGAGGAGTCACTTCACACGCAATGAAGCAGGTCTGAAGGTGTCTATCTTTCTCTGCCCCTCTCTCATCCCCTCTCTCGATTCCTTTCTGTCCTATCTAACAAAGACATCAATAACAACAATTAAAAAAAATAAGGGCAACAAGAGGGAAAATTAAAAAAAAATTGATTTCAGGATTTCATCTTCTTCTTAGTGTTTGTATAACGGAATGCCACTGACTTTTGTATGTTAATTTTATAGCCTGACACCTTACTGTATTGCCTGATGATTTCCAAAAGCTTCTTGCTGGATTCTTTAAAAATTTAAAAAAATATTTATTTATATTTATTATTCCCTTTTGTTGCCCTTTTTTTTTTTTATAAATTGTTGTTGATGTTGTCGTTGTTAGATAGGACAGACAGAAATGGAGAGAGGAGGGGAAGACAGAGAAGGGGAGAGAAAGAGAGACACCTGCAGACCTGCTTCACTGCCTGTGAAGCGACTCCCCTGCAGGTGGGGAGCTAGGGGCTCGAACTGGGATCCTTCTGCTGGTCCTTGTGCTTGGTGCCATGTGTCCTTAACCCGCTGCACTACCGCCCGACTCTCTGGGGAGGTTTTTGATAACTGTTTCAATTTCGTTGGTTGTGTTGGGCCTGTCCATATTATCTATTTCCTCTTTATTTAATTTTTTAAAAAATAATTTATTTCTTTATTGGGGAATTAATGTTTTACATTCAACAGTAAATACAATAGTTTGTACATGCATAACATTCCCCAGATTCCCATTTAACAATACAACCCCCACTATGTCATTCATCATCTTTCATGGACCTGTATTCTCCCCACCCTTTACTTTGGTGTAATACTCCAATTCCATTTCAGGTTCGACTTGTGTTTTCTTTTCTAATCTTGTTTTTCAACTTCGGCCTGAGAGTGAGATCATCCCATATTCATCCTTCAGTTTCTGACTTATTTCACTTAACATGATTTTTTCAAGGTCCATCCAAGATCGGCTGAAAACGGTGAAGTCACCATTTTTTACAGCTGAGTAGTATTCCATTGTGTATATAGACCACAACTTGCTCAGCCACTCATCTGTTGTTGGACACCTGGGTTGCTTCCAGGTTTTGGCTATTACAAATTGTGCTGCCAAGAACATATGTGTACACAGATCTTTTTGGATGGATGTGTTGGGTTCCTTAGGATATATCCCCAGGAGGGGAATTGTAGGGTCATAGGGTAGGTCCATTTCTAGCCTTCTGAGAGTTCTCCAGACTGTTCTCCACAGAGGTTGGACCAATTGACATTCCCACCAGCAGTGCAGGAGGGTTCCTTTGACCCCACACCCTCTCCAGCATTTGCTGCTGTTACCTTTTCTGATGTATGACATTCTCACAGGAGTGAAGTGATATCTCATTGTTGTCTTGATTTGCATTTCTCTGACAATCAGAGACTTGGAGCATTTTTTCATGTGTTTCTCGGCCTTTTGGATCTCTTCTGTGGTGAATATTCTGTCCAAGTCCTCCCCCCATTTTTGGATGGGGTTATTTGTTGTCTTGTTGTTGAGTCTGGCAAGCTCTTTATATATGTTGGTTATTAAACTCTTATCTGATGTATGGCATGTAAAGATCTTCTCCCATTCTGTGAGGGGTCTCTTGGTTTGGGTAGTGGTTTCTTTTGCTGTGAAGAAGCTCTTTAATTTGATGTAGTCCCATAGGTTTATACTTGCCTTAGTCTTCCTTGTAATTGGATTTGTTTCATTGAAAATGTCTTTAAAATTTATGCGGAAAAAAGTTCTGCCAATATTTTCCTCTAAGTATCTGATAGTTTGTGGTCTAACATCCAAGTCCTTGATCCACTTGGAATTTACTTTTGTATTTGGTGAAATACAGTGATTCAGTTTCATTCTTCTGCATGTTTCAACCCATTGTTTCCAACACCATTTGTTGAAGAGACTCTGCTTTCCCCATTTAATAGTCTGAGCCCCTTTGTCAAAGATTAGATGTCCATAGGTGTGGGGCCTCATTTCTGGGCTCTCAATTCTATTCCACTGGTCAGTGTGTCTGTTCATGTTCCAGTACCAAGCAGTTTTGATGACAATGGCCCTATAATACAATTTGAGATCTGGGAGTGTGATGCCTCCGGTTCTGTTCTTTTTTCTCAAGATTGTTTTGGCAATTCTAGGTCTTTTCTGGTTCCAGATAAACATTTGTAGCATTTGTTCTATTCTCCTAAAAAATATGCTTGGGATCTTGATGGGGATAGCATTAAATTTGTAGATGGCTCTGGGTAATATATTCATTTTGATGATGTTAATTCTTCCAACCCATGAACATGGAATATCTTTCCACTTCTTTGTGTCTTTTTCAATTTCTTTGAGTAGTGACTCATAATTTTCAGTATACAAGTCTTTCACTTCTTTGGTTAGGTCTACTCCTAGATTTTTTTTTTTTTTTTTTTTACTCCTAGATATTTTATTGTTTTTGTTGCTATAGAAAAAGGAACTGATTTCTGGATTTCAATTTCTTCTAATTTAGTGTTTGCATAGAGGAATGCCACTGACTTTTGAATGTTAATTTTGTAGCCTGACACATTACTGTATTGCCTGATGATTTCCAAAAGCTTCTTGCTGGATTCCTTAGGTTTTTCCATGTATACTATCATGTCATCTTCTCTAATGTGTGCATGTATGGCTATGAACTTCCCTCTCAGTATTGCCTTAGCTGTGTCCCAAATACTTTGATAGCTTGTGTCTTTATTCTCATTGAACTCACGAAACATTTTGATTTCTTCCTTTATTTTCTCTTTGACCCAGTAGTTGTTAAGTAGTGTACTGTTGAGCTCCCACATTTTGGGACTATTACTTATCTTTTGTTTATTGTTAAGTGTTAGTTTAATTATCTGTGGTCTGAGAAGATGCTTGGGATGATTTCAATGGTCTTCAATTTGCTGATGCTGTCTTTGTGGCCTGACATATGGTGTATCCTTGAGAATGACCCATGTGGACTTGAGTAGAATGTGTATTCCAGTTTCTTGGGATGAATAACTCTGAAAATATCCAAAAGTTATAGTTAACTATCTCTTCATTTAGCTCCCACATTCTTTATTGGTTTTATGCCTGGATGATGTGTCAAATTGAGAAATTGGGGTGTTAAAGTCCCCTACTATTACTGTGTTGCTGTTAATATATTGCTGTAGCTCCGCTTTCCTAGAGACCCACCCTACTAGGGAAAGAGAGGCAGACTGGGAGTATGGGCTGACCAGTTAACGCCATGTTCAGTGGGGAAGCAATTACAGAAGCCAGACCTTCCATCTTCTGCAACCCACAATGACCTTGGTTCCATACTCCCAGAGGGAAGAATGGGAAAGTTGTCAGGGGAGAGGATGGGATATAGAGACCTGGTGGTGGGAATTGTGTGGAGTTGTACCTCTCCTTTCCTACGGTTTTGTTAATGTCTCCTTTTTTAAAATAAATAATATATATATATATATTTACACACACAGAGACACATATATATAATCTGTAGCTCTTTAAGTAGATGTTATGATGTATTTAGGTGGCCTCTCCTTGGGTGTAGAAATGTTCATAATTAAAAAAAAAATTATTTCCTTTTGTTGCCCTTTTTTTATTGTTGTAGTTAATGTTGTTGTTATTGATGTCTTCATTGTTGGATAGGACAGAGAGAAATGGAGCGAGGAGGGGAAGACAGAGAGGGGGAGAGAAAGATAGACACCTGCAGACCTGCTTCACAATCTGTGAAGCAACTCCCCTGCAGGTGGGGAGCCAGGGGCTTGAACCAGGATCCTTACACGGGTCCTTTCGCTTTGCGCCATGTGCCCTTACCCCACTGCGCTACCGCCCGACTCCCTGCCCTTGTTTTATTGTTGTAATTATTATTGTTGTTATACATGTCATCCTTGTTACATAGGACAGAAATGGAGAGAGGAGGGGAAGACAGAGGGGGAGAGAAAGACAGACACTTGCAGACCTGCTTCACCACTTTTGAATGTTTCCTTCCCCTCCTTTTCTTCCTCTCGTAAGCCATTAACACACACACACACTTAAAAGAATTTATTTGTTTATTCATGACAATGATAGGAGAGAAAGAACCAGACATCACTGTGGTACATGTGCTGCTGGGTATTGAACTTGGGACCTCATGGTTGAGAATCCAATGCCTTATCCACTGCGCCACTTCCGGACCATGCATATATTATTTCTTTTGAAGTCTTCCCATATTTGTCTCTCTTGTTATTTTCAGTGTCTCTTAATCTTTTTTGAGATCTCTTACTTACTTCTTAGTTTTCCTCTAATTCATTGTTGATCTTGATAATCCTGTTTTCAGCCTCATTTATTGTACTTTCTCCCCTCTGCTGTTTTCTCTAGTTTCGCTATTTTGTTACCCTATTCTGATATTGTTTTACTTGTTCAGCTAGTTGTGTTCTTAGCTCAGCTATTTTAGCTTTCAGCTCTCTAGTAATCTTGAAATAATTAGTGTTTTCTTCCAGAGTCTCCTTTGTTGTTTCTGCATTTCTGGTGACAATTCTTTCAAATTCTTTACTCATTCCTGTGACTATTTCCTTAACTAGCACTTGGAGGTTGACCTCACTGTTCTGTGCTTCAACCTTTGGGGACTTTTTGCTGGACTTTTGTCCTGCTTCATTTCTTCAATATGTCTTCTTGGTTTAACCATTTTATATAGTATGTTTTGAGTTCCCTCTCTCAGTACTTTTCAAATTACTGGTCACTCTTGCCTAGATTGACTTGTGTCTAAGTAAGGTAAAGAGCTCATAGTTGTGGAAATTAAGAGTTGTTTCAATACCATCTCAATCCCTGAATTGAAGCAGTGGTTGTTAAAACCTCTTTTGTTCTTTTTCTTCCCTGTAGGCTATGGAAGCCTGAGGGCTTTTTAACTTAAGTGGGCTTCTTAGCTTAATCACTCATTCCTGACCAAGAGATAAATCTGGGTGCAGGAGAGGTAACACAGTGATTATGCATAGAGATTCCCATGCCCTGAGGATCCAAAGCACAGGGCTCAATTCAGCTGCTCTTCCAGCTGAAAGTACTTGGACCTGTGAGTTTTCAAACAAGTCCCGTTTATACTCTGTGGGTTCTGTGGCAGTCTTGCCAGTTTACCAGAACAATGTGGAAAGTTTCTCACTATACAGCCCCACCTCTAGCCCACCCGGGTATAGATCTTCTCCTGAGTTTCAGGGCCAGTTCTCTGCCCCCCAATGTCAGCAGTGCCTCCTGCTTGCTGTTCCAGCCTCTGAGGGGTAGTATCCATGGAGATTCACAGTTGCATTTGGTGAGTCTTAGGGGATTCCTCTCCTCCCTTCAGCATTTTTTTACTAAAACAGACTGGAGGTGGCACCTCAACCAGTAAACTGCTAGACTGTTACCAACCGCTCTGGAGTAGATCTGGGCTTTCATCCCAGGAATTTCTCCTTAGGCTCCTCGCTGTCCATGACCCAAACGTTTGCACTCACCAGTGATTTGGTGGGTTCTCAAAGTCGTTCTAGTGCTGTCTTGTTGTGGCCCCAGGTGGTCTCCTTAGATGTTCCTAGTTTGTTCTTTTTCTCTCTTATCATATCTCATGAATAAAGTCTTAAAAAAATAAAAAGACTTTCATACCTAAGGCTCTCAGCTGATGGTGCAGTCCCTAACATCACCATAAACTGGCTGAGCAGGGCCCTATTTGTTCTCTTTCTGTTTCTCTTATCGTTAAGATAAATTTAATTTTTTTAAAAATATATTTTACTTATTTAGCAATGAGAAAGAGGTGGAGAAAGAACCGGGCACCACCCTGGTACATGTGCTGCCAGGGACTGAACTCGGGACCTCATGCTTAAGAGTGCAATTGCAATGCTTTATCTACTGGACTACGATAAATAAAATCTAAAAGAAAAGACTTTCATGTCATTCATGTCAGAAGTACTGAGGTCCCAGGTTCAATCTCCAGAACTATCATAAACCAGAGCTAAGCAGTCTAAGGCTCTGGTCTTTTTTTTTTTTTAATTTATTTCTTTATTGAGGAATTAATGTTTTACATTCAACATACTCTGGTCTTTTATATCATAAATAAGTAAATATTTAAAAAATATTGTCTTTATTTATTGGATAGAGGCAGCCAGAAATTGAGAGGGTAGGGGAAGATAGTAAGGGAGAGAGACAGAGACACCTGCAGCCCTGCTTTATCCCTTGCAAAGCTTTCCCCCTGCAGGTTTGGGACTGGGGGACTTGAATCAGGGTCCTTTTGAGCTGTAACATGTGCACTGAACTAGGTATGCCACCACCCGGCCCCAATAAGTATTGAAAAAAAAGAGACGGGGGCCAGGTGGTGGTGCACCCAACTTGAGCACATGCTTACCATGCACAAGGCCTGGCATTTAAGCCCAGATCCTCACCTTCAGTGGGGATGCTTTAAGAGCAGGGAAGCAAGTGCTACAGGTGTCTGTCTCTCTTCCTATCTGGCCATCCTTTCTCAGTTTCTCTCTGTCCTATCAAATAAGGAAAACACCACCACCTATGAATTGGGTGCTACACTTGTCTCTTTCATAAGTGAGATAACAAGCACTGAGAAGTTAAAGGATTTGCCTGACCTTATAAGCAGGGGTCAGGGCTAGGCAATGAAGAAAGAGGAAAAGCATAAGGAGAATCTGGATAGCACATCACTAGGATTCAGGGGTTGGTTCCATTCTTGAGTCGTGGGATACTGGGACTCTAGCTCAGGGCACCACACAGATCTGAAGCTTAACTGAGACCAAAAGCCATGTGTTTTCTGGGTGAGAAACAGTAACTGGAGCAGCTAGCTTTAACAGGGAACCAAGTATCAACATGTTAGACAGTCACTGTTCAAGAGCAAAGTCCAGTAGAGATCAGAGTATGGCAACCAGATGATTAAGATAATACTTGTGATGATGGGTTGCCAACAGGACGTCAGCTTATTATTTTTTTAAATCTTTATTTACTGAATAGAGACAGCCGGAAATTGAAAGGGAATGGGGAGGTAGAGAGACAGAGACATCTGCAGGTCTGCTTCACCACTAGCAAAGCTTTCCCCTTGCAGGTGGGGACCAAGGGCTCAAACCCGGGTCCTTAAGTACTGTAACATGTAAGTTCAACCAGGTGCACCACCACCCGGCACCAGGTGTCAGCTTCTTTAGGGGAATGTCTGGCTTGGAAAGATCTTCATTTTGGGAGAGCTGGTGAATAGTAGGGATGGGTAACAAGCAGCCCTCATGCAGCCCAGGAGGCAGTAAAGTGGATATAATGTTGGGACTCTCAAGCATGAGGTCCTGAGTTTCATCACCAGCATCACATGTGCCAGAGTCATGCTCTGATTCTCTAATGAGTAAAATCTTTTCTAAATATAAAATTCCTTGTCAGGTGGGGGTGGGGAAGTATAGTTGTTCCAGTGACAAGTGAATCTTACACAGACATCTCAGTCTTTGTGATTTCTCCAGGCTTGAAGTAAAGAGAGGGTAGGAAAAACACACAAGGCAAGAGGTAATTTTTCTGGTAAGTACAGATAGTAATTAGCTTCAGTCTAGAGGGTACCAGTGCTTCACCAAAGCTAATAATAATCCCTCAAGTGTTTGAAATACTTCTGCTCAGTGAAGGACAATACGGCCCATGGCTACATAGGTCTCTCCGTTTTAGCTGTCATGTATACATATCATTTTCCCTGGAGAAATCTCCTCTCCAATGGCATTGCTATCTTTTGAGTTCCTTTGGATTCTCAGAGCTATAATGGGGTCCTTGCACACTGTAATGTGTGTGCTTAACCACGTGTGCTAATATCTGGCCCCTTCTCTCTAATTTTTTTAAAAAAAATATTGTATTTTACTTTATTGGAGAGAAAGAGTGGGAAAGAGGAAATAGGGAGAAAGAGACACCTGCCACACTGCTTCATTGCTCATGCTTCCCCCTGAAGGTGGGGACTGGTGGCTTGAACCTGGGTCTTTGTGTATGGCCACAAATTCAGCGAATAGACTGGCTAGTTTAGAACAGCTGGCCAGGCAACTGTTCTACATCTGGAATTTGAAGAATTCAGATAAGGTAGGGGTGGCTCCAGGAGGACTAAGACCTGCAGAGGAAGAGGGTCACTTTGAGAGACTTAAAGAAGATAAATCCCAGCACTTCCTTTAGCTGTCCATGATGAAGAGAGCCTGTTTTGTCAGTTTTTCTTTCTTCCTTCCTTTCTTTTTTTGCCTTCAGGGTTATCGCTGGAGCTCCGTGCCAGCACGTATCCAGTGCTCCTGGAGGCCATTTTCCCCGTTTTTTGTTGCCCTTGTAGTTATTGTTGTCATCGCTGTTGCTGTTGTTGTTGGATAGGACAGAGAGAAATCAAGAGAGGAGGGGAAGACAGAGGGGGAAAGACAGACATCTGCAGACCTGCTTCACTGTTTGTGAAGCAACCCCCAGCAGGTGGGGGTTCTGTCAGGTTTTTGTTGGCTATAAAGAGAAGACTAGGCACTAAGGGAAGACAGTCAGTCCTTGGCAGAGGTCTCTTCTAGAATCCTTTTAGTGAACTATAGTTAGACTTGAGAGGCAGTTTGTGGAAAGGAACCAGTACTTGGACGCCAACTATTTCATGATTTGCTTATGTGGGTGGTACACAGCCACTTTCATGCCTCTCGGTTACTTCTGTCCAGCTGACTCTTACAGAAGAGCTAGGGAATGACATAAAGAAAATGAGGGGAGTCGGGCGGTAGCATAGTGGGTTAAGTACACATGGCGCAAAGTGTAAGGATCCCGATTCGAGCCCCCGGCTCCCCACCTGCAGGGGGCTCGCTTCACAAGCGGTGAAGCAGGTCTGCAGGTGTCTATCTTTCTCTCCCCGTCTCCCCTCCTCTCTCTATTTCTGTCCTATCCAACAACGACGACATCATCAACAACAACAATAATAACTACAACAATAAAACAACAAGGGCAACAAAAGGCAATAAAATAAGTATTAAAAAAATTTTAAAGAAAAAAGAAAAAAAAATGAGGCAATGGGGAAGAGGTTTAACAGTGCTGGTGGGCATAGGGGCAGTGGCTCAGTAGAATCATTTGGTCTTTTATCATTTTATTGTGTGGTTAATGGTTTGTAGTCCAGTTGTTGACACATGGCTACAATTTCTTTTCTTCTTAAAAAAAATTCCTTTTACTGCCTTTATTTACTTCTTGGATAGATGTAGTCAGAAATTGAGAGGGGGTGATAGAGAGACACCTGCAGCAGCACTACTTCACCACTCATGAAGCTTTCCCCATGCAGGTGGGGACCGGGGACTCAAACCCAGGTCCTTGTACACGGTAACACGTGCGCTCAAACAGGTGCACCACCACCTGGCCCATGTACAAATTCTCATCTCTCCATGACAGGTGTCTGCAAAACACTTTCATTCTCAACTCAGGTCCTTTGCCACCATCATGTACCAGGACAGCCTTGCCATCCCGGAGCCCTTTACTTTGGACCAAACCCAGTTCAAGTTTTTTTAAAATTTCCTTTTCTTTTTTCTTTTGCCTCCTGCCTCCTGGGTTATTGCTGGGCTTGGTGCCTGCACCATGAATCCACTGATCCTGGAGGCCATTTTTTTCCCATTTCTGTTGCCCTTGTTATTATTGCTATTGCTGTTGTTGTTGGATAGGACAGAGAGAAATTGAGAGACGGGGAGACAGACAGGGGGAGAGAAAGACAGACACCTGCAGATCTGCTTCATTACTCATGAAGCGACCCCCCTGCAGCCGGGGAGCCAGCGGCTGGAACCACGATCCTTAGCTGGTCTGTGTGCTTTGAGCCATGTGCGCTTAACCACTGCACCCCCTGCCCCTGCATGAGGTCCTGAGTTCGATCCCCAGCAGCATATGTACCAGAGTGATGGCTGGTTCTTTCTCTTTCTCTCCTCCTATCTTTCTCATGAATAAATAAATACTTAAAAAATATATTTTATTTATTTATTTATTTTAAATATTTATTTTATTTATTTATTCCCTTTTGTTGCCCTTTTTTTTTTTTATTGTTGTAGCTATTATTGTTGTTGTCATTGTTGGATAGGACAGAGAGAAATGGAGAGAGGAGGGGAAGACAGAGAGGAGGAGAGAAAGATAGACACCTGCAGACCTGCTTCACCGCCTGTGAAGCGACTCCCCTGCAGGTGGGGAGCCGGGGTTCAAACCGGGATCCTTGTGCCGGTCCTTGTGCTTTGCGCCAATATTATTTTAATAAGACACTCTTCACTGCTCATGGTGGTGCTGGGGACTGAATGTAGGACCACAGCCTCAGGCATCAAAGTTGTTTGCATAATCATTATGCTCTCTCTCCAGTCCTGTTCTTGTTTCTCAAATTCCACCTATGAGGCAATATAGTATTCATTCTTCTCTTTTCAGCTTATCTCACTTAACCTGATTCCTTCAAACTTTATCCAAGATGAGACAAAGGAGATAATTTCATCATCGTTTCAAAATTTTTTTATGATTTTTATTTATTTATTGGATAGAGACAGTCAGAAATTGAGAGGAAGGGAAAGACAGAGAGGGAAAGAGAAAGGCACCCGCAACCCCTTTACCACTTGCAAAGCTTTCCCCCCGCAGGTGGGGACTGGGGGCTCGAACCTGGGTCCTTAAGCATTGCAATATGTGTGCTCAACCAGGTGCGCCACCACTGGGCTCCTAATTTCATTATTCTTAACAGCTGAGTACTATTCCGTTTTGTGTATGTACCTTAGCTTTATTTTTTTTTTTTGCCTCCAGGGTTATTGCTGGGGCTCGGTGACTGCACTTCTTCTGGCGTTTGCCCTTCTTCCGTAGTCAGTCAACAGGTCAGGTTGAAAGCTGTCAGGAGCTGCTTGTTGCTGGCTTTGAAAGTGACTGGGATCCATGTGGATTCAGTCGGCTAGGAAGGATCGTCAGTTTCCCCAATGAATGGGTACTCACGGGATGCACCACAAGAAGGTCGATCCAATGCATCCCGGTGACTGCACTAAGAATCCACTACTCCTGGAGGCAACTTTTTCCCCTTTTTGTTGCCTTTTTTTTTAAAAGTATTTATTTATTCCCTTTTGTTGCCATTGTTTTTATTGCTATAGTTATTACTGTTGTTATTGATGTCGTCGTTGTTGGATAGGACAGAGAGAAATGGAGAGAGGAGGGGAAGACAGAAAGGGGGAGAGAAAGACACATGCGAAGCGATTCCCCTGCAGGTGGGGAGCCAGGGGCTCAAACCAGGATCCTTATGCCGGTCCTTGCCGCTGCGCTATCGCCAGACTCCCTGTTGCCCTTGTTTTTTTTTTTTTTAGCCAGAGCACTGTTCCGCTCTGGCTTATGATGGTGCAGGGGATTGAACCTGGGGCTTTGGAGCCTCAGGCATGAGAGTCACTTTGCATAACCATTATGCTATCTACCCTCTGCCCTGCCCTTGTTTTTTACTATTGTTATATTGCTGTTGCTGTTGGATAGGACAGAGAGAAATGGAGATAAGAGGGGAAGACAGAGATGGGGAGAAAAGGATACCTGTAGTAGACCCGCTTCATTTGTGAAGCGACTCCCCTGCAGGTGGGGAGCTGGGGGCTCGAATCAGGATCCTTATGCCAGTTCTTGCGCTTTGAGCCATGTGCGCTTAACCCGTTGCACTACCACCCGCCCTTTTAAGGAGATTTAAAAAAAATATTTATTCTCTTTTGTTGCCCTTGTTTTTATTGTTGTAGTTATTGATGTCATTGTTGGATAGGACAGAGAGAAATGGAGAGGAGGGGAAGAGAGAGAGGGGAAAAGATACCTGCAGACCTGCTTTACCACCTGTGAAGCGACTCCCCTGCAGGTAGGGAGCCTGGGGCTGGAACCAGGATTTTTGCACTGGTCCTTGCGCTTTGTGCCACGTGCTCTTAACCTGCTGTGTTACTGCCCGACTCATCCCCCCCTTTTTAATACCATAACTTTCCTTTTTAAAAAATTTTTACTTATTTATTCTCTTTTGTTGGCCTTGTTTTATTGTTGTCCTTGTTGTTGGATAGGACAGAGAGAAATGGAGAGAGAAGGGGAAGACAGAGAGGGGGAGAGAAAGATAGACACCTACAGACCTGCTTCACTGCCTGTGAAGCCACTCCCCCTGCAGGTGGGGAGCTGGAACTGGGATCCTTATGCTGGTTCTTGTGCTTTGAGCCACCTGCAATTAACCCTTTGCACTACCGCCCGACTCCCAATACCATAACTTTCTTAACCAATCATCTGTCATTAGGCACCTGGGTAGTTTCCAAGTTTGGGCTATTATGAATTATGCTGCTATGAAGATTGGTGTATACAGATCTCTGGATGGGTATGTATTTCAAGTAGAGTGATTCAGTGGTTATGCAAAAGACAGCTGTAGTAGACAGCTGTAGTTCTAAGGTCCCAGTTCAATACATAGCACCACAAGCCAGAGCAGAGCAGTGCTGACTTACAGGGGAGGTGTGTGTGGAAGAGATATATATCAATTACTTAGAACTTCTATATATTACTAGAATGACTTTCTTTTGTGGAAAGAGTACAAGGGACTAAAGCACTGAAATTTCTTTCATGTGGTGGGGGTTGGGCTTGAACCTGAGTCTTACACAGGCAAAACAGCACACTATCCACTATTTCACTGGCTCATTACTGTTTTTTTTTTTTTTTAATACTTATTGGATAGAGACAGAAGAGGGATATTGAAGGAGAGATACCAGATGCACTACTTTAATACTTGTGAAGTTTCCTCCCTGTAGGTGAGGATCAGGAGCTTGATATTGGGTCCTTGCACACTTGCAACATGTACACTTAAGGAGATGCACTACTGTCCAGCTCCTGCTGGAGTTCTTAAAAAAGTACTTTCCTGGGAGTTGGGTGGTAACGCAACAGGTTAGGTGCATGTGGTGCAAAGTGCAAGGCCGGTGTAAGGATCCCAGTTCGAGCCCCTGGCTCCCCACCTGCAGGGGAGTCCCTTCACAAGCAGCGAAGAAGTGTCTACCTTTCTGTCTTCCCCTCCCCTCTCCATTTGTCTGTCCTATCCAATGATGACAACAAGAATACCCTTGTTAGCTGCCTCTCAGGGAACATTTCATACTTAACAAAGCCTACTCCCTTGATACACTCTACTTCCCGGCCCTGAATCACCAACATTAGTTGAAGCTTTCAGAGAACAGAAAAGGGCTAAGAAGAGTGGTCTAGGGAATTCCAACATTTCAGGCACAAGTAGAAGAAAAGTCTTTGGAGAATCTGAAACAGTAGTCAGCAAGGAGCTGGGGAGTCAGCATAATGGTTATCCAAACCGACTTTGAGGCATAGACCTCCGAGGTTCAATTCTCTGCACTATCATAAGCCAGAGCTGAGCACAGCACTCTGGGAAGACAAAAAGAAGAAGAACAACAACAAAAAAACGGGGCTAGGAGGTGGTGAACCCAGTTGTGCACACGTTACAGTGCTCAAGGACCCAGCTTTGAGTCCATGGTGCCCACCTGCAGGGGAAAGCTTAATCAGTGGTGAAGCAGTGCTGCAGGTGTCTCTTTAGCTCCCCTTCCCTCTCAATTTCTGGCTGTCTCTATCCAATAAATAAACAATACTTTAAAAAAAAAAAAACGGTGTATCAAGGGGGTAGACTTTGTTAAGTATGAAATGTTCCCTGAGAGGCAGCTAACAAGGGTACTTTTTTAAATCCCGGAGGCAAGGCAGGAAGGCCAAATTCAGAATTGGAACCTTCCGGCAAGTACCCATGTGGCAGTCTGACCCACCCTCAAGCATCATAGCCCTCCACCCCACTCTCTCAGTGGGTCTTGAACACCAGTTCTTGCACTGGCAGTCTACACACTCAAGAACTACTTTTCTTTCTTATGGCCCTAAAGCTGCCGTCCAGAGAACTTGGGTTACCAGAGATAGTGACATCCAAAACTGGGGTGGAAAAGTCAAGAAATCTGTAGGGATTGGATCGGTTTGCCTATAACCATAAGAAAGATAAGCCAGTTGGCATAGGCTTGTCTGCAGTAGGAATTCTGTTGAGGAGTAGAGCCAAATGATGTAAACTTCAGAGAAGGAAAAGTGTTTTTTTTTTATTTTAATTTTTTTATATTTATTTTATTTATTCCCTTTTGTTGCCCTTGTTGTTTTATTGTTGTAGTTATTATTGTTGTTGGATAGGACAGAGAGAAATGGAGACAGGAGGGGAAGACAGAGAGGAGGAGAGAAAGATAGACACCTGCAGACCTGCTTCACCACCTGTGAAGCGACTCCCCTGCAGGTGGGGAGCCGGGGTTCGAACCGGGATCCTTATGCCGATCTTTGTGCTTTGCGCCACCTGAGCTTAACCCGCTGCGCTACAGCCCGACTCCCCCCCCCCCTTTTTTTTTTTTTTAAGATTTTATTTATTTATGAGAAAGATAGGAGGAGAGAGAAAGAACCAGACATCGCTCTGGTACATGTGCTGCCAGGGATATAACCATCAAGCTGTCTCCCCACCCTGTATATTCTTTTACAAAATATATTATGGGACTGGGTGGTGGCAAACCTGGTTGAGTACACAAATCACCAAACATAAGGTCTCAGATTCAAGCCCTTAGGACCCACCTGCAGGGGGGAAATCTTCACAAGTGGTAAAACAGTGCTGCAGATCTCTCTCTCTGTCTCTTCTATTTCCCTTCCCCTCTCAATTGTTCTTTCTTTTTCCTTTTTTTTCCTTTTATAGCCACCAGGGATATTGCTAGGGCTCAGTGCTGGTACCATGAACCCACAGCTCCTGGTAGCCATTTTTTGTTTTTCCCCGCTTTTTTATTTGACAGTAGAGAGAAACTGAGAGGAATGGGGAGACAGAAAGACACCTGCAGGTGGGGTGTGGGGGCTCAAAGCTGGATCCTTACATATGGTGATATGTGCACCACCACCTGCATCCTCCTTCAAGTTGTCTATAACCAATTAAAAAAAAAAAGATATTGCTGGTGGGGAAGATAGCATAATAGCCAATGGTTATGCAAAAGAACTTCATGCCTGAGGCTCTCAAGTCCTATGTTCACTTCCTAGGACTACCATAAAACAGAGCTGTATGGGGCTCTGATAAAAAAAAAAAAAATCCATTAACGAAAAAGAGAGTCACAGCCATCAAATTGGCACTTACAATGATGGGGATGGGTCTCAAGGCCTCCTCTGTTAAGAGTCCAAGGCTTTATCCATAGTGCCACCTCCCAGATCATGGTCTGTATTTACTTATTTTTTGATGGCTCAGTTCTGACTTTGATAGTGTCAAGAAATGAATGTGGGGCTTCTTCCTGAGCTTCAGGCATGAAGGTCTGCAGCAATAACTGCAGTGTCCACTCCCTTGCTCTGCTCTTAGAATATTTTCTAAGCATCTCACTGGTACCTCCCATTCTCCCTACTGCTGAGCTCCTTTTTATAGTGAACACTGCAATGCACTGCCTACACTCCAGTCTCCAACTTATCTCAATTTCCCTTTTCCTCAACCCTACCTCTGAAACAGCTTTCTCCAAAACCACTAGCTTTCCCTCCTTGTTGCAGAAATCCAAGCCACATTCGAGTGCACAACTTACCTGATCTGTTGCTTTAAAACTGTTGGCCAGTTTCCTCAGAATTTCTGGTTCCCTTCTCTTATGTTTATATCTTAGTATCTTCATTTCAGCTTCCTTCCCTCTCTGGTCCCACTGATGTTGGTTTTCCTCTTTCTAGGCCACCTAACCTTCTATTTTATTTATTGGCTAGAAGAAGAGACACCTGTAGCACTGTTTTACCCCTTTGAAGTTTCTTCCCTGCAGGTGGGGTTCAGGGGCTTGAACATGGGTCCTTGTGCATGGTGATATATATGTTCAAACAGGTGGGTCACCGCCTGCCCCCCATCTTCTTCACTTAGAAGGCTTTGAAGAGCACCTACAGCAGCCTGGACGGTGATGCAGTTGCTAAAGCCTTGGACTCTCGGACATAAGGTCTGGAATCCATTCAGTCCCTGGTATCACATGTGCCATATGTGCTCTGTTTCTGTTTTTTGCTTCCATTAATTAATAAACAATAGTTTTGGGGTTGGGGGACAGCATGATGGTGACACCTAAGAACCTTATGCCTGAGGCTCTGAGGTCTCAGGTTCAGTCTCCCAGCACCACCAGAAGCCAGACTTGAGCAGTGCTCTGGTCTCTTCTCAATAAAACATAAAATATTAAAATATAGATATAAAGGCTGTTTTTATTTGCGCGGGCGTCTAAATCCCATCCCCCCAAAGCAAGGAGGAAAATGGTATCAATGTCACCTAACTGCCAGAGCCAGGAAAACCTTGGGCTCCTGGCCCGCCTCAGACCCCAGGCCCTCTCCCGCTGACTCAGCCTGAATTCGGGGTTCGAGACGGCTCTGCGGACCTCTAACTGCATCCCCACAATGCACACACGCTCCCCGCCCATCTAAAAAATGCAAATACAACAGTTCCCCGCCCACTAGGGGGACTTCGAAGCATTTGCCCCAAGGAGACACAGCTGCGAGCCGCCCCCGCCTGCAGCGACAGGGGCTCACCTTTACCTGCGGACTCGCCGGGTCAGCGCCGCGCGGCCCGCCTCCCCCCCCCCCCCCGGGCGCGGGGCTGCCCGCACGGCCTTCAGAAGACCCATAGGAGCCGCATTGTCCGTCCTGGACCCGGAGCCCGGCACGTCGGATTAGCTGGAAGTTCCGGGCAAAGGTCAAACCGGTCACAAACCGCCCGGGCAGGCCAGGTGCCCAGCCCAGAAAGGCAGCCGCCGCACGTCTAAGGGTCTAGGGGCGTCGCGCCCGCAAGCTCCCGGCTTCCTTTGCGCTCGCCCCTCCCAGGCTCCCCCGCGGTCCAGCCTGAGACGCCGCCTTGCCAGCTTGCCCGCAACCAAGATGGCCGCAGCAACCCATTCTCTTCTGCGAGGTGAAGCCGCTCACCGTCCTCCCCCGCCGCTGCCAGGCTGCCCTCACCCGGCATGGCCGCCGCGCTCATGCCTCGCTATGGTCCCGAAGCCGCCACTCACCGGCCAGGTTCCGGACGGCGCCGCTCCCGACGCAGTCGCCCGGCCGCCCCGCCCGTTCCCCTCCCCCACGCCCTCGGCGGCGGCGGCGGCGGCGGCGGCTGGAGCCCGGATGCGGTGCCGGGAGGTCGTCCCGGCAGCGGCGCGGATGGCTCCAACATGGCAGCGCCAGGCTTGAGCCGAGAGTGAGGCGGCGGGGCGTCCGGCGTGCGGAGGGGGGTCGCGGGTTGGGGCGGGGCGGGGCCGGGCGGGGCCGCGGGCCCGGGGACGCCAAGTGGCGGGGGCGGCGGCCAGCGCGAGCGGGGCGGCGGGGACGGGACGCGCCAGGTGGGGGAGGGCGCGGGCGGCTGGGGCGCGGGCCGGGGGCGCGGCGGGGGCGGCGCAGAGGGCGGGGCGGGGCTGAGCCGGCGGGGCCGCGGGAGGCCGAGGTGCGGAGCGGGGCGGCCTCGGGGCCGCCGGGGGGCGCGGGGGGCGGCGGCGGCGTGTGGCCGGGTCCGGGGAGGGGTGTCGCGGCGAGGGGGCGGGGTGAGCCTGGAACTTGAAAGTGCTCCAGGGGAGGCGGGAGGGGGCAGGGCCTGAGGAGAATCGGGGGGCTCCGAGGCGCGGAGAGCTAGTGGAGGTGGCGGAGAAAGTATAGAGTCGAGGAGGAAAGTTTGGAAGGAAGGCGGTGGGCTGGGAGCGGGAACGCGAGCTGCGGGGCTGAGCGGGCCCGGGCTCCCCTCTCCCCGGAGAAAGGGAGCCGAGTGCAGCAGCATCAGTTGCAGCCAATTCTAACTGCCAGGCCTGTTCGCTGTTTAATAGGGTGGGCAGGGCCGAAGGGAATGGTCATGTGGGTTTGGAGAATTGGGGCTTGGATGAGGGTTCAGACTGGATCTACTTTCCAAAGCCTCCCTTAGCTGGCTGCCTGCTGGGGTGTGAAGTTCAGAAGAGGAAATGGGGAAGCTGGTGAGACTGGAGTGGGGCAGGAGTGAAGGACTTTTCTGGCTTGTAACACTCAGCAGTGCAAGAATGAGGAAGCAGCGTGCTGTGTTGCAGCCCTGTTTTCTGGGATGGAGGCTCTGGAAGTCTGAAAAAGAGCACAGAAAAGGCAAGGTGGGCTTCGAGGCAGCCAGGCAGGGTAGAGAAACGTTTTTACTTTCCAGATCCTTCTTTGGCTGTTGAGTTGTAGGCGGGAGGGGGCGAGGGTCAGTGTTCACACAAAGTGCTCCCAGTGAAGTGGAGCATTGTTTATGGGAGTCTTCCTCGCAGTGCACTAAGTAGGGGAAAAAGGGATTTTGGAGTATCATTCTGGTTTGACAACTAAGTGATGAATAGGAAGTATGACCTATGGCAGTAGTCTCCCAAATCACAGCCAACACTGATATTGGAACAAATTAGGTGGATATCCTAAGGAGTTGGGGAGTCAGGTGAGGTGTCAAGGGAGTTGGTGAATTAGGGACCTTTCTGTAGTGTTGACATAGAAGTTGGTGGTGGTTTGTGAACTGGTCCACAGAATTAGGGAAACCTGGAGACTTTTTTTTTTTTTGGGGGGGTGGTAATGATTCTCTCATTAAGCTCAAGATGAATCCTTGAAGTTAAAACAGCTTGAGGCTTCTCTGGAATTAAGAGCTGTGATTGACTAACTCTTTGGACCTTGAAGGTTTCAAAATAAAGTTTGAAAAGTTGACTCTTTCCCTTTTATTTGTTTCTGTTTTGCTTGCTGTTGGCTCTGAACTCTGCTAGGAAGAGACCTGGGAAATTAAGTTTCTTGTGGAGGTAAGTCTGGACGTTTTTATTATTCTCAAACACTGACAGTGGCATGGAATGTGTTGGGCTTGTGCCTGGGATAATAAGTTTCTGCCCACCTCACAGTGCATAGGATCTATTCTGGTCACTGTTTCTTTCTTTCTTTCTTTTTCTTTTTTTAAATTGTTGTAGTTATTATAGATGCTGTCGTTGGATAGGATGGAGAGAAATGGAGAAAGGAGGGGAAGACAGGGGGAGAGAAAGACAGACACCTACAGACCTGCTTCACCACCTGTGAAGGGACTCCCCTGCACATGGGGAGCCGGGGGCTTGAACCGGGCATCCTTAGTCGGTCCTTGTGTTTTGTGCCACATGTGCTTAACCTATGCTGCGCTACCGCCCGACTCCCTTGGTCACTGTTTCTTTGGCTAATTGTACATAGGGAGACGGGAAAAGAGCAGAAATTAGATGGTGTGCAACTGGTTCTGACTGTTTCCTTGTTATTTACCTGGTCTCCTTGAACTCTGAGCAAAAAACACTTTTAACACATAGAAAGTTATATAGTGGGGTCTGGTGATAGTGCAGTGGTTTAAGCGCACATGGCACAGGGACCAGCGGAAGGATCCCAGTTTGAGACCCCAGCTCCCCACCTGCAAGGGGGTCGCTTTGCAAGTGCTGAAGCTGGTCGCAGGTGTCTATTTCCTGTCTTCCCTTGCTCTCTTGATTTCTCTCAGTCCTATCCAACAACAACAAACTGGGAAAAAGTGGCCTTTAGGAGCAGTGAATTTGAAGTTCAGGCACCAAGCCTTAGCAATAACCCAGGAGGCCAAAAAAAAAAAAAGTTATATAGTGGGGCTGGGGAAACAACATAATGTGAAGGACTTTCATCCTGAGGCTCAGAAGTCCCAGGTTCAATCCCCTGCATCACCATAAGCCAGAGCTGAGCAGCACTCTGGTTAAAAAAAAGTTATAGGGAGTCGGGTGGTAACACAGCAGGTTAAGCGCACATGGCACAAAGAGCAAGGACCGGTGTAAGGATCTGGGTTTGAGCCCCCAGCTCCCCACCTGCAGGGGAGTCACTTCACAAGCCATGAAGCGGGTCTGCAGGTGTCTTATCTTTCTCTCCCCTGTCTTCCCCTCCTCTCTCCATTTCTCTCTGTCCTATCCAACAATGACGTCATCAATAGCAACAACAATAATAACTATAACAATAAAAAACAAGGCCAACAAAAGGGAATAAATAAATATTTTAAAAAGTTATATAATGTTTACTAAATGTTGCTTTTGAAAGGCTCCTGAGGTGCTTTTCACGCAAACTGGTGGGACTGGCAGAATGGGCAAGTGTGACTTTTTTTTTTGCCTCCAAGGTCATTGCTAACACTTGGTGCGGCACTGTGAATCCACTGCTCCTGGAGGCTATTTTTTCCTCCATTTTTATTGCCCTTGTTGCTTTTGTTATTATTATTGTTATTGTTATTAATGCCATTGTTGTTGGATAGGACAGAGAGAATGGAGAGAGGAAGGGAAGATAGAGAGGAGGAGAGAAAGATAGACACCTGTAGACCTGCTTGACTGCCTGTGAAGCGACTCATCTGCAGGTGAGGAGCCGGGGGCTTAAACCGGGATCCTTATGCTGGTCCTTGCGTTTTGTGCCACTTGCACTTAACCCACTGCGCTACTGCCCAACTCCCAAGTGTGATCTTTTTACTTCCAGGAAGCTCTAGCCACTAACAGGACCAGAAGTGGCATGATAAGCAGTACAAGAAAGCCCATTTGGGCACAGCCCTGAAGGCCAGTGCTTTTGGAGGTGCTTTCCATGCAGAGGGGATTGTGCTGGAAAAAGTAGGAGTTGAAGCCAAACAGCTAGATTTTGCTATCAGGAAGTGCATCTGAGTCCAGTTGATCAAAAATGGCAAAAAATATGGTTGCTTGAAAATGATGAAGTTCTGGTTGCTGTATTAGGTCTTAAAGGTCATGTTGTTGGTGACATTCCTGGAGTCTGATTTAAGGTTGTCAAAGTAGCCAGTGGCTCTTAGCTTTATGTAAAAGCAAGAAGGAAACACCAAGATTCAAAATTTGATGTTGAAAGTGCAGTGGTAATAAATTTTCATAATACCAGAATTAATAAAAAGGCTATTGAGGCAGCTTGCATAGAAAGGTTTCATCTTTCTTCCTTTTTTAAAAATATTTTTTATTTATCCCCTTTTGTTGCCCTTGTTTTATTGTTGTAGTTATTCTTACTGTCGTTGTTGTTGGTTAGGACAGAGAGAAATGGAGAGAGGAAGGGAAGACGGGGAGAGAAAGACATACCTGCAGACCTGCTTCACTGCCTGTGAAGCAACTCCCCTGCAGGTGGAACTTGAACTGAGATCCTTACTCTGGTCCTTATGCTTTGTGCCACCTGCGCTTAACCCGCTGCACTAACCACCGGACTCCCTCTTTTCTTTTCTTTTTTCTTTCTTTTTTTTTAAACTTTTAAAAATATTTATTTTTTATTTTGTTGCCCTTGTTTTTTATTGTAGTTATTATTGTTGTTATTATTAGATATGTCATCATTGTTAGATAGGACAGAGAGAAATGGAGAGAGGAGGGAAAGATGGGGAGAGAAAGACAGATACCTGCAGACCTGCTTGTGAAGGGACTCCCCTGCAGGTGGGGAACTATGGGCTCGAACCAGGATCCTTAACACTGGTCCTGTGCTTTGCGCCATGTGCGCTTAACCCATTGCGCTACTGCCCGACTCCCTCTTTTTTCTTTTCTTTCTTTTTTTTTTTTCTTTCTTGCCTCCAGGGTTATCACTGGGCTTGGTCCTGGCAGACATTTCTCTTCATTGTTTCATTGGATGGGATGTTGAGAGAGGAGGAGAAGATAGAGAGGGGGAGAGAAAGATAGACACCTGCAGACCTGCTTTACTGCTAATGAAGTGTCCCCCCTGCAGGTGGGGAGCTGGGGGCTCGAAGTACCCTTGTGCGGGTCCTTGCATTTTCTGTGTGTACTTAACCCATTGTGCCATGTCCGCCTCCTGTTCCTCCTTTCTTAAAAAAAAAAAAAAATTTAACCAGGACACTGTTTAACTCTGGTTTATGTTAGTATAGGGCTTTGAACCTGGGACATTGAAGCCTCAGGGGAAGGCCCTTTCTTTCTTTCTTTCTTTCTTTCTTTCTTTCTTTCTTTCTTTCTTTCTTTCTTTCTTTCTTTCTTTCTCTATCTTTACCAGAGCATTGCTCTGTTCTGGTTTATGATAGTGTGGGGGATTGAACCTGAGACCTCAGGGTCTTAGGCATGAGAGTCTTTTTGCAGAACCATTATTCTACCTCCCCCACTCAAGGGAAGGCTTTTTCTCTAGTTTACTTTCCCATCTAGTTGTTCAGGGTTCTTGGAATCTTGCATTTGTGAAACGGAACTCAAATCCTGACATTCAAAAACTTGGTTATGTTTTCCTGGTCTCACCATCAAGAAAACTCTTTAAATGCCATTACTGAGATTTTTCCATGGCATTTTCATTTCAAGTTTCAAGACATCCCTGTTATTGAGTTCTTACTTAGCAAGAACTTATGTTGAGTAAAAATTCATGACTTCTAAGGACTCCTGAGTGAGCCCAGCATTCTAGTCCTCCTATGCAAATACAGATATCTTCCTTGTTATCCTGAGACTAGACTTTTGTTTTCATTTCAAGACATCATTAAAAAAAGATTTATTATGAGGAAGAGCACTGAGCACTGCTCAGCTCTGTCATAAGGTGGTTTGGGGGAACCAGCTGGTGGCATGCTTGGTACAGTAGACAGACTGAAATGTGCGAGGACCTAGGTTCAAGCTTCTGGTCCCCATCTGCAGGAGGAAAACTTCACAAACTGAAGCAGTGCTGCAGGTGTTTCTTTCTTCTCATCTATATCCCCTTTCCTGTTGATTTCTCTGTATCCAATAAAAATGAAATATTAAATGTGGTGTTGGGGATTGAACTTATGACCTCGGGGGCATTGGGTATGCACATTGGTGCAATTTTTTTTTTTTTTTTTTGCCTCCAGGGTTGTCACTGGGGCTTGGTGCCCTCACTACAAATTCACTGTTCCTGGAGGCCATTTTCCCCATTTCGTTGCCCTTATTTTGCCTTTGTTGTTGTTGTTATTGTTATTGTTGCCATTGCTGCTGTTGTCGGATAAGACAGAGAAAAAACGAGAGGAGGAGAAGACAGAGAGGAGGAGAGAAAGCTAGATAACCTGCAGACCTGCTTCACCACTTGTGAAGCAACCCCCCTGCAGGTGGGGAGCTGGGGGCTTGAACCAGGATCCTTGCACGTCAGGCCATGTGCATTTAATCCACTGTGCTACTGCCTGGCCCCCCACGTTGGTGTTATAAACAGGCTTTGCTGTTGTTCAGGACCAAATACGTCACTCACTTATTCCACATGACCTTCCTCTAGTGGTTATAGAGAGAGCCATGGGGGTAGATAGCATAATGGTAATGCCTTTGGAGCATGAGGCTCCAAAGTCCTAGGTTCAATCTACGGCAATACTATAAGCTAGAGCTGAGCAGTGAATTCGTAGTGTGGGCACCAAGCCCCAGCGATAACCCTGGAGGCAAAAAAAAAAAATTGCACCAATGTGCATACCCAGTGCTCCAGAGGCCATAGGGAATATATATATCTGGAAGTAGAAATCTAACATAGAAGACCCAGTAAGCTAAAATCATGTAGATTCACATAGATTGTCCAGTGGCATTTGGCTCTCCCCAAAGAAAACTTAGAACTTCAGGTGTGTGTGTGTGTGTGTGTGTGTGTGTGTGTGTGTGTGTGTGTGTGTTGGAGTGCATATATTAGGACCCCAGTGCACACAAGTAGCCTGTGGGATCCTGACTTATTTACTAGGACATTTTTCTTTTTCTTTTTCTTTTTTTAAATTTTATTTATTTATTTTCCCTTTTGTTGCCCTTGTCTTTTTGTTGCTGCTGTATTTATTGTTATTGATGTCGTCACTGTCAGAACAGAGAGAAATGGAGAGAGGAGGGGAAGACAGGGGGAGAGAAAGATAGACACCTGCAGACCTGCTTCACCATCTGTGAAGGGACTCCCCTGCAGGTGGGGAGCCAAGGGCTCGAACCAGGATCCTTGTGCTGGTCCTTGTGCTTCACGCCATGTGAGCTTAACCCTCTGCACTACTACCCGATTCCCTTTTTAAAATTTTTTTATATTCGTTTATTTTCCCTTGCCCTTTTTTTTTTTTATTGTTGTAGTTATTATTGTTATTGATGTTGTCATTGTTACATAGGACAGAGAGAAATGGAGAGAGGAGGGGAAGATGGGGAGAGAAAGATAGACACATGCTTCACCACCTGTGAAACAATTTCCCTGCAGGTGGGGGACCTGGGGGCTCGAACTGGGATCCTTACACTGGTTCTTGTGCCGGTCCTTGTGCTTCACACCATGTGTGCTGTTAACCCGCTGCGCTACTGTTAACTCCCACTGGGACATTTTTCTTTTGGTGTCTGGCAATCTTTCAGATACCTACCAAGACTTGGGATTTCTTTCTCTTCTGTTCAGAGAGGTTATATCCTCCTCATTGCTCTGATACTTTCCTTTCAGTTCTCTGTACAGTTTAAGCTGAGTTCTTTCCTTCACCACAGTAGAAAGCTGAGTGTTTTAGTTCAGACACTGGCCACACTCTCTGGAGTGAGTTTCTGGACTACCCCCCTTCTGGATTGCTGAGTGAGTGAGTTCACTGTCCTAAGTGATAATTAAGCAGGGAGAGTGCCTATTAGTCTGCAGGCCAGCCTTCCAACAGCTCTACAGGGATGTGTACACATCATACTGCTTCATGGCTCAGCAGCATGAGTCTGATCAGCACCCTGATGAGGGAGAGGCTGCTGGCACTCAAGGTCAGGACCACTAGGCTCCACTTGTGCTGTGTCACAGGGGTGGCATTTTTGTCACCTTCACAGAATTCCAGATTGAAATAAGTCCAGTCAGACCCCCTGAGATAGGTAGGAGGGAGCTCTCTGTCCCCTTCTGCTCACCTGCCTGGCTGCGGCAGTTGGTGAGGAAGCCTGGGCTGCAGTGGGAGAGAAGGCCTCTCCCATGCTGGTGGGACTTGGGAGTTGGTTGACCTGTTTCTGATGGCTTTTTTTTTTTTTTTTTTTCTTCTGGAATGTAGCTTGATTGTGTTGGAGTTGGAGGGACCAAATGACTTTTGGCTGCAGATTCTTATGTTGTCTCTGTTCATATTACCATCATGATCTTTCTGAACTGCTGACACAGGATAGTGGTAGCATGTGGGAGCTTCCAGGTTTGACCCATGCTGCCACCAATAGCCAGAGCTGAGTGGTGCTCTGGTCCGAAGAAAAGAAAACAAAGAATAGGGTTCCTCACCCTCGGCAGTATGGATGTTTACTGTTGGGACTGTTGTGGACATTGTAGGATATTTAGTGGTGACCCTGACCACCACTACTGTCAGCAGATGCCTGTACACACACACACATCATGACAATCAAAAATGTTTGCAAACATTGCCAAGTGGCCCTGAGGGTGAGATGGGGGAGGCCGAATTACCTTTGGTTGAGAACCACTGGTCTAGAAGCTCTGATCCTTCTTGGTATTTTGATCCTGCCTGGAGTCTGGGACTCAAAGGTGATGGGTTTTTGTGGTGTTTGTGTTTCCTCAAATCCAGAGTTTAACTTTAGTGGCTTAAAGCCTATTGTAACATTGTGTTCATTGGTACATAGCTAGGGCCACTGGGTTCTTCTACTTATCCCATTCTCTTGTGGTCAGATTCTGGGGACAAATGTCGGGACATGTGTTTTCATATGTTGTGGATGCCTGTCCGCATGCTTTGAATCAGAGCACTGGAGCACCTTGCACCTTGCCCTTCTCATTGGGGACCCTGCCCACCTGCTTCCTCAGGGGCTGCATAGTCAGCAGCTGGCTAGAGGGAACAGGTGGGGCTGGGAACAAGGAGGTGTGGCCAGGCTCACCGGAGACTCAACTTCTCATGTTGCCTGCTGTGAGCAAGGAGTTATTTCTGCCAGGCCCTGCCTTTTTTCCTGGTGCCCGCAGCATGTGGAATGAGATCAGGAGCCACCAGGTCATCCACTCGTAGTTGACCAGCTAATTTTCTGGCTGCGCCCCAGGTCTTGGGTGCGGCATCTGGGCTCTCAACCCTGGGTATGGGCACATCAGTACCCTTGCTATGGGGCTGTTTGATTCCAAGTGACTGCCCCTCTTCTAAAGAGGGGGGGGGGCAGTCCCTAGCTTCCACTTGAGGTCCAGTGAAGAGGAGGGCCCTGACCGTTCTTCTGGTGCTTCAGTCTCCACCTGTTGGTTACTCTCAAGTAGCTTCTTGTTTATCCTCCTCTTCACCTTCCTCCGTTCCATGGTCTGACTTGGGCAGAGGCCCTGTCTTAGTGCTATGTGGCTGCTGTAGGTAGTAGTTGTGTGTACCATAGGTTGGGGTGGCAGAACTGAGGTAGCTAGGGACCAAGGTGTGATCACCCGCTTTTATTTTTCATACCTTGTCTGGGCTCAAACCCAAGGCCTAAACACATGTGTCACACACTCTCCCACTGAACCACATCCCCAGCCTTTTATCTACTTCTAATGATGACCTCCTTTTTTAAATTTATTATTTGTTTGGAAGAGAGAATGACATTAGCAGTATCTAGCTCTGGCATAGTCGGTTTGGTGATCAAACTTGGGCCACATCATGCAGGGTCCCTGTCCTTTTCAGGCATGAGTGAAAGATGGGACAGTGACTCTGTCCCTCTCCATGGATTGGTGACCCTTCAAGAGCCATTGGGGTCATAAATACACAGTCCCAGTGCCCTTGGCTAGGCAGCATGAAGAAACTATGCAGCGTGTCCCATAGTTGCCCGGTAGAGGACTACTTATCCCAGCATGGGGGTGTAGAGAGCAGATCTGAAGATGGCATCTGAACTGACGCTCGGGAAATGAGTAGGAGTTCGCCATCTGAGGAAGGACGGGGATGGGGGTGTGGAACAGAGGGTGCAGGCAAGGGACTAGCCTGAGGAAAGACACCGAGGAACCAAGTGCAGGAGGCCCTTGAGCAGGAAGCAGGCCTGTGCTGATAGAGAGTAGAGGGACTCATGCAGTGGGGACAGTCTCACATCAGTCAGGAGTGTCCAAGAGAAGTAGAGGCTGTGTGCAGCAGTGCTGTGGTCAGCTGTGCACTAGACAAAGCTGGTTTGGTGGTAGGTTAGACTCAGGTGGGTGATGGCTGGGGATATAGCTCAGTAGAGTGCATCCTTCATGTGTATTAGGCCCTGGGTTCCATCCCTGGCACACACTACCCTCCCCCAAAACAAACATCATTTTCTGCTGTTAACCCTTATCATTTCAGCAACTTGTACACTAGAGTTGCATAAATTCTCTACTTATCAGTTTTGCCTACATTTAAGAGGTGAACTGTTTGGGGGCCAGGGAACCCAGTTCTCAAAGGACCAAAAAGCAGGATCTTGGTGGCAGGAGCAATAATGGGTAGCCTGTAGGTAGTACTAAAATGGCACCTGACATTCTCTGTTGAAGAGGTGACTGCATATCTCCAGTAGGGCAGCATCTGTTGGAATAGCAAGTTCTAGGCTTTTTTTTCTTCTTTCTTTAACTTTGTCTGCCTATTTAATTTATACCTACCCCTACACACACACACACACACATACACACACACACACACACACACACAGTTGTTGGAAAAGTCATAATGTATTTTTCTTTTTTAAAATTTTCATTGTCACTTTTATTTATTGGATAGAAACAGCCAGAAATCGAGAGGAAGGGGGAGAGAGGGAGAAAGACACCTGCAGCACTGTTTCACCAGTTGTAAAGCTTCCCCCCTGCAGGTGGAGACCAGGGGTGGGTTCCTTTTACATTATAACATGTGGGTTCAACCAGATGCACCATTACCCAGCCTCTCGTGCTGTATATATTTTTTTCAATATTTATTTATTCCCTTTGTTGCCCTTGTTGTTTTATTGTTGTAGTTATTATTGTTGTTATTGATGTTGTTGTTGGATAGGA